>NC_134413.1:2482129-2839629 GCF_038048845.1 Mixophyes fleayi | reverse complement strand
ATGCTTCTACTATATATATCCTTAACATTCTTGATATTAGATTGGTGGCCAATGTGAAATGCTTAATAAGGGATATTGCAGTTGACATCGGATTTGCAGCAGTTTTCCACTGTGTGTAACCCTGAAAAAGACTCTGATGTCAGAAAATTATCCTAAAGAAATTGATGGCGTCATTATACGGCGACGGTATCAGTCGGTAGATGGTCGTCATTAGTCTTTGTATGTGGTCACCTTACAACAGCCTCGATGAAGCTGGAGGTGATTCAGCCGCTCGACCCAAGAGCTGATGTCGCCAACTGCATGAGCGGCTGAAACGGTGGAGGATATTGTTGCTTGGCGCTCGGGTCTGCAGCCAACGTTACTCTCCCACTGACCTCACTACAAGCTGGTCTTCTGTCCCCATAGTTAACAAAGTAGCATGGTAAATTACCCAAATTAGAATGCCAGCTCCTGGGGCGAGGGCTTCTGCTGTTTGTTCGTTCTCATCCGCTTCTCCAGTGAACTATAATAAACCTGCGTTGGTTTGTAGATCACGACCGGGTAAATGATGTCCGGGGGGTTATTTGTTAGGTATTAATTCTCAGTTTACGTTTGAAGTATGAAGCGGGAACAGATACGTTACTCTTTGGATATTGGGTTATGTGAAACGTGGATGTGATGGTTCTGATAGACAGGACCTTGGTGTCCGGGGAGGAGGAAACTGTTCCGTGAGTCCTTTCAGTTTTCCAAATGGATTTAACATAAACTTTCCTTAAGGTGTTTCCCAGTTATCTATGGAGAAATAAACATGTTTTAACTGATGAATAATTACATTAATTACAGTTTGTGTTTCCTATATGAAACTAAGGAAACCTGAATTGTTTGTGTCTGTTTCATTTGACATCAATTTAAATGACCGCTGCAATCTTCCATAGGTGTAATACATCGGTAACGACGGGGAGCACATAGAAGTAGGAGTAGTACAGAGGGGAGCACCTTCACAATACTTTAGCTGGTTTGCACATCTCCTCCTGCAACTCACTATATATATTGCTGGACATTTCTGACTTTCTGACTTTTTCAGCCATGTCCGTATATTATCAGGCCAAATCTGTAACAATGTTTCCCCCTTTGAGTTTGGATATGGCACAAAACTGCTCTTTTAATACAGCTGTGTCCAATGTAAAGAGCAGAGCAGAACAGAGAAGAACAGAACAGAGAAGAACAGAACAAAGAAGTACCGAGAAGAACAGAACAAAGCAGAACAATAGAAGAGCAGAACAAAGCAGAAGAGAGAAGAACAGAGAGGAGCAGAACAAAGCAGAAGAGAGTAGAACAGAACAAAGAAGAACAGAGAAGAGCAGAACAAAGCAGAAGAGAGCAGAACAGAGAAGAACAGAACAAAGCAGAACAGAGAAGAACAGAACAAAGAAGAACAGAGAAGAGCAGAACAGAACAAAGCAGAATAAAACAGAGGGGTGTCAGAGGGAAACAACAAAGACATGACTGAAAAACACATAGGAAACCAGGAATATAAGCAATGAGCTCAGTCTTTGTCGGTATTTATTATTATTTAAGCTGCAGGAGGGTATGTACAGCTCAATAGCCCGAAGGTGGAGACCCTTCTTACATTAAGACCAGTGTCATAAATATCAGGCTGTCCTCATGGTACAGGTGTCTTCTATTGCCCTGAATTACATTGTAACAATTCTGATAAGAATTCTGTTCATGGAATTAATCTTCGCACAGATGGGAGGAGCCTATTGACAGGAGGATTACACAGGTGCAATAGCCGTGTTTTGTCTTTAATAGAGATCATTGGAGGAAATGGTCCCAAATGGGGCGTCACTGTCCACACAAGGACCTCCCTGATATGCTCAGAAGAGCACAGTCCACGGTAGCAGAAGAACAGTCATCACCTGACCCCCTCAAAAAAATTTTTTTTTACTATGGGACCACCGATGGGGAGTCACACCCCTGATTTAGTGTAACAATTATGTAGCAATGTAAGTAATGAAATATGGAGTACTTGCCTTACTCTAGATTAGCGCTGGCCGGCCGGTGGTGCGGAGTCTAACGAACCTCCTGGTGTTCACCAAGAACCGCCGCAAGGCGGGATGGGCTTTGCTGCGGAGGATCGCAGGTCGCGGTCCACTGGTCTGCCTCTAGAGGTAAGGATTAGGAGGTAGCCCACGATAACACTGGAACTGGAAGGTAGGGTGAGGATGGCCGAGGTCTGGTGAACTTGGAGTGGAGATAATACGTAGTTAGCAAGCCGGGGTCTGGTACACTTGGAGTGGAGATAATACGGAGTTAGCAAGCCGGGGTCTGGTACACTTGGAGTGGAGATAATACGTAGTCAGCAAGCCTGGGTCTGGTACACGAGGAGTTTAATGTCTGAAAAGCCTGTAAGGAGCTGGTACACGGGAGACACACGAGAAGCACCTAGTCAGGGTACATAGGAAGTTGCTCTGACGCTGTCCAGGCGTCAGAGCAGGACTTTAGTAGTTTCCAGATTTGAATTCCCCGCCCCGGCTGTCATGTGACAGCGCCGCCGCGACCAGGAAGGAAGAAAGGGATCGCGGCGCTGGAGCGAGGACAGGTGAGTTGTAACATTTACATGCTTTTACCCAATTCAAAATCTTAAGGAAAGGACTCCGTTCAACAACCTCACATTTTTGGTCAATCCAATCTGGAAAACATTGAAATTAGTTGATGGTTCCCCCCATGGTATTATGGCTGATACACTGTTACCTCGAGTTTGAGTTTGAAGAATGCATCTCACATTTAAGCTACAAAATGCTTCATTTTCTACCTGTTCATGCTTAAATAGCTTAATTTAATACTTTAAGGTTGTTGTTTTTAGTTCGAGCAGTGAACATTACTGTGTTGTGAGTGTGACTTTCCCATTCACATGGCAAAATGTTCAAAATACTATTTAAGCTTAATCACCACTATTTGCCTTTATCAAAATTTTTAGTTTATGTAAAGTTTGGGAATTTGTTACAAATGTTCAAACTTGAGATCCGTTTTGAGCATCTATAGTCCTTAATGAAAAAAACAAGAAACAAGGGACAAAAAGGCAGAAAGCTAGTGATACGGATAGAAGAACAACTGTCTAAAGAAATGGCTCCACATCATTAACTATTATTATTATTATTATAGACTTGTAGTGCAGGAGTACAGCGCTCCGCAGCGCCGTACAGTGGGGAAAACAGGACATACATAAAACAGGGACAAACAGGGCAGACAAAATGAATGCAGACATGAAAATATAGGGTATGAAGGACCCTGCTCATTAGAGAGCTTACATTCTAAGGGGAAGAGGGCACAGCTGAAACAAGAGGAGCGAGTGTGACTCAGAGTGGAGATTGGGATAGTTGTGAGAGTGCATTGGTTTGTGAGTAGTATAGATGTGAATAGGGAGCTGTGAGAGTGTATTAATAAGAGTGGTATAGATGAGAATGTCCGATTGAGTGTGGTAGGGAATTCCATAAGTGGGGAGCAGCACGAGAGAAGTCTTATAGGCGGGAGTGAGAGGTGGTTACCAGAGACGAGACAAGGTGCAGACCAGAGGTAGATCTAAGAGGGCAGGTGGGGGGGGGGGGGAGGATTTTGATATGAGATTTGAGATATATGAAGGTGGGGTGTTGTTGGGGTCTTTGTAGGTAAGGGTGAGTAATTTGGTTTGGATTCTGGAGGACACAGGGAACCAGTGCAGGTATTTGCAGAGAGATTCCGCTGATGTGGAGAGGTGAGAGAAGAAACATTTACCTAAACAACTGTAGTTCTACTCTCTATAAGAGAATCCTGCTGTAAGACCACCCAAGCTAATAGCAATGAGTGAAGCAGGTCACAGACTCTCGCTGGTTTTGTGCACTTATAAAACTAACAGGTGCCAGCGGGTGTCAGAGCCTTGTACTCAGCCGTATTATTGTACAGTGTAGCACACGGTGGTCATTAGCAGCATATTGGTTAATGCACTGTACCTTTCTGCCGTGCCTCTGAGGTAATAGCAGGTACAACAGGAATATCCGTGTCCTAAACCTGCTGAAGAAATCACCAGCGGACTAATTACAATTGTTGATAGCATATGATGAGAAGGTATAATCAGGCCACATAGAGTCAGCTCATTTCATCAGATTTCGATCTTTGGTTTCATTTGGCTAGCACTCGCTAATGGAAATTGCATTTAAATGTTAACAAATGCAGATCCCTGGGGTGAGAAATAATGAAAACAAGTTGAAAATGAGGATGAACTTTGTGTTACTGCAACAACTGGACTGTATCTTCCTGCACAAACTTACTTTACACCAAAATGTGAACTGTAAGATAACCAGGAAGACTGGGACAATGATATCTGGGAGCAGCCGCTGAGCTACATTAATCCTCGATGAAGCGTCTATGACATAACTATGTTTCATCACAATATGCAATGTAGCGATATTTATCATTCAGAAGATGTTTCTATCCTGCAGAAATATACATGACGTCCTTCAATGTGTGACTTGTAATGAAAAATGTTTATATAATAAAAAGTAGAGTGTGATTGTGTATCCCACCGTAGAAACATCCAAACACATACAGGGCATGATTGAGAGTAACACGTACACACGTCTGCGTAGCGTATATTTGCGTCCTATCGCACTGCGCAGGCTCAGACAGTGACCGTACACAGCTGCAACTGTTCAGATCTGCAAATGTTTGGCACTTCCGACTTCTTACCCCTGAAGAGGTTTAACGGGGGAGGAAAGGGTACAATACGGGGGTCGTCGAGGAATTTGCGTACAGATTCAGACTGGGATATAGGTGAAAAAAGGGCTGAAAAAGTGTTTATTTGTAGGTGGTCAGGCAGGTGCAAATGCAGGATTTGCAGAGAGGGGTTTCCACACCACGCCACCAGTGGGAGTGACCAGCATGCATGGGGGCGTGGCTATACTAGTACACAGTGCTTGGCTGCTCTCCAACTCTTCCTATCCCTATAATATACATGGGCAATGCTGCGTGCACTACTGTTAGGTGCACGTAGCTCTTTCTTTTCAAGCAGAGCCGTGTGAAGCGGGGGCAGGGTCCAGCCACCTCAATTATACAGTGCCCCAGACTTGGATGGGGGGTTTCCAGGCACTCAGTAAAACCCCCTTGGTTTGCCTATGTCAGGAGCAGGTGTAAGTAGCAGCTGATGATAATGATGAACACTGGGACTAGCAAACCCCTTGTAATAAGAGGTTTGGGAATGATTCGCAGAAGCTTATTGAGACTTTGGCCATGTTAGGGATAGGATTTGCTGAGCATGTTGTAGCAAAGATACATATTTTTATTTTGGGGGGGTGGGGGGTCGGGGTTGTGAGTATGTCAGGAAGTTGTTCCTGCTGTAATAGGTAGGTTATTCAAGTTTAAATGGTGCTACATAGCAATTATGTTCGCAATTTATAAAATAAAAGGTTTTTGTTATTGTTTGCAAGCTGGGCATAAGTGTCTGTGGGGTGCATCTGTGGGGTGCGTCTGTGGGGTGCGTCTGTGGGGTGCGTCTGTGGGGTGCGTCTGGAGTCAATCGGACGCATCTGTTCCTGATTCAGACCCAGACAAATCTTCATCTCTGCATACGGCGTACATACACTTATATAAGACTTTTTAATTTGCAAGCTGCTCTCCGCTCTCAATCAGGCCCACATTGGGCCAATACATCTTCTGATGCTCTCATTGATCTTGTAACAAAAAAGATTGCAAATCAGAGAACTTATTTTTATCACTTTGTAGACGCATATATAAGTCAATCAGCCCTGTATAGTCATCTCTAGTAGGTTGGTCACAATGGATTAATAACTCTGAACAATGAGAGTAACCATGTTGGATTACATACCTATAAAATTTCCCAGGAATCATCCTCAGCTCCTCACAAAGGTGTAAGACATGTCTGGAAGGCACAGGATCACGTTGTGGAGACCCAAATCTGTTCAGGAACCAAACCCAAAAATTACAACAAATAATTGCTAAGACAAGCTGCCTTCTTACACATACATTATTTATTGAACTTGGATTAACGCAGAAGCGAATCGAGCTGTATCTCAAGGTGACATAGATTACAGCAAGTGGGATGGGGACTTCTTACCAAGGATGAATCTATTCATTGATGTTAAGGGAATGAACGTAGTAATTTTTGGGGAGAACCATCAATAGAGCAAATTGTACAGAGAAGTTATATAAATATTTAATGACATGATAGACTCGGGGTCTAGTGGGACCTTTCAGACCAGGTCATCTGTCAGGATGGGTCTTATATTTTTCTTCTCCAGGTGCATTTGGGAATGGGAATAAGCCCTATGAGCCTGGCCACCTTAGATCTGAAATTATGACACATTGCTCTATTGTGAGGACAAACATGAAACATTGACTATAGCAGATTACAGTCAATTACCGATCTGTCCTGACTTCTATCTCAGGCATGGTTATGCCCAAGGATATAAGTGATTTTTCTTTCTAATGTGACCTAAACATATATTAATATACACTCTAATTAATAAAACCTCACAGTTTCTCTATCACTGAGAATCTGTAACTTTCACAGTAAAGAAACAGATTATTGATTTACTTACCTTCCAGAGTTCTGCAGAACATTGCTCTATTATATCTTCTTCCTTGATATTAGCAGTTTCTGAAAATGCCTATGCAACACGAATATAACTGGATGCATGTAATCTTCTGCTTAAGGACCCAAGCAGTGTTGACCCTGGAGAAAGGTAGGGTCCATCTTGTTGGGTTGGATGTAATCTGTGCATCTGCTCTATAGAACACAGACTTACATACTGTTCCATCCAGAAGGTGTCAGGATTTAATCTAAGTTCCCTGAAGACTCACAGGTGGTTGAGCTCTGTATACAGTATTAGCAGTGGATCTGCAGTTGACACACAAGCCATGGATTGAGTTCTTTAACGTCTTAATCTCTGGAGATGGTTTGCGCCTCAATGACCAGAACATTTTTGCACTGTGTTGGTTTTGCTTAGTGTAATGATTTCATTTGTTAGAGGAGCTAAGCAAATTATATATTGTAAATTGCTTTTGTTTAGAACAGATGGGACTTTATTTGTATTGTTTGGATTAAGATTAAATCAGCAAAATGGTAAAAAGTACAACTTTTCCCTTTTCGTTTGGCCCATAGCTCCATCTGTACAATTAGCACAAAATGATCCCAATATTGTATCACTTAGTTCTCATGTGTCTGGGGGTCCCCAATATATATACACTTTACCCAAGATTAGATATAGATAGATGATTTTTTTTCCATTTATAGCAATATCTAAATACATGTTTTTTTTTTTATATTTATTAATTTTTCCCCACAATTATTTTAAATCTTCTTTTACAGAGAATTACGGTACCTTGAGAAGCCGTATGGTGATCTAACAGCTATTTCCTATAACAATTGCCGGAAGTCTAGATCACTTTCAGCTCTGTGAGGACTGCACTGTTACCTTTACAGTCAGGACTTGAGAAGTGCATGCCTCCCAATTGTCCCGATTTCAGCTGGACAATCCCAATTTTTGGGCTCTATTTCACCTGGGGTCATATTTGTGCCACAGGTGGTTATGTTGTCAGATGGGAGGTATGTAATGAGCAGCCTAGTGCTTCTAAGGGTTAGTCAGTCCACTGGAGACATTGACCATCCCCCCCCAACGCTTTCAGGCCATGTCCCCTTTTTGTCTGGCCACGCCCCCTATCCCGCTGGTGGGGCCAGACATGTTGGGAGGTATGGAAGTGTGTCCTGCTACAAAGCAGGGTTGGGTGCCTCCATACTCATGCGGCCATTCCCTTCCTTTTTGAGACATCCTGATTTCAAACTTTTGGGAGGTATGTATCACTGAGGAGAGTCAGGGAGGTTTTAAATGCAACATCCTGAGTACACAGGCTAGGGATTGCGCTACAGGAGATGCCTAGACGTTAACAGGTGAGCTTACCCCAATATATTGTGCACAAAAGCTCCTACTTAGGTATATACTGACACATAGTGATTTATATATTGTATATATAAATATTATATATTGTATATTTGAGAGCCCCCGACTATCTATTGTTTTCGCATGTATCACTGACGCTCCTGGCTCATAGGAAGCAGTGGCACAGCTTTTGGTCCAGGACCCCTTGGTGTATATTTAATTTGGGTGGCAAATAAAGGGTTAACTGCACTTCACTTTATGTTCACGAAAAGCGTTTGTGCTATTGAGAAGGTAAACTAGTCTTTGGTGGGATAAGAACGGACGGGTCCTTATTGATACATCACGTATTCTTGTGACAGTAATGGAAGTGTCATGTATGTTTCATGTACAAGGTGTTTTATATATATATATGTAGCATTCACATGGATTTATTCCAAGGTAAGATTCAGCTGTGTCTGAGCAATGCATTCAGGGATTTTGACTTCATTAGCAATGCCTGTAGGTATAAGAGGAATTTCTGTTTATTGGATGAATTTCTGGGGAGATTGTAGAATCGTGACTGTGTTGGATTTTCTTAAAGCCTCCTAGAATAAAATACTTTGTCTGCTACTGGAATGTTTAACCGTGATGTAGGCTATTTTGCACCTTTAAAGGGGCAGGGCTGGAAGCATCTTGTAGCCAATCAGGGCATTAGCACATTCACAGCGTACGTTGTCCACCGTGGGTGTATGCTCTGTGTTAATAACAGTTTTGGCACTGCTGTCTGTGGACTAATTTACATAAATGTAATCCACTATTGACCTTATTTAGGAAGCACACTGGGTGGGCACCACAAACATCCTTGGTTTAGTACTGATGCCCAGTGCACTTCATGGTATATACTTAGTCCGTATTCTCGGACGATGGCTCAGCCAAAGTGTAAGCGTCCCATCAAACGCCAACTCCGAAACCTTTAGAACCTTCCCCTTCATTATATATAAATTTTCTGTTCCCATTGCATAATTTAGGGGTAGGGCCCGCACCAACATTCCTCTGTATACAGTATACACAATTGCCTAGCACACAGTGTACATCTATTTCTCCACCTACTCAGTCTC
The DNA here is from genome assembly GCF_038048845.1 of Mixophyes fleayi. Classification (NCBI taxonomy): domain Eukaryota; kingdom Metazoa; phylum Chordata; class Amphibia; order Anura; family Limnodynastidae; genus Mixophyes; species Mixophyes fleayi. The sequence goes on along the minus strand of NC_134413.1, from coordinate 2,830,622 downwards.
CAGTACCCCCCATTACACAGTTTGTACTATTATCATTACTATTATATTTACACGCGTTAGTCAGTATACAGTATTTCCAGACATGGACATTACTTTTATAATTTGATAAGGGATTGTGAACACACACCTGTCAAAATCCAGACAGATGGCAAATGGGAACCCTTGTTCCCCCCTTTATGAATTTTGGTACTTGGGGAATACAATTTTCTGTAGGTATTTGCTGAGTTCAGTGATCTCTTAGTTTAATATAAAGGGATATTTATTTATAGACCATCTTGGAATGTCTGAGCTATTTGTAGTGTACACCGGTGAAATAAGATTTCATTTTGCAATTACAGCCCTTGTGTGTACAGAAAAACAAAGGTTAAATATTAGAAAGTTAATCGGTGGCTGCGAAACGCGTGAGGTGCGGGGCGCTCAGCTCTGCACTAACGATGTGTTTTTGATCAGATTAAGCAGTTTTAAAACAGCAAAGATAATCGTATTGATCCCCTCCAAACGTCTGCTTAATTTTTCACGAAGTGTAGATTTCTCCAAAATCAATAACTTTCTGCTGCATCCCTTTTCTTCCAAATAAATTGTGTCTGTCTGAGAAACTTGATTCTTATGCTCAATTAGATTCATGCTCAATTAGATTCATAAAACATTCCCAGACACTCAGTGAGGACGGGGGGCCGGCGTTAAGCGTTTATTTGTGCAATGTCAGACACTGACCCTTGTTTTCAAGGTGAGAGAGAAAGAGAGAAATCTACTTTATATCTCAATGACACTTGCCAAGCTGCAGTAAAGATAACAACTGTTATTTCTGGTTGTTGCTTGGGATATAGAGTATTTTATTGTCAATTGAACACAACACCTTGTCCTGAATGCTCCGTAAATGTGCATGAATCTCTTGGGAAGTATTAGGCTAGTTTCTAAAGGTTGAGAGCATTCACCTATTCACCTTTAACCTTTTTCTGCTGTTCCATTTTTCGATCCAAAGTTTTCTCTTTATGGTTTTGTGAGCAACAAATTAATATACGAGGGATCATAGGCGAACATTGCATTTAGAACCAACATTTGCATTGACAACCAATCGGACACATGTTTTCTCACACGCACCTGACAGATAAAAGATATGTGTTGGTTAGTTGCTACATACTTCCTAATTGTCACGATTTCACCCAGCACCAAATGGGCGCACAATTCAGCACACATCCTTTTGTGTAAATATATAGTAACGTAGAAAACAGTAAAGCAGACGTGCTCAAACCCAGTCCTCAATAACTACCAACAGGTCATGTTTTCAGGATGTCTGTCTGTAGAAACAGGAAGCATAATTACTGACCTAGAAAAATAGATTCACTCACCTGTGCTTGATTAAAGAGAGCCTGAAAACATGACCCGTTGGTAGCCCTGAAGGACTGAATTTGAGCAACTCTGCGGTAAGTTTTGGAGGATTATACTGACACACGAGAGTAAATCCCCGCCTCATACTTGCTTGGTATAATGAAGGGTAGCTTAGTTAGACTGTAACCACGAAGACTTGTCTCTGTGTGACTAGAATGGCCAGTCCTGACTGCAGTGGCTGATGGTGGTGTTTGAAAGGTGCACGGAAATAAGAGAGGAGATTCCTACCGTTATGGCTGACAACATGCGCAGCCAGACATCGCTGTGATGTCCACGCAGCACATCCCCAGCAGTTGAATCTCCCCCTAACATTGGCAATAATTGATTCTTACCCAGAGCTCCAACAACCAATATATAAATTGTTCCAATCAGAGATTCTTAGTTCAACTGATCAGCTCTCCCTTCTCTTTACAGCTGTCCCTTCACTATGAGCAGTCATAGCTTAGAGTGGTCTCAATGTTTTTGAGCAGAAGAGGACAACCAGTAATGTTTGCTGAAGAACATCAGTGTTTTCAATATCAGGGTCAGTGAATCAGGTAATGTGCAACTTACTATTTATATGCACCTGAAGGATGTTTTGTCGAGGAGAAGTCACTAAGCCATGTGACCCAAGGAAAGTGCCTCTTCTACCCTCAGCCCGACCTTTGCATTAAAGAGGATATTTACTTTTTGGACAATATGTGCCCACCCATGGGTCTGTACCTTGGGATCCTCACAGTGACATTGTAATGATCATTTAAGGTCATGGAGAGAAGATAGCGTCAGGTATTCTGGATGGGAGACTAAAATGTGCCAGACTTTGGGGTATGGGGTTATCTCAAGACCTGATTGGTCATAACCCATGACCAATGTAATCACCTCATGTCCATAATGCAGAGACGCTGGATCTACAGAGAACATTGTGGATATATTCATTATTAGAGCTTCACCAATATTTATAAAAATGCTGCCTATCCGTTCTCTGGGAACTAGTGACATGACTAAGTGCCTCATGCCTCTTCGATGTCACTAGATTCTAGAGAATGGATAAGTGTTGGTGAAGGCTTTAAACTAGCTGCCTCCAGTTTGTTTAGTTTGCAGGTGAATGTCTCAGATGACTGCTAGATGCTGCCAAGAATTCTTCTTTCCATGATCACAATTGTATCAGCACTTGTTACATTGTATCAATGGGGGAACTAAAGGAAGGAAAGTGGGCAGTCTATTTAAAACCACCTGGAAAAATGATTACGTTTAGAATAAGTTTTTAAAGAAAAGTAAGAAAATGTCAAGTTGATATTACAATAAAATCTAAAATTTCATGTCCAAAATTGATTCTTCTACTCACTGAGGGACCTGTGTTTGTATTGATAATTAACCCTGTGATCCTCTCTTAATGTACAGTCATGGCCAAACATTTTGAGAATGACACAAGTATTGGTTTTCACACAGTTTGCTGCTTCAGTGTTTTTAAACCTTTTTGTCAGATGTTGCTATGTTATACTGAAGTGAAATTACAAGCATTTTATAAGTGTCAAAGGCTTTTATTGACAATTACATTAAGTTTATGCAGAGATTCAATATTTGCAGTGTTGACCCTTCTTTCTGAGGACCTCTGCAATTCGCCCTGGCAGCTGTCAATCAACTTCTCTGCCACATACTGACTGATGGCCGCCCATTCTTACCTAATCAATGCTTGGAGTTTGTCAGAATTTGTGGGTTTTTGTTTGTCACCCACCTCTTGAGGATTGACCACAAGTTAATCCCTCAATGGGATTAAGGTCTGGGGAGTTTCCTGGCCATGGACCCAAAATTTCAATGTTTTGATCACCGAGCCACTTAGTTATCACTTTTGCCTTATGTCAAGGTGCTCCATCATGCTGGAGAAGGCCTTGTTCATCACCAAACTGTTCTTGGATGGTTGGGAGAAGTTGCTCTTGGAGGATGTTTTGGTACCATTCTTTATTCATGGCTGTGTTCTTAGGCAAAATTGTGGGTGAGCCCACTCCCTTGGCTGAGAATCTGCCCCACACATGAATGGTCTCAGGATGCTTTACTGTTGGCATGACACAGGACTGATGGTAGCGCTCACCTTTCCTTCTCCTAACAAGCGTTTTTCCAGATGGCCCAAACAATCTAAAAGGGGATTCATCAGAGAAAATGACTTTACCCCAGTCCTCAGCAGTACAATCCCTGTACCTTTTGTAGAATTTCAGTCTGTCTCTGATGTGTTTCCTGGAGAGAAGTGGATTCTCTGCTGGCCTTCTTGACACCAGGCCATCCTACAAAAGTCTGCGCCACACTGTGCGTGCAGATGCACTCACACCTGCCTGCTGCCATTCCTGAGCAAGGTCTGCACTGGTGGTGCCCCGATTCTGCAGCTGAATCACCTTTAAGAGACGTACTTGGGCACCTTGAAGTCTTCTTCACAACTATTGAACCTTTCTCCTTTAAGTTCTTGATGATCCAATAAATGGTTGATTTAGGTGCAATCTTACTAGCAGCAATATTCTTGCCTATGAAGCCCTTTTTGTGCAAAGCAATGATGACTGCATGTGTTTACTTGTAGGTAACCATGATTAACAGTGGAAGAACAATGATTTCAAGCACAACCCTCCTTTTAAATTCTCCAGTCTGTTATTCTAACTAAATCAGCATGACAGAGTGATATCCAGTCTTGTCCTGGTCAACACTCTCACCTGTGTTAACGAGAGAATCACTGACATGATGTCAGCTGGTCCTTTTGTGGCAGGGCTAAAATGCAGTGGAAATGTTGCTTTTGGGATAAAGTTCACTGTCATGGCAAAGAGGGACTTTGAAATTAATTGTAATTCATCTGATCACTCTTCATGACATTCTGGCATATATGCAAATTACCATTATAAAAACTGAGGCAGCAGACTTTGTGAAAAATAATATTTGTGTTATTCTCAAACTTTTGGCCATGACTGTAGACATTGCACCTCATTGAAAAATTGAATGGGTAAGAGTCAATGTGAGTTAGGCAGTTTGTTCAATGTTTAAGATATACTTACTTTATTTAAGTTGAAAATTCTGCGACCCAGAGAAACTAGAAAAATATTTCGTTTCTTCATAATAATAATGATGCTTATGCATTCTGAGATCAAGCAGAGTCAGCCTTCCAGCCTGCGGCAACTGTACAAATTACGAGCAGCCCAACACATTAGCGTAATACTTAGAATTCCATGAAATTATTATTACAGGCTTGTGATTTTTCCCCCCTCAGCAATAAGCAACCTAAGCAAATATGTGAGTGGGGAAAAAAAGAGGTATAGAGGGTTACCAATCATACAACCTTTAAAATGTAATGAAATTAATGAAAGAATTGGTGACAAGAATTAGCCGATTCCATGATGCAAAGAATTGTAATATAGTAACAGGGGGCAATATATGAGCAGATGTAATCTAGCGCATAATGCATTCACTGCACATAAAGTTACTGGAATACAAAGGGGAATATTTTCTAGAATTGGCATTATATTATGTGGACATTAAAGGGACAATGACATACAAGTTATATAATATCTGTCTATGTTTAAACTTTAAACAGAGCAGTTATTACTTATTTAGCATAAATATATAAATAGAAATATATTTGCTTTAATGTTTATCAAGGAGGAGGTGCAGATGTCGTTTCTTCAGGTCAACATAACCTACTGTGCTATAAAACTATAGGTGTCTCTTTTATTAATAATTACAACAAACCCTTTAGCGAATACAAGAGAAATTAACACAAGTAAGACCTGAGTGTTCTTAGGCTCCCATGGAAACACTAGGGGTAGTTTAGTCCAGCTGTGGATATCCATCCCACATCATCAGTTAAGATCCAAGGTGAACAATGTGCTCGGAATATAACGTGGGTATCGACATCATTGTTATGCAGATGAGGAGTAATGTACGACATGGGCCAGTTATGAATTGTGAAATAATGGAGCAGGCTCACTGACTAATCTGAATGATTCATTTCAAACATCTACAATAGAGCCAAGAAGGCAATGGTTAGTATGTGATACTTTTAGTCTACTAAAAAGACCACATGGAACCACATTCGAACAATTCATCTCATCCCTGTACCATTCAATACTAATTAAAAGCACAACAGGAAAAACTTCTCATGAGAAGATTTGGGAGGGGGAACGTGGTGGTGAACTGGATGAGAAGGACATCTGTCTGGGGGTAGCCAAATCCTCTATCAAAGTTTGCATCAAGGAAAACGCATATAAATTGTTATACCCTTGGTACCTAGTTTCAACCAGGCTACAGAAGACGTACCCTAGCTCATCACCCCTCTGTTGGAGACTACCCAGAGGTAAGCTCATATTTGCATATTTGGTGTCTCTGCCCGGTTCTTCATAGATTTTGGTCATGTTCGAACTTTTATTATTGCTTCAGCTGAAGTAGACATTCATATGCACCCAAAATACTTCTAACTGCCACTTCCTCTTCCAGACTTTACAAAACACTGTAACAAATACTAAGCATTGCCATCTGTCTTATCTAACCCCACCAAGCCATGTCTGCTCTCAGGGCAAAGATTTGGTACATATATGATATTTAATTAAATACCAGTGTCCTAAAGAATTTATCAACTTCATTCTATAGAACTTGGAACCCTTGGACTCGAACCAACAATATCACCTTCCCGCTGCTCTAATACCAGGGGCAAATGCAGGATTTGTAGAGGGGGATTTGTAGAGGGGGTCACCACCAGTGGGCGTGACCAGCATGCATGGGGGCGTGGCTATAATATTAGTTAGTGCTTGGCTGCTCTCCAACTCTTCCTATCCCCATAATATACATGGGCAATGCTGCGTGCACTACTAGCAGGTGCACGCAGCTTTCCATTTTCAAGCAGAGCCCCATGTGAAGCAGGAGTAGGGTCCAGCCATCTCAATTATACAGTGCCCCAAGCTTGGAGGGGGGTTTCCAGGCACTAGGAACCCCCCCCCCCCTCGGTTTGCCTATGAATACCATTCTCATTCCAAGCAGTTTGGGCTTTCCTACCCACTAATGCTACTTCATTGTTTGAGAGGACGTGCTATACCAGTGATAGGACTATTGTGGATGCTGAGGTTGCCGTGGTTATGGGGCCCAGAGGTGTGGAGGGCCCGCAATGATACGTCACCCTCCCAGGCCTCATTGACCGGCACATGTGCCCACCATGCTCGGGCAGTAGATCCCCATCACTCTGTTCTGAGCTATACCCTTGACAAATGGTATTCTGCATTAAAGCAACAACTGTTTAAATAATGTCAGCAGCACTTAGAAATATTTTTTATACCATAAACTTCAGTTACTTTATACAGATTCATCAAATCAGATTCAGAATGATTCACAGGGATTGTATAACATGTCTAACAATTACACATCACATACTCTGACCTTCACTCAGACACAACCCTAGGCTGTTCTTTATGGCTTGTTTGTATACAGAACCATAGCTCAGTCGTGGAGTTGTGTGGTTTTCTATGTATTCTACCCTTACAATATATTTTTCTTTTCAGTTTCACCACTATCTCCCAGCTAAGTGTGTCTTATAAATAAACATATCTTCTTATTAGAGGTTAGGACAAGGTTGAGCTGTTTTTACCAGACCTAATACTCCGAGCAACCATTATTTATGCATTGCCGCTAGTGAGTCTCATAACTATTTTGTTACATTGTTAATGTTTGGCCTCATATTATGCTACTTTGGATAATAGAATCTGGATTCTCTGCAATCTTCCCTGTTTCATTGTTACCAGGATTCTGTAGAGTCCTTTAGTCGACAAACATCTCACATTCATCCAGTCATTTCCTTAATAGGTCTAAGCTGACCTCTTTTTGCAAATGTTGTCGTCTCTGCATTGTCTCCAGACATTAACATTTCATACTATTTTAATTTAGCTCTAATTACCGCTCGTCCTTTGCTAACCCAAGGAGAAGCAAATATATATATGCCTATGAAAAGACTGGTTATGATAACAGTTTCACCAAAATAATATTTAAAGGGCTTATTTTACATAATCTATTACAATAGCAATTACAACTTGCATTACTACAGCTGGGAGATATTCTGCAATACTGAGGTATCAGTAACCCGCCTGTAAACGGTACAGATCACACTGATGTTTGTAGGTACTTTGAAGATAACTGGGGTGAGATGAAGAGGTGCACCGTGCAAAAGCCTAAACGACCCCAAATCCAATATTCCAATCAACCCTTTAATTAATTTACACGTTTCCAGTTTGCTCATAAAAATACTATTCTTTTTAGTCTATATTACGGTGTTTAATACACGTGCCGCTCTTGTGCAGTGCTCAAAGTGCGTCTTCTCTCCATAATAGTACAAATGGAAGTAAAAAAATGAGTCCTATTAAGAGTACGTTATATCTGCCAGTTCAGAGCCAAATTGTAACATTTATGAGGAGTGAAAGTAGCTGTGCGTCCTCCTGCAAAGTAAAGAAGCCCCCAAAAAACACACCCTCTTCACCCCAATACCTTATTTTAATCTCACTCCATGAAATTTCACTTCTGCGCTAAGCAGCATAGCTGCTCCGTTTGCCAACTACCACTGGCCAACGCCACTGCTGCTCCTTTGCAAACTCCGCCATCTTGCTTGGCAAATCGGCAGTAATCTAGACGCTCCAGCAGAAATAGAGTCATGTGACGTCAACAATTAAGTTTTGTGCGCTACATCTCTGCCATTTTTCGTGCTGTATATTAGGGATTATTAGAAGTGAAACTGCTTTTATGTTGTACATCGGTCTCGCAACAAACATTTGGGTTTCTACCGCCACCTGACTTTCATGTAGTGGTTTATATACGCCCTCCTGCAACTTTAACTTCATGCAATCCTTATTTCTGTCCAGCTTCCTGCTCTGCTCTTAAGACATGTATTTATACCATCAGACAGAGCTGTTTAGTTTCATTTCCCTGGGATTCAATAAGCTCTTCTGTGCACGCTGCATTGGATACAATGTTTTGCAAATAACAATCTTATATTGTGCAAAACAAATGTCAGATTGTTGCATCTGTATAACTAAACTAAACAGGGGGAAGTTGAATGACTTTGACAAATCCTGTTCTATAATTCTACTATTCTATAGGGGTCCATCTACCGATGGCGTACATTTCACTCTCTTGCCTGTCTTTGTTTAAATTCTTGACGCTTTTCTTATTTTCCACCCAAATTAACTTTCTAGTTTTCTCTTGCAAATAGCTTTACAAATTGGAGATTATTTGAAGCCTGAACGGCGGGCAGGGAATTGCAGACTGCTGACGGTGGCACTGAACAGAGGCTCAGAGAGGTGCCAGCAACGTGCTTCTGCCAAGAGTGCGCCCTGACTAGATGCTGCGGTTATTCAGCCTCTTCGGCTACACAGGACTCAAGGTTATTTAGTAACAAAATTGCATTTTTCTCCAAACAGTAAACACTGCTAGCTATTTGATAATTAGTCACAATGGATTTCCGTAAAAGGTCAATGGTTTGAAATATTGGATTGCTCTGCAAATTGTGTATAGAGGAAACAAAACCATAGTCTGAGCCATTAGTCACACTTACCCCAGAATGTTCCTTTATCCACATCTCGGGGTTTCTAATTCTTTTCTGCTAAGGAGACTTAAACATCTGTGAATTGGGCAAATCTACTCCCTCATTGCTTCACCACCAGCAACTTAGACCCTGTCTGCCGGAAGTCCGGCAGATCCAAACTTCAGTTCATTTTCACATTTCTCCGAAGCAAAAGGAGTCTATGGATGACTGTATAGATTTTCTTGTGTTCTATGTTTTTATATATAAAAAGTGACATCTCAGTGCAAAAATACATTTCCAGTTTATGCATTTTATGACTGCAAATGTGTGATTTTCTTTCCTGTATAAGATAGGGATTATGATCCCTATGTCTGTGCTACCTAATTCTACAGCTTATCTGAGATCACAGTACAGGAGTTCCTAAGATTAAAGATTTGAGGCAAGTCTGGTCAGGCAGGACCAGGGGTTTCAAAAGTGGGCAGCACAGTGGCTCAGTGGTTAGCACTTCTGCCTCACAGCACTGGGGTCATGAGTTCAATTCCTGACCATGGTCTTATGTGTGTGAAGTTTGTATATCCCTTTATTTAAATATATCCTTCGTGCTCCTAGCTCTATCTTTTAGAGAGAGTATCCAATGTTTAGGAGAGTGCTGCTTCTCTATGTTGCAATATTGCAAAGTGAGAGTTACAAAGAACACATGCGAGCACAGGTGTTGGTCAGTACCATATATTATAGTATAGGACAGGATAATATGTAACAAGACAAACACATATATTGCATAAACGTCTGAGGCTACTTAAGGTGACCCCCCCCATCACATCACAATGGTACAACTGATATGGGCTCATAAGAATCCACCCGGCAGGAGAGTGTCTGAGCTCTCAAGTCAGATCTGTTAGGAAGTATGTGCCAGACATTTATTCAAAATAAAGAGAAAAGCTGCCCCTTGCTGTAGGGTAGTGGCTGATCTACTGGATGAGGAGGTGGAGGCAGGAGGAGAGAAGCCGTCCATCTCTCATCTAGGTAAAAGCAATTGAGCTGGAGCACATGGTGTTAATGATAAGGACCCTCTATCCTGGGGGAAGACTCAGCAGCCTATTAGGAACATTTTAAAGGAAAAAAAATGCTGGTAGCCCAGTGACCGAGCCCACTATGGGACTGACCCTGTTCTGGGCATGCGCAGAGTAATTGTGCACATTATACACAATGTATCTATAGTTATGCTCCTTAATGAATCAGGCCCTAGATGTTCAAGACCCAACGTGGGGAGAGAGAGACATGTGACATTTGCTCCAAGCCCACTATAATGAGTTACTAGAAGTAAAGACTTTGACGACAGAAAGACAAATTGTCCGATACCAACCTCATGCACCAGATTGACACAGGGATACAGAGAGATATTCTGAATCAGAGATAGTGGAAGCTGTAGTCACGGCCTCACTCCTGGATTAAGCCTAAGAGACATGCTGGAAAATGAAATGGGAAAAATGCTGGAAATTGAAAGTGAGCTGGTTTTATTATAACTGAAAGTAATTATAAAGTCACTACATGGAGCAGATGACCCATAATTTATACCATCAGCTGGTAAATATCTCAAAAAACAAAGCAAATCCTCCTTACATCCCAGGAGACGGGAGAGGTTCAGGACAGAAATTATATGAAACAATATTTTATGGTCAGTAGGAATTGGACTGATAAGTGACCGCATCAAATTACAGCTAAAAATACCTAGATGAACCATCTGTTTCTGATGAGCCACTAATTGAAATAAATGAATCATGCAGCAAATATTAGGTTAGAGAGAGAACAAAGACAAAAGAAACGTCCATCTACACAGTCCGTAAAACTGAACGAATGTCGGGGAGATCTTCCATCCTGCCCAGGAAATCGAGGATTACCGTATATACTCTGATGGTGCCAACACCCGGGCATCAGTACCAGCCAGTCACAACAGGTCCCTGATTGTGGAAAGGGACTAATGGGACCAACGTAGGTGGAAATGAGATGAGTGGTTTCTAAATTCTGTTGGATGAAAATGTATCTAAAAATCCAGCGATTTCTCAGAGGACTAGGAAACCGGGGGGTGAAGGACACTTCCCCAATCAAGTAAATGAAAGCAAAATTTGCTTCAGATATGGTCAGTCCAGTTATTAAGCAGAGCAAAGAAATGTCTGAGGTGAAACAATGTGTCCCCTTCTGCACAGGCCTTTTGTTCTGAATAGCCGCTCTAGTAAGTTCGGGTATCGGAACAGGTGCAGGAGGTATAGGGGATGGCACAGGGGGGTGCTGATTCCAACACTGGCCCTGGTGCTTAGGATTGTGCTGTAATGAAGTCACCAAGTGTGTGTCATCAGGTCTCGACCACCTCAGTGACTCACTTTGGATGCCCACTTGCAATTCCCAAGCACAGGTCCTCTCAGCCCCTATCCTAATCCCCTAAAAACACCCTTTCAGTGACACATGCACCTGTCATTGGTATATGTGGAATTGGGTCAAATCCTCTGATATGTGGGACGACCGTCCGCTCAAATCAGGACAGTGGGGCGGTGGGACAAGTGTGGGGTAACGGCTACACAATATTCTTGGTGTAATATATTGGTGCCAATGTTTGGTTAACAACTTCTGAATGATTCAACTACTGATAGCCAAGCAAAACAAAAGCAGTGTAATTCCTATATATATATATTTCAAGAGAACGGTGGCTATTACAGTATACATGTAATTTAAGGGTAATTAGGTGTATAGGTGTCATTCTGACACACTAATTCCTCTTCATTTAATGCTCAGATAGATTCCAGTAGTATAAAAAAAAAATCTGTTTTATTCTGCTTTCTATAAAAGAGGAATAATATACATACGGCCATTGTGCCCAGATGAAAGCTAATGAGTTTCTAAGACGAGTGAATCATCCAAGTTTTATCTAACAACTTGTTCCTAGTTTTCTAATGAAGCTGTTAGAGTCATTGCTGCTATTGATCTGACAGCACCATGTATAGAGCCGGTGTCAAAACACACAATAACATCCACACGTCTTCTTTATAGATACTGTGGGGTTCTGTGCTGTAAATGTCGAGCTGTCGCCGTCGAATTCAATGCATTGAGCCAAGAAAAGTCCCTGGTAGAACGGCAGATTATCACATGGTATTACCTGAGTTCTGGTGTATCGCAGTTGGAATGAATATCCCGCCGTAATCCATGTATTGATGCAATAAAAAGTGACTTATGAACAGTTTCATTGAAATGACAGCCAGTTCAATCAGGTTAGCCAGAGAATGACACAGTCCAAAGAGCCGACCGAATCCAGTCTACAGACTGTTTCACCGCTATTGGAGCTCATCATTGTAACATATGAGTTTTCCCATCAGCATGGGAAGAGCCAAACTAATTGAAACAACGGAAAGGGTTAAGGAGAGCTGTGAGATACTCTTTTAATTGTTTTTGCTTTGAGCAGGTTCTATTATCACAGGACAAAGATCACAGATGTTTCTGAAGCGTTATTACATTATAATATGTCAATACATTTAGGGATTCTTTCTTTAGCATCGGAGCTGATTAAAACTCACTGCAATGCACCAGAAGATATAAACTCCGGCAGCATCGCAGTACTTGGTAGGAAGTGCACAGGATGTGCTCAAGTTTCTTTAAATAATAAAACACAACCCATTTTCCCCACTGTAAGAAAGGGGGGTGTTAAATTTAAATCTACAACCGACGTTTAGTGCAGGGTCCCTGGAAAGATAAAAACACTAAATGAATGATATGATTTTACACCTTCAGAGTTTATGGTGATGGCTTAAGTTCACCTAATGGCGGCGCTGGATGACATCTTGCTGATCACTGACAGTAGGCATACTTGTTTTATAAAGATTTATTAAACTGCCCTGTGTACAATGCACAATGTGTCACGCGTGAAAGTCATCTCCTTGTGTTGAATATAGTAAAACAATTATAAGAAACTTTTCTAAAACAAAAAAAAAACATGGAAATTTGGGGTTCATTAAAAGTTTTAATTTTGAAATAATAAGATAAGATTTATAGTGGTCAGAATCAGGACCTTCCTCGGAGGTCCATCTGTATCTTTGAATTGTCAGTGCATTTAGCGTCTTGGGTCGGAGTTATTAAGGAGAGTAAGGCAAAAAAAAGAGTAAATTTGATCCTGGATGAACCATGTTACACTGCAAGGGGTGCAAATTAGTTTATTATTTTGCACATAAGTTAAATACTGACTGTTTTTTTCATGCAGCACACAAATACTTGATAGATTTATTTTTTCACTGATATTCAAAGTTGATCTAAGACAGTGATGGGCAAACTTTTTCAGGAGCGGGCCAAATAAAAAAGAAAAACTTTAGGCGGGCCAATATAATTTATTAAAAAACTCAAATATCGAAATATATAATTCAAATGTTTTGAATGGGACGGGAGGGTGTTATATAGCAGTGTTACCTCTATAAGTGCAGCGATCGTACAGACACAGAACTTATTTCAGCAGGTTGTTGCAGATCCGTCTTTCTGGTGAGCCACTAACTGACAACACAGCAGCCAATCGAAATCCGCCTTAGTATATGGCCCAGCCCATCTCTTCTCACATGACTTTCAGCCATTAGTGGGCGGGCAGGTGTTTGAGTGATTGACATACGAAGTGTCCTTTTAGGAAGGAGGATGACGTGTAATGGAGAAAATAGCTGGGAAGGCATAAAAATGAAGGTTCTGACACAGGGTCGGCCCTAATAATTTTATGCATATTTTAATGAAATTTTTTAAAATATTGGCGGGCCAGATAGAAGCTCTAAGTGGGCCGGATCTGGCCCGCCGGCCGTAGTTTGCCCATCACTGATCTAGGACATACTCTACTCCAACTATAAATCTGTCCAACATTTTAATTTTACCTACCCCTCCAAAGCAACATGGTTTTGCCGAGATGCAGTTACTCCTTTTTATAGCTTTGCTCTCCTTAATGACTCGGGTCCTCAGTCACTAAATCCCTAGTGCCATGTTTTTTGCACTGACTTTCTGCAGTTAGTGTTGTATAGTCTTTGTGTTACAATTACTGACTATTACATCTAACATGTTGGAACATTTCATACTATAGAAGCCAAAGAAGTAAATATCTATATATCTCACGTTCATTAGTTTCTGCTAATGTTCCCTGTGTTACATTCCTTAGTATTCCCTCAGTTGCAATTTTTTTTACATTCTTTAGTGTCGCCTACATTTCTGAACAGGGTCAGAGTCTTAGGCTGGGGGCATTTAGGGACATTTCAAGGGATATAAATAAAATCTTAAGGTTTCTCAGTATAAAACCCCTTACTACATCCCTCTCTCTGACATTCTGCGGTTACTGTCACTTATTCTGTATTACAATTACTCTCAGCTGTTACTTTCTCCATAGAGAAAATTCCAGTTTAACTCATCTATATAGGTTATCTCACATTCTATACACTCTGATTTTAGAATCATTGGATCTTTATCTTGCTTAAGAATGCAAATTCTCCGCAATTACAGATCCCGAAACTGTTCCACTTCTGGAACCACTTCATCGAATTGGCAGAAAAATTAAAAAATTAAAAAATTTCTCTATTTTTTTTATCTAATTTTTGATCTATAAAAAATGTAGCTAAACTCGTGAATGTCAAACAGGGTTCAACTGTGTTTGGACTGGTTCGACCAATGGTTGCATTTGTTCACTCTTTTTGAGGCGGTTTGCATGTGGGTGAGGCGGTTTGCATGTGGATGAGGCGGTTTGTACACACTCGGTGCAATTTGCACACAAGTGAACCAACTCAAACAAGTTTGATCTTAAATTGATACATGTTATCAGTTTTAAATTGCAAGCAGCAAATCGTGAATGCAAACGGCAGACTTCAAACACAAAAAATTTAGAAACACTCATTTTAACAACGAACAGAAATGGGGAAATTTCACCAGCAAACCTCAAACAGCGAACACAAACTGCAAATACTAACTGCGTGTGGTGAACACAAGTCACAAATTTCAAAGCACAAGTTCGAATTATGGTCAAATGACCTTTGTACCAGGAACATGTTCGTGGCCATTAAACTAATGAAATTCGATTGAATTTCAGACCCATTATACATTTTTGAGCATTCTTACCAGCTATGATAATTTGTTCACAGTTTCCCAAACTTTCTAATGACCGTTAATGCCCAATGTCGGAAGGTCCAGTATACAAATGAAATGTTTCCCTTAAGGTGCCCTTACACACAGCTCATCTGCAGTGCCGAAAGTCCAGGGGGTAAATGTATCAAGCTGAGAGTTTTCCGGCGGGTTTGAAAAACCAATCAGATTGTAGCTATCATTTATTTAGTACATTCTACAAAATGACAGCTAGAATCTGATTGGTTGCTATAGGCAACATCTCCACTTTTCAAACCCGCTGGAAAACTCTCAGCGTGATACATTTACCCCTGGATCTTGGTTAGATTTCACCATGCCCAAACCTGCATGGTGATCCTTTATAGTGTTGTCTGTAGTGAATTCTCAAAGAAATGAGTTCCATGAAATTGTAAATTGTAAAAAGTAAAAAACAAAAAACATAGGTAATAGTCACAAAAGTAGGTAAATATGTATATAGCAAAGCGCGTATGAAACATCCAACCACACATAATTACCTATCTAATCCTCTTATTTCAGTTGCTAGTACATATTTCACCAAAAATATATAATTTTTGCCCAATTATTTGACCTTTCACCTATGTATTTCTGATCCCTTTCCATCTTTTTATACACGGTCATATGTTGTCATTGTTGAACTGTTTTTTTCGCCCGTCCTGACTAATATGTTGATCAGAGGTGACAGTTTTTTCAGCCCCATGTACGACATGATTTGCAGCCGGTTATACCTAAAACGTCCGTCAGCGTTCACAAGCACGTTCCAGGCTGCTGGCATTCTAAGATTCTAGTCATTGTAATTTTGGGAGAGGATATAAATGGTAATTACAGTACAAGAGAACCTTTATCTTTTAATACACAATGATCTAGTCACATATTTTCTGTAGTAAAGGCACCATTGTAGCTTTATCATATCTCGATGACAGGCTCAATTTAAAGGAACAAATTATGGAGATATTAAGACCATGTGATCTGTACGTAGAGCCGGACGAAATAATACGTGAATTAAGCACGGGAATCTATTCACCCAGGAAAAATGAGCCATCATTGATATCTATTGAATATATATACTCTCATAATTTACGTATCAGATCTACTTTTTTTTAATGCTGATGCGATTAGGGACTTAGGGATTAAATTTGCAAATAGACCTAAGAGTCTGTTGTGCAGGTATAACCCCTATCCTACCTGTGGTTCTGTAGAACGTAGCATTAGGTCCCTCTCCTAAGATGTACAGGGCCTGCTCACCTGCCCCCCAGCCCAGTGCTGCGATTCACCATGAATCGCATTATTTTGGCCAGGTATTTGCCGGATGCGTGAGAGTTCCCTGCTCTCCCAGGAATCCGGGAGACCAACCCGGATTTTGGGAGTCTCCTGGACATTCCAGGAGAGTTGGCGAGTATGTTTTTTATGCTTTGCTCTCCTTAATGGCCCAGGGCCTCTGAGTGCAACGTGCGTTTGTTTAAAAATGCACCTAAATTGCCCCTGCACACTCCCAAATTCAACAAGGATTGGATGAGAAGATACAAGGTCTGCTCTGCTACAGAAGACACTGCAGTATACATCCAGTACCTATATAGATTATACATTTGCAAAAGAATGCACAGAAAATAAGACATAGAATGAATGTCACCTGTTAATAATATAAGAATTAATGATAAAACAGTTAAAAAAAATTGTTTTTTTTATATTCCCCCCCCCCCATGAAATTCCTTTATTAGGATGCTGTTAATGTCTACTGAACATAAAATACATGTTTGCAGTTGATTTCAAACACATGTTATAGCTGTATACATGACTGTCATCACTAGTAATCAGGACTTAGACCTGTAGCTGGAGCAAGAGATATGGTAGAAAAACAAGTAACTTTGCGATACACAGAGCTTTATTCAGATGCTTGAGTTTTGGACGCTCTTACTGTAAATTGATTATAGCCAAATGCCCTTTCCCCCAATTTCACTCACCAAAATCATAGGATGTAGTAAGTGTTCTTTGCGTACAAAGAGGGAGCGGACATGACTGCGTTTACTGGTGTAAGTCCCAGTTCTGAGCATGTGCAAAGTGATTTTGCTTACGATGCGCTCAACATGGCCAGATACGTCAGGCTTCTAACCCCAAACGCCTTTTCAATACATTTAATCATCTTCTCAATCCTCCCACCCCGAACCCTCCATCTACTATCAGTGCTCAGGATCTTGCTTCCTACTTCAAGGACAAGATTGACAAGATCAGACTAGAAATGGTATCCTCTTCCTCAACAAGCCATCAGCTCATTTCCTTCCCACTACCCTCTGACACCCTTTCTTCATTTGACCCCACAAATGAAGAGGAAATTTCTACGCTCTTCTTATCTTCCTACTCTACCTCCTGTCCTCTTGATCCTATTCCCTCGCAAATTGGTAGATCCCTGTCTTCTGTGCTCATTTCACCTCTAACTCAAATCTGTAATCTCTCACTCTCTACTGGCATCTTTCCATCACTATACAAGCATGCAGTGATTACTCCTATTCTAAAAAAACAAAACTCCGACCCAAACTCTCTCTCAAATTACCGTCCCATCTCTCAGCTCCCTTGCCCCTCCAAGCTTCTAGAGAGACTTGCCTACACTCGCCTCACACGCTTTCTTTCCGCAAACAACCTGTTGGATCCTCTTCAGTCTGGCTTTCGTTCTCAACACTCCACAGAGACTGCGCTGACCAAGGTTGTTAATGATCTGATCACTGCTAAGACTGAACGCCATTACTCTCTCCTAATTCTCCTTGATCTCTCGGCTGCATTTGACACCGTTGACCACTCTCTTCTCATACAAACACTGCAATCCCTAGGTCTTCAAGACACAGTTCTATCCTGGTTCTCATCTTACCTCTCTAATCGCTCTTTCACTGTTAATTTCTCTGGAGCCACCTCTGCTCCGCTTCCCCTATCAGTTGGAGTACCACAAGGCTCGGTGCTAGGTCCTCTGCTGTTCTCTATCTATACCGCTTCTCTTGGAAATCTAATAAGTTCCTTTGGCTTTCAGTATCATCTCTATGCGGATGATACCCAAATCTATCTATCCTCTCCTGATATCTCGACATCTGTGTTGTCCCGTGTAACTGACTGTCTTTCTGCCATTTCATCTTGGATGGCCTCTCGTCAACTCAAACTTAATCTTTCTAAAACAGAGTTAATAATATTCCCACCCGCCAACAAGAGCATACCTGACATTTCTATCTCTGTTGATAACATGACCATAAATCCCACCCCACAAGCTCGCTGCCTAGGTGTAATCCTTGATTCACGCCTATCCTTTGTTCCCCACATTGACTCTATATCTAAATCATGTTACATACATCTAAAGAACATTTCCAGAATCCGCACATATCTCACACAAGACACTGCTAAAACCTTAATTCATGCACTAATCATCTCCCGCATTGACTATTGCAATTCCCTCCTTACTGGTCTTCCCAAAAACAGACTCAAACCCCTAAAATCTATTTTACATGCTTCGGCAAGACTGATTTTCCTTGCAAATAGCTATTCCTCTGTTGAATCACTCTGTATGTCTCTACACTGGCTGCCTGTCTTCTACCGAATCCAATATAAAATACTTTTACTAACCTACAAGGCCATCAACAAAGCTGCACCAACATACATCTCCTCTCTTGTCTCAAAATATCTCCCAACTCGGCAACTCCGTTCTGCAAAAGATCTGCGTCTCTCATCCACCCTCATTACATCCTCCCATTCCCGGTTACAGGACTTTTTTCGGGCTGCACCCACTCTATGGAACTCTCTCCCTCGCACAATAAGACTCTCCTCTGTTCTACAAACTTTCAAGCGTTCTCTGAAAACCTACCTATTCAGACAAGCTTATAATATTCCTCAACCACCATCTTAACCTCACTACCTTTAGCCTGTTACACAATTTCACACAAGACAACTACCCCCGGAATAACATTGTTGTGTGACAGGATCATTTAGCTTATGAGTCACCCTACCTTTGCAGTCTGGCTGGGCCAAGATGCAAAATGTATACTTAACCTCATGTGTCAATCTCCCATTGTCCCATAGATTGTAAGCTTGCGAGCAGGGCCTTCTCACCTCTTTGTCTGTTTTACCCAGTTTGTTTATTAGTTTATTACGTTTGTCCCCAATTGTAAAGCGCTACGGAATATGTTGGCGCTATATAAATAAATGATGATGATGATGATGATGATACGTCCTGTGATGAATCAGCCCCATTATGTTCTCACCTCTGTATCCTGACTACCAGAAGATACACAACGCTGATTATACCTCTCATTCTCACTTTTATCTTTAGCAGAGTTTGGGCTCCATGCAGCTAACTTATAAGCAATTTTAGCTTAAAAAAAAGAGCCTATTTTAACAAGTCTCCTTTTCCTGGCAAGAAATCGTTCAAACACCACAAAATTATGGAACACGTTGTCCTATTTCTTAGAAATGTTACGCTCTGTTCTTGCTCGAGCAGCTTTGCACGAGGTTACAGATACATGAGATGCGGTCATATTACTGGTGTGTATCGTTTCCACTGAATATCTCTAAGATTCTTTCATTTCTGTAGTAAAGATTCAATCTCCCCTCCGTGGGCCAGAGGAACAGGTGGAAACAATTTCAGGTCAGATAATGGTTCAGCTGCGTCAGATGATGGTTCAGCTCTGCACCGGGACAAGTAACTGGAAGACTAGTGAAAGATAAAGAGGAAATAACTATATAGATAAAATAATGTCACTTTTCACATTATATCCGTATATCTATATACATATACATTATATTATGCATATATGAAACATACTTGCCAACTTCTCCTCATTGGCTTCAGGGAGATCCCGGGGGAGGTGGGTGTGCGGGGGCGGGGCTTGATGAACCGCATCATTTTGGCACCGCCCCCTAAACAATTGTCACAATTTTGGCCAATTACAGCAGGGGACCGGGCTAAGATGACGCGATATTTGCCTCATTAGGCCCCGAACCCATCACTTATCTATTGTGGGGGTGACAACCGGGAGGTTGCCCTGGTCTCCCGGGAACCCAGAAATGCGGGTGTCTCCTGGACATTCCGGGAGAGTAGGCAACTATGCGTTAAAGAAAAGTAACTAATGAATCTCTATAGACTGAAGTGTCTTTTACATTTCTGTCTCCAATACTGAAGTCATGTTGTCTTACCTGTCAGTCTTTGATTAAATCTTGGTCTCCATGAAAATGGCCACCTCCATAGGCATCAATACATGGACATAGGACACAATTTCTGAACTGTGTTATCATGCCACAGATGGCGAAGCCAACCACGTCCTGTACTGGCTCAGCATCAGGGAGAATGCCAGACTCTTCAGGGAGTGAGGGAGATCACCCCTATTTCAGAGAGTCTCCCTGACATTTATTCTATTTTATTTTATCTATATAGTTATTTCCTCTTTAACTCTGCCTGTTCGCAGCAGCTTTTACCCAGTGTTTGTAACCATAGAGCAATAATATAACTTGGTTATTTATAATGACAGGGTCTCTCTTCCTGGCAATAATGAACATGCTCAGAAAGTATTGCAAATAGGAGGATATCATAATATTCTGCTGTATGTTTATCACACAGAAGATGGTGATTCAGAATATTTTGCAGAAGCCGCTGCAGACATTCGTTTCATTTCTGTAAGTGACTTTGACCCCGCTCGTAAAATATATTGAATGGAACTTAGAGTAAAATCTGAGTGTTTTGCAGACTTTCTCAGCGGAATATAGCTATTTTTCCCTTTGCAAATGGAAGGCATTTGCAAAAAAACACTTTACTTTTGTGGTAGCTCAGCTTGTGCCATTTACTTGTCACTCAGAATTACATTTAATGTACCCAGAGCTTCCAGCTGACTTTTACATATGTTTTCTCACAGCCCTCAGATATCTGACAGCCGCTGTTAAGCCGAGGCAGCTGTCATAGCCGGCTCCCAACCCGTCATATACATATCATAAATGCATTGTATTCCAGTAAAAGATCGAGGCGAGTATTTGGGGCTTAATTTTGTAAGAATGCCAAGATTATCAGATGAGATAGGCACGGGTCTCTGCAACGTGTCTTGTGAGGAGCCTTCTCTTTCCATTCTGTATTTAGAGTGCTGGACTTTATAGCTTTGCAAAGAAATTGGAAATAGTACTGTGTGCATAGCTGATGCCAGTTATGTGCGGTTTCCTGTCACTCCTGCAGGAAAGAGAGAAGAAAGTGCAAAGAATAGAAGTTGGACTTTGCCCTTGTATAAGAATGCAAAATGAAAATGGACACTTGGAATTACAATCACATTTTACATTGGCAAATTAGTTGGGTTTTTGCGGGTGAACCCACGGCTTACAATACCAAATATTGTGTCACTTTGTGGAATTCCTTCCTTCGCACAGTAAGACTTTCCTCTAGTCTTCAAATCTTCAAGCGTTCTCTGAAAAACCCACCTCTTCAGGCAAGCTTATAATATTCCTCAACCACCATCTTAATCTCCTCTATTACCACCCTCTACACAGCTAACACAAGACAACAACCTTCTGACCAATATTGCCACACACACAGCCCACTCAGTACTTTTACCTTTGCATTCTAGCTGGTCATTGTGCAATATGATGTAGCACATGCCCTTGTGTATCAAACTCCCATTGTCCTATAGATTGTGAGCTTGTGAGCAGGGTTCTCTTACCTCTCTGTCTGTATGTATTACCCAGTATTGTCTTATTAATGTTTGTTTCCAATTGCAAAGCGCTACGGAATTTGCTGGCGCTATATAAATAAATGTTGATGATGATGATTGTGTCTCTACAGTATTAATTATATACCGGCCCTGGATATCGAAAATTACTGCTGGTATAGTGAACAAGACAGTTGATACTATGGAGTTGTCCAAACATATAGGGGAGTTTCAAATGCCGGCAGTTTGCCGCTGGACATCTGGACATCAACGTCTGGCTGCGCACGTTGACCGCCATTACTGTGCAAATGTTTGTACATACAGAATTAAAACAAATTCTGAGCATTATATCTAGCAAACCAAACAGAACAACAGAAGTGAGACTGTAAAACCTGATATTACCAAAGGAAAGTGGAGTTCTGTTTAGCAATAGTCGATGATAATCTAAATGTTCTATTGTAGTGAAGAAAATCTCATATTGTCGCGATTTACCAATGAAGTTTCGCCTTGGCAGCTGAGCGTTTCTGTCCGGCAGCGGTAAGAGACATCAGCATTCCCAGTACACACATGTGTAACAGAACTTCCAGTCCTGCTTTCTGCACACAAAAAAAATTAAGTTTAAACATAATGTTAAAAAATATAACCCCCCCCCCCCCAAACAATGTCTTTGTGTTTACATAAAAGTGCTTTATTTAAATAATAAATATATAACTCAGCGAAGCCTGCAGGGTAGCGGTGAAGTGTAGCCTAACACGGCTACGAGGACGGACACTTTTTACATGTTCACTTATTATTTGTGTAGAGCTTGAGGTAATTGTGTCATTAGGAGGTTACAGCAAATTACTGACTTTGTTTTACTGCTCTGTTTATGTCACAAATTATTACAGTCACATTGATTATCTTTGGTCAATTTACAAAAGGAACAACTGAGAGCAGGAGGATTCAATAATCACAAAATGATGAGAAGCCTTGGCTGTCCGCGAGGGGTATATTCTGATTGTGTGGTTGGTGAATCTTTGGTGTTTGTGTCCACAGGATATACGCGATGAGAGAGGCGTCTCAGCGAACTAATACACGATCCATAAACAATGCAACTCATTTGTGGAAAACCTTAATCAGCCAGCAATTATCCCTTAGGGTTCAGGTCGTACGATGAAGGGATCAATCACCTACTAACATTACACCAATTTACCGTACAGGACCCAAGTATGCTGAGCAAGTACTAGTAGGAGATTTACTTTCTGAAGAAAGAACATGTTTATTGCAGAATGTATATTAAACAGCAGGTTATAGACTGTGTCTGACTGCAGACCAAGCTGGAATAAAGCCAGAACGTGTATATATGTATAGTATTAAATATTCTATATGCAGCTTGACACAAGGAAATTCTGCATTGTTTGCAATGTATCCATTGGCAGAGCCTCATCTGTGTGGAGTTTGCACGTTCTCTCCGTGATTGCGTGGGATTTATCCAGGTTCTTTGGTTTCTTCCCACACTCCAAAAACATTCTGGTCGGTTAATTGGCTTCTGATAAAATTAACCCGTGTGAGTGTGGGTGTTTGTGGGGTAGAGAATTTAGAGTGTAAGCTCCTCTGGGCAGGGACTGGTGCGAATGATTAATCTACTCTGTAAAGCTCTGTGCGCTGTGTTGGCACTATATAAATAATAATAATATTTTTTGTTTTGTTGGCTTTATAAAAACCCCCACACACATACGGATAGACAACATTATATATATATGTATGGAAGAATATAGCGTAAATTCAGAAACACAGCGGAGGCCATTTACGAACAGCAATTGGTTTTGCACCGATGAGCCTCTGCGCAGTAATAGCGCACATTAGGCCAAATCACAGCGTGCAGAAGTGTAAATGTCCCCTCATGTCCAACCTCCTACCGTTGTAGTGCCACCCCTTTAAAATATCTCTTTCAGTTGTTCTCCTAAAATAATGGGACTTTTTGTGTGATGATTCTTATTGCAATGTTTTGAGTGCAGCTAGAAATGTTCTTATGCACCAAATTGTAACACGGAGGCAAAAAGCGGGTCTCATAAATTCAGCCACTCCCAGAAGATGACCCTCCCCCTCCTGATTTCACAGGAGTAGCGTCTAAACCCCCTCCCCCAAAACCTCAACTAGTACCAGCTCTAGACACCCCTGGTCAGCGAGTGGCTGGTGCCACTGAAAAAGGACCAGGGCTCTTCCTGACCTCCTTGGGGCTGTGCAGGGTAATGCACAAGATTGGGACAAATTGGACCCAGTATAATAAATTTGGGGTCCTTAAGACTCTACCCTAGAGACCAGAATCTAACTGTAAACAGTGACAATAATAGAAGGTGGTGCTCTTCAGGTGGCATTTAAGGAGAACTGGGCGCGTGCCTAGAGCAGAGCTGTTTAGGGGTCAGTATCGACCCTGGATGAGTGCACTTGTGGCCCTGATGTTGGAGGGTGAGTTTGTGCCTTGTATGACCTCCTATGTTTCAGCTTTCCAACGCTCAGAGGCCTCGTATCCTGGCTGCAAACAGTCCTGGACCAAACCCTAAAACATGGCCTGAAAGGACCACCTGCATCCCCACCGACTGCCCCAATGCAGGGTCTAGGCTACAAAACAGAATCAGGGACCATGTGCAGCCAAGGGCACCTCTCCTATTCCTTGAAACCTCTTTAAGTGTTACAGTCCCGATTTGACTTCTCCATCCCACCATCCTGATTGGGACAGCTTTGGTCCAATCGATGGGAAAATTGGATGAGATTTTGCGTGGCAGAACAGTGGTGAACTGGAGCCGTGCACACAATGAAGGGTTTGAAGGGGAAGGTTCAAAAGCGCTAATGACGCTACAGGGTGTGGCCATGACCCAATTAGGGCATAGTTCATTTTACACTCATAAATGTCACTCATTCAGCTCCTTTATTGTATCCGCAGACCCCTCAGAATACACCGTCAGCTGACCCGGGGGGACAGCAGCCTGTTGGTAACGGGCTGGGAGTGAGGCGCCGGGTTATGATGTCACACTCACAAGAGGAGAACGTGTCTCTCCGCCCGGGCTCCACACAGATTAAGGAGTGGGGTGGGGGCAAGGCAGTATCTGACGGGACGACGGGTCAACTAAGATGTGGGCGGGGCACTACCTAGGGCACCCAGGGATCACGCACTAGCCCTAATGGTAGATCATTTAGACTGTAAGCTCCACTGGCGCAGCAACTGAGTAAACATCCTCTGCAAAGCGCTATGAAGGGAAAAGAAAAAAATATAACGTTTCCTCTTTTTAGGGGGGGGGGAAGGATTACCAGCAGCCCGAGGCCAGTGAGATATCATAAAATAAAAAGTTATAACCTGTAGCTGCTTTATAGACTTTTTATTCTTATTTGTCACATTTCCTATTCTTTTTTTCGCTCCTATATCTGAATTATTGAAATAAATTCAACATTTTATTTTTCATCTTAAGCCTCGTCCCTCATGTCTGCAAATGCCGGGTAATTGTATGAGAGTTTTGTAAGGAAATCTCTTGGACAAGTATTTGACAATCACTCTGCTCCCGCGGTATAGCTTGTACATTGCATCCTAGAGGCCTTTAGGCACCTGAGCCGCAGCGATCATCTGCTTTAAATGGCTTTCTGGAGAATCTGATGCGCTTACTAATCTCCAGACAGCAGACTCCTTCCCAGCCACCCGTGATAGCAACCACAAATTTACCAAGTTTAGAATCTATTAAAGTCCACTTTTATACAACCAGTTATTCCGAGGAACATCTATTATTCAAACACTGGATGAACGCTAAATCTGCCTGAAATTGCCGAGCGTATCACACAGCTGTGTCCTTTGGAATACTAAATCACAAAGGCCGTCCCTCAGGAATGCTAATGTTGTGCAGTTATGTGTATTAGCTGCACGGTTAGTGCGGGTTCCAGCTTTCACCAGAGTTCTAGAATGCAGACAATAGAGAATCTCATTTAACCAAAGTGCAATTAAAAGTACATAATGGTGAAAGGAAGACTAACATAACACCTATGGGCATTGTTACACATACCATTACCCTAACTGGCCTTCATTAAGATTTAAGTAATCCACACATGAAGCTATAAACACGGACTCTTTACTGAACTAATATGTATATATGGAATACGGAAAGTTTTTATACTTAATGTGGAACTTTCAAATCTGAAAATAATTGTAAATTTCACTGTCACAGTAACTACATCTCATTCTAATAAAATGAAAAGCAACAGGGCTCATTTCTAAAGATCACACACGAAGTGCACTCAGGGCCTCGCAGAGTTAGACGCAAGTCAGTCGCTTTCTACGTATACCGTTCTTTAATCTTATAGAGGCTGATCGGGAGAGGAAAGAGGCGCGTAAGTCTGGGCTAAGTGTAATAATGGCGCAGTGAAGTAAATACGATGTAGACCTGGAAGCAGAAATACCCATCAGCTAACGTATCTGTCGTGGGTGCTCTACTCCTGGTGTAATTTACTGATACCTCCCGACATTTGGAATCCCGAAAGCAGGACAAAATAAGCCCCACCACTGTTCAATCCAAACCTGGAGGGAATCCAGAGTCACACCGATCACTGTCCCTCGCTTAGAGGGTCAGACAATTGATTATTAATGTTGTTAAGAGGTTCAAATCTGTACTAAAACCACAGCAGCCAATCAGATATTTGCTTTCATGTTGTAACCTGCAGATAAAAGCTGAAAGGTTGCAATATTTTTGTGCAAAATTTGCCCCTTTGAGCAAATAACTCTCCCAGTCTTCCTAATGGACCCAGATCCCACTGTCATTACTTTTAAATTGTATCTGTTCTGGTTCTTTTATATAGATCGGCACTGGCTCCCAACAATTACTGTTTAGATCATAATTGTATAATAGTAAAGCATGCATTGTATTATTTTGCGGTATTTGTGGTGGTGTATAATGAGCTGTCTTATATGATAACTTGTATCAAAAAGTCTGCAGAAAGGCGTGCACGTGTCACAGAATGAAAACAAAAATGCATTTATTTAAAAAAATAAGTCTCTTTTTCCTTTTTTGAATTTGAAAGGTTTGCTTTTCTCTTTTCATCTATGTTTACAAAGAATATGACTTACTAGCAAATACGTTACATAGAAATAACACAATCATAATGTAAAACATTACTAGTTTAACAGAAAAGGAAAAACAATGGCTCAGATTGGGTAGAATTCACCCACATGTGCTGAGGGAGTTAAGTTCTGTTATATATATTTCTTACATTTATTAATCAATGGGTCATTACAAAACTAATGTATAGAGGATGTGGTACAAATACTAAAAAGAGAAAGCATCACACAACATAGCTTTAGAAGTGGCCTGCTGAATTAACAGGCAAGGCGTAAACAGTATCTTATCAATACTCTTTATAAAATCTGACATTTTTCAACATTTTAAAAGTAAATGTAATTCACGTTTTTAGATACACTATGTATGTGATCCTGACAGAATGCTACTAAGTCCAACTTGTGCCAACAGAAGCCAAATGTGACTAGGATACTGTACAATTAAAACAAGAAGATTTCCCCAAAACATAGACACCCTTTGTAGCCAACCGCTCCTGGTGCAGAATTGCTATGAATTATTGTCACCGTACCACAAGTAGTCAGTGTGGCCTGGCTTCAATCTGCACATGTAGCCATTATTCAATAAAGTCATTCAAATATTATTATTATCCTTAATTTATAAAGTGCCAACATATTATTCAGCGCTGTACATTGAGGGACATAAACAAATAACATACAGTGATATGAAACAGAAGGTAAAAATGGTCCTGCCCCATGAGCTTACAATCTAACAGGTGCGGGTAACACTTGATACATAACGTAGTGGAATAACCGTTGTAGCTGGTGGGGTAAAGTGGGTGTGGCTAAGGCAGCAGCATCATCATCAGCCAATAATAAAGCAACAATTGGTGACTGCCGTTTCTGTGCAGATATTGGTGGCACGGTTAGAATAAGGAAGGCGGAGCCATGAAAAGTGAACAAATCACTGTGGACATCTTAATACTAAAGTCCAACAAGATGACATATATATTAATAAACAGAATATAAATATGAATATAACCTTTAAGACTAAAAAAAATAAAAATTGGGTTTGATTCCAACATTCAGAAAACACAACTGCTTATGTGAAACAGAGTTATGTTATTGGTCAGTGAGAGCAGAAAAACATTCGGTAAAACAGAAATAGATTGTGGGAAGTTATACCAGGTTTGGGAGAGAATTTTAATGTTTGATTTAAAAGTAGCCAAAATCTTGAAGAATAAGCTGCTGTGTGGTCTCTGGCAGTGGAAGCTGCTCTGCAAGAAATTATACTGTACTGTAGGCTTGGCGGCCAGTCTGATACTGGGGGCGGAATAAGACATGAATACATTCAGAATGTACAGGGATTGGAATGTAATCTTTACTTCTAATAACAAAGAGGTAGAGTTACAACGGATTATACGCCTCCTCTAAATATCCCTCAAGTCAGGTATACGTAGGGATTACAGAGAAACTAATGGTAAAAACTAACACATTTGTCTCGCAGGTAAAAAAAAAAATAGCTGACTGGTTATTAATTCACAATATTTTTTTTTTGTAAATATCATTTCATTTTCTCCTGCAAGCTAAAGTGTGTGGGTCCAGCTTCATTTTTGCACCACTAGAATTCCTGCTGGATCTGCTTCCTGCATCTTATTAGTGCAGTAACAGGTAACACATTGCAAAGCCCTCTGAGGTCCCAGATAGTAATTGTGTATAGATCGAAAAACAAACAGTTATTAAAAGTGATTTAGTGACACTCGATCAAATATAACTGTATTATGCAGTGTTGGGTAAAACAATAGAACTGGTAGAATTTTTTAGAATAACCTTTTCGTTACCAGTTTATACATCAGGGGTATATTTACTAAATTGCGGGTTTGAAATAGTGGAGATGTTGCCTATAGCAACCAATCATATTCTAGCTGTCATTTTGTAGAGTGCACTAAATAAATGACAGCTAGAATCTGATTGGTTGCTATAGGCAACATCCATACTTTTTCAAACCCGCAGTTTATTAAATCTAGCCCCAGATCTTTCTCTTACTATACTTAGCATCTAAATTATTACTGTTAAAAGAGCAATTTAAGGATAAAATAGCGACTGCACGGACCCTCAGTGTAAGAGCAGATTTTTGTTATGAGTACGGTGCATTTTTGTGCAATTGTTTCAGCTGATCGTTTTACTATCAATGTGATACTACTATTTGTCATATGAATTAAACTGAAGAAAGCAAGAGTCTAGGGGTGCGCTGCTCAGGGGGCTGCATAGAAATGATTTTATATTAATTATACTGTGCACATCGTTTATAACGCCAGCTTAAACACAGGTCTAACCTGGGATTATAGAGAGACTGACATCTAATGGAATAATACATTTTAATGCACATTTGTACTGAGAATATGCCAGGCATTGGCTTTATAAGGGAAGCTCCGTTTTTACTTTTTTCTTTTCATTTTCTGCTACTTGGTCTTTAATAACCAACTATTTTTCTTAATAAAATAATATAGGACACGGTATATGTGAGGGTCAGAAGGACTGTTGGGTGCACTCCCTCACAATGTCCATAACTTTCAATATACGCTCTTTCTCATTTAGAATTTGAAGCATTTTAGATAGGAAATATCTGTCTAAAGTGATTACCAGCATTTCCATAGCAACTGGCTGTATGTTCTGACGAAGGTGGTCCAAGCTTTATAATAATGTATACAATAATGAATAACTGTATACTGTACATCCACGGGTATAGGAGTGCTAGATCTGTGAGGGATTCAAAGACTAGTTTATGCAATGGGGAGGGACATAGTGGGGTCTAATTTAGAGTTAGGATTAAATCCAGCCAAAAGGTGCAATTTTTACCTTCGTAAAACTATGCTGTACTGCAGCCGGGGGGGGATTTGAAATGTACAAACACACAGATTTCTTTAGTTAGGGGGGGGGGGGGGGGGTGTCAGAGATCACTAATTGAAAGCACTTTGTAAATAATAGTTCTTCATTGACTGTTAGGACTAAAGAATCACATCAGAGGCTAATTTACAAATACTAACAAATCAGCTGCAAAGTGCAAAAGCTACCTCAGGATTTTAAGCGGCATTCCTTTGCTCTGCGGAGGGGTGCATGGCCATTTATAATCTGCAACAGGACTTGATTTTTGCACCAGCTCAGAGCTGGTGGTCTTTAGGTCTCGTTCTCGTACTTTTAACGTGACGCGTTTCGCAGCTCTACCTTGCACTTCTGCAGAGGAAAACATTTCCTTCCGCACACTGAGCGGTCATACACGCAAAATTGAAACGTGATAGACACTCTCCTGTTGTCCCCTCACTCTCATTATTAATTGAAGTCATAAACTGAGCAATATTTTAGGAGAAAAACATAAAACTTTATTTTTATTGATCTGGTACTCTAGTGGTGGGAGGTTGGATACCGGTGTGATGTTTACACATTTGCACAGTGTTCTGCACAACCAGCTGATGAAGTCCCAAGGACATAGGGGGGGCGTGGGTGTAGGTTCAGAGTGAAGTATTCCAACAAAGGCCCTGGAAACAAGTAGATTTGGCCAGTGGCTTCCTGTATGAAGTATGTTTTAGATACTTTTTGGTATGTGATCTTTCAGGGTTTGCAGAATGGTTCCATTTTTAGTTTCCTCACTGATTAGCTAATGGTTCTTTCATTCTCTGCTGTGCTGATTTCTTTAGTGCTTTGTGAAAATTTACTTTGCACCTGTGTCTCTACCGTGGCCAATCAACAGGACTGGCTACCTATTTTCTGGACCTCAGTTTTGGCTAGTCCTCTTGGCTATACTCCATATCTGTCTGCACAGACCTCAGTCTGTTCTATGAGCGGGTATCACAGCTTCCTGCCCCTGACCTGTTGGCAAGCCCCTGGATTCCAGCTTATAACTTATTGTGTCCTGTGTGTTGTGTTTAGTCCGCAGCCTCCTGGTGAGACTCCTTTAGGGACTGTGACCTGTAAATCCCTTGTAGTGATGCCCAGATCTCTTTGAAAAGTCCACTTCTGAAATCCAACAATCACTAGAATGCACAAAGGGTCGTTCTCCTGGCTCAGTTCTTACATATAGTAATCCTGGCATAAAACAGAATTAATCAGAAGAACAGTCTATCCTGGGTCTTCTAAACAGAGGCCCATAAGACACCGTTTCCCGAACGAGGAGCCAACGGCTCAGGCGCTCACAGAGGTGTCTGGGAGCAGGATGTGGCTTCCTGTGCAGCAAAGGAAATTATTTCAGCAGTGACAATTACTGTCTCCTATAAATGGAAGTAAATGGAAGCTGTGCTCCACACCTCGTCTGTTTAACCTCCTAAGACTAGGTGCAGGCGTGACATTTCATGCAGCAGTCATACATGGACAGTTTATTACAGGGCCTAAGCCGTGAAGTGCTGCCCGGATCTCTCCTCTCCATTATTTGCCTCTCAAGCTAATGAATACGATTGCGGCTTATTCCAGGAATTTAATTAAATGTGACATGTTATTATAACTATGTAGTGCTATAATGTAGCCTTTTGATATCTGCCAGTTGACGATCTAGTGTCAACACAATTCAGAGCAAGTTGTCAGGATTTCATTACGGTGCAGTGGCCTCTGCTGAAAGTACGAAGCTGTTTTTAGCTCCTGTCTCATGAGCAATAAGGAGTTTAGTTTTTTCAGGCTCCTGATCTGTGTCTTTTAATTCTTCTCTCTGTGTTACAAAAGAAGCCACTTTATGAATTTAAGAGACGGAACCAAAGTCTGTCATCCAATAAGGGAGCAGCCCCATAGAATGAGATGCAACTGGTACTCAAGTGTGCCGGAGTGCCGAGAGAGGCTGGGGAGGGAGAGAGAGAGGCCGGAGTGCCGAGAGAGGCTGGAGAGGGAGAGAGAGAGGCTGGAGTGCCGAGAGAGGCTGAGGAGGGAGAGAGAGAGGCCGGAGTGCCGAGAGAGGCTGGAGAGGGAGAGAGAGAGGCCGGAGTGCCGAGAGAGGCTGGGGAGGGAGAGAGAGAGGCCGGAGTGCAGACAGAGAGGCTGGGGAGCCAGAGAGAGAGGCCGGAGTGCAGACAGAGAGGCTGGGGAGCCAGAGAGAGAGGCCGGAGTGCAGACAGAGAGGCTGGGGAGCCAGAGAGAGAGGCCGGAGTGCAGACAGAGAGGCTGGGGAGCCAGAGAGAGAGGCCGGAGTGCAGACAGAGAGGCTGGGGAGCCAGAGAGAGAGGCTGGAGTGCAGACAGAGAGGCTGGGGAGCCAGAGAGAGAGGCCGGAGTGCAGACAGAGAGGCTGGGGAGCCAGAGAGAGAGGCCGGAGTGCAGACAGAGAGGCTGGGGAGCCAGAGAGAGAGGCCGGAGTGCAGACAGAGAGGCTGGGGAGCCAGAGAGAGAGGCCAGCAATGTCACAGAGAGTCCAGAGTGCCCAAGAGCAGGCCAGGATGTAGCTAGCTTGTAATGCAGGTGAGTTGAGGAGTGTGAGTGTGAGTATGGTCACTTGTTCTGAGAGGCACCCGGGAGGTTCGAGGCAGCGAAATTAAATATCCAGAGGCCTAAAGTTTCTCTAGTGGTGAAAGCATTTAACTCCCAAAATAAACTATTTTCAAGGGATTGTCTTTTAACAATTTTAAAACATTTTGATGAGTTTGATTACGGTCACAGCACCTTCATGTTATCATCATCATCATCATTTATTTATTTATATAGCGCCACTAATTCCGCAGAGAACTCACTCACATCAGTCCCTGCCCCATTGGAGCTTACAGTCTAAATTCCCTAACACACACACACACACACTGGGATGAATTTTGTTACCAGCCAATTAACCTACCAGTATGTTTTCAGAGTGCAACCGGAGGAAACCCACACAAACACAGGGAGAACATACAAACTCCACACATATACGACCATGGTCAGGAATTGAACTCCAGACCCCAGTGCTGTAAGGCAGAAGTGCTAACCACCGAGCCACCGCGCTGTGTTATCAGTCTTCATCTGCCAATCCACTATATCCCAGTTTTAAAGTGGGAGGGAATAGAAAAACCTGCATCCAATCAGATCAATCAGATCATCTGAATGATTACAGCAGCACAGATTATTTCAGGAAAAGGGTGTGCTGACCTTGTGGGAAGCAGTGACCTGTCCACTTGTATAATCACCTCTGACAAATGCCACCCTGTTTGTACATACCCCGGTCATGATGGGATAGGGAGTGTAGGGCATTGGGATATCACAGACTGAGGGGTAAATGTATAAAACCTCCTATAAAGGAAAAGAGGAGGTATTGCCCATAGCAACCAATCAGATTCTAACTACAAAGTATCTACTAGATTTTAGAGAATGATCGCTAGATCCTGATTGGCTGCGATGGGCAACACCTCCACATTACCTTTTAAGACGGTTTGATACATTTACCCCTGAGAGTTCCTGTGCGGTGTGAAATGAACCTGCCTCATTCATAGTGCAACTTGCTGTTAAATGTTTGTAGTAACTAAGACTGAATTATGTGTCACTAAAAACCTGCGCTGCATTTTTAATTGTGTAAATGCCCCTTTTTTCTTCCAAAGGCAGTTTAAGGGGCAAACACACTTCCCATGCCTTCCAGCTGCCCCTGTAAAAGTGGGGGGGGGGTACTTATTTTTGTGGATTTGCATAGCCAACTGGATATGTATATGGTTATAACATAAAATGTAACTTTAAAATTCTATTCTAATACAACATAGAACCACCATCGTCATTCACTTAAATGTTTACATTTTTATGATAAAATACTGCTTACTGCTTAAAATTGCTTATACTCACACACAAACGCATACTATGCGCTCTTGCAAAGAAGAAAGCACCTATCAGCGTCAGCAGAACGTCCACAAGCAGCCAATCATAAGTGGTTCGTCATCATCATCATCATCCGCTATTTGCACCACCTGCAAGCAATTCTGCTTGCGCGCCTGTGTCCCACTCTACATTTGTTTGTAATTGGGCGGACAAACCCTTACAGCACTTGGCCTACGTAAGAACGCCGCTCCCTTCCTTCATTCCATTCTGCAGGCGCATATGGCCGTAAGACCTATATAGGTGAATATACTTTTGTGGGGAAGCGCAGAACGATTTGACACAAACTGGTGTAATCACTCACTCTGCACCAACCCACTGGGTGCGTTTATTTGTGTAAATGTTCCATATTTAGTGTCACTTTTGGGTGAATGACAATGTCGTCTGTTCAATGACAGCGTGATTCAATCACGTTAATGTCTGGTGCCCGTGTAGCGCAATAAGAAGTGTGAAGTTATTACAGCTATCAGTTTAATATTCCAGATTACAGTTTTCCAGGGGGTGCCGAGAATTTTCATTAAACAGATCAGGAAGATATAATCACCCCTTGTGTTTTCTTAAGCTTAATTATATTACTGCCAGAGGGAAAATTGACGAGAAAATGTTTCACAGACACTTCAAGAACAAAACTGGCAGCAAGAAAGGGGTTAGTGCCGGGGTTCGGTCTAAGCTGTAATCACCAGCATCTTTATAATTAAGTAAAGGTGATGAGTTGGATGAACACATCGTATTAATTCATGCATCGTGCCATACACATGGCAATTAACACAGGAAAATACTAATTACTTTTCTCAAGTAAACACATTAAAAGTTAGCAGTGTATATTTGCAAGAGTGTTTTTGTTATTAATAATATTGGGCCACAAACTGACGCTGCAAGGTTCCGAGCAAAAGATCCAAAGTGGGATTACCGGCTCTTTAATGGATGGCCGGAATTCACAGGCGTTCAATAAACTGCTGCCCTTTAGGAGGAGGGCAACACTCCATGCATCAAGCAGTGTGTGCTTCGGCCTGGGGCCATTCACACCCCGCTGGGCATGAAATAATCACATGAAGCATACCAACGCCTGCTAAATAATTTCACAATGACACCCACAGAGGCCGTTTGTCACAATGCATGCACAGGGAGGGAAATAACCGTTAAAGGAAATCTTTTCATTTAAAAATAGAAAGTTTCAGTAGGGATAAGAGTTAGCCTTGGGCTGTGGATCAGGGAAGTGCTGTCAATTTAACCTCAATATCCTGTTTAACATAGCTGGGGAATTGTATTTACATACTGAGTGGAATATCTTTATCCTGAAGAGTCCCAATTAGGGTGAAACAGATTTTCACCTTATTGGGACTATCGGTTGGAGGGTCGTCTGACTGAGCTCTGGGCCGGTCAGTACCAGCAGTCTTAGACCTCACTGGTCGGTCTCCAACACTCAGCAGCCGCTGATTGCTGGCCGTCCCAACAGAACCCAGCTGTGCTCAGCCTCAGACTAGAAATGACATAACACTTCTCTTAGGTGTGACCACTAACCTCCAGTACTGATAACACATGCGGAGAATCACCAATCAACCAGCCACTATAAGAACCTGCTCAGAGCCTGGCAATTGTGTCCAACATTGATGCTCCCGCTCCAGGACTACACTAGGAAGTACAGCAGCTACTTGTGTTTCTTCAACTCCTGTGTCCAATCTCCCTGACACCAGCACCCCCATACCCACATGTCCATCTGCGGTGTTTTCGGCAGAGTCCTCGTACCAGCTAAATAATCTGCGGCTTTCATGGTGGGAATCAAGTACACCTAAGTCCACACTGAGCGAAGTCCCTATCCTCTTGCAGGGATCCTTGGTGAAGTTCGGAGGGGGTCTTAGAATCCACACCAGTGTATTTGGTTGGGCCAATCCCGCCTGATAGTTATTGTCACCTATGTGTACACTTGCTGTCTATCTCTGTTCTACAGGAACACTGCCATATACTCCATTGTATCCATTTGTTTATTGCACGCTACGTAACTTTCAGACAGCGCCTACACATCCGTGTATCTCAGTACACGCTATGTGCCACCCAGGCAGTGGCACACACTAGGCTCTCAGGTTCTGTCACTTACCTCTCCGCTGCCTTTCCTAGTTGTCCCTGCGGCCCTCAGGCTCTGCTGATTTCAGACCTCTCTGTAAGATGCTGCCCAGTCTGTCTCCACTCCTGAGATCCTTCCAGAATCAGAGTATGGGTGCGACCATCTTGGATATAGTCACCTGATCCATCTCAGAAACTCAGAGTGCTGCTTCTAATCAGCTGACTGCAGTCTCCAATCAGGAATCAGCAATAACTATAAAAGGACTTCCTGGAGCCCTTACCTGTTGCCACTGCAATGATGTATTCCAGACGCCAACCTGGTTCCCAGCAGTTCGCAGTCTCACTATCTTGCTACTAACTCAGCTCAGACAGTGCAGACTGCATTCTGGGTCCAGTCCAATTGCAGCACTCGGATTCCTTCCACTCTGGTTCTGTTCCGGTTACAGCAATCCACTTCCAGCAATCATTGTACTTTATTATTGAGGTCTGGAGATAAATCATTAGTAATAGGGCTTAATCAGTCATTTTATCATCGCCCAGTAACTTCTAAATCTGGATGAATGAATGGAGACTTTGGATCGGGTTCCGCTGAGCTGTTTGCTCAGTGGTTTAATTAAATCGTATTTGAACAAAAAAATTATCATATCTAACATTGCTCTAAATCAACCCAACAATCATGCATTATTAACCACTGCTCTGTTAAATGATTTTCTAATGAACTACAAGTTAATTAAGAATAATGCTGAAACTTATAGTTGTGAGCGAGGAAGTTGAGAGCGTCTTAGATCCAATTTTAGATAGAAAAATATCCTAATATGAAAACACTTATTTCAAAATCTCACATCTATTTATATATCCGAAAATGTATAAATTGGTGATATAGAATGACTTATATAAGTTATCCAGTACCTTGATCACTGGGAGCTGCCGTATTGATTTGTAGCCAAGTTACATACACTGACAGAAATGTCTGTAATTGTACATAGTGGGCCTGGGTCATCTTCGGAGATAACTCTCGTTGTGTGCCGTATCTTGTGTGAAATTAGTCTGCATATGCTCAGAAACTGACTTTACGCCAGTGAGCCCAAGAGCATGCAATTCATCTGTGACATTAAATGACACTTCTGACAACCTACAAGGTGAAGGTTGGAACTAGAGATGTTCACTGACCCCTGTGTTTTGGTTTTGGTTTCGGATCTGGATTGACATCGTGTTTTGGTTTTGGTAAGGCCCCCCTCGAGTGTTTTGGTTTTGGATCCCTATTTTTTTTCTAAAATTCCTATCTATTTTGCTAAAATCACATGATTTATCTATTTTTTTTTGTCCCTACATTATTATTAATCTCAATAACATTAATTTTCAGCCATTTCCAGTCTATTTTTGTCAAGTGACAAGAACACTGCTACCCCTGTTTATGTGTGAGCAATGGCACTGAGCAATGTCACTGGAGAATCATCATCATCACCATTTATTTATATAGCGCCACTAATTCCGCAGCGCTGTACAGAGAACGCACTTACATCAGTCCCTGCCCCATTGGGGCTTACATACTAAATTCCCTAATACACACACAGACTAGGGTTAATTTGATAGCAGCCAATTAACCTAACGGTATGTTTTTGGAGTGTGGGAGGAAACCGGAGCACCCGGAGGAAACCCACGCAAACACAGGGAGAACATACAGCGCTAGGGTCATGAGTTCAATTCCCAACCATGGCCTTATCTGTGGGGAGTTTGTGAGGCAGAAGTGCTAACCACTAAGCCACTGTGCTGCACATAGAGAATGGAGAGTAACAAGAACACTGCTACCCCTGTTTCTGTGTGAGCAATGGCGCTGGATCTCCTGGGGAGGGAGGTACTTATGGAATCCAAAACCCGCAAGATCCGACAACGCAACAATGATGTTTTGCCTCGATTCAGATCCAAGGACACGCAAAAGTACCGAGCCGGCTCGCATCCCCTAGGTTCAGGTGGGTTTGGTTTTCAGAAAACCGAGCCCAAGCATCTCTAGTTGGAATGGGGCAGACTACGTAGTCAGTGTACAGTAAGGGTGTGCCGAGGTCAAGTGCATGTACATTAGTCTGATAAAAGGTCTGGGCATTTCTCCGGTATGTATTTTCTAGCCGTATCACTTCCACCAGCTACAGGGCAGGTGTAAGTGCTGACTGATAGTGATAACGGCTGTGTATACAGCTAGAACATTGTCTGCAGTTAAGAAAAACTGTAAAAATGCCTTTTATGTACAGTAGTAATTAAGAACATCCTGATTTATGTACGGGCGTACGTGAGAGCAATTCCCGTCCGATTTTAAAAAACACAAATTGCGCTCCCTTCGAGTTCTTCTGTGAATCAGGTCTGTATGTTTATTATAAATGTAATCTATAAACGAGTAAATAAAAGGAGCACTAAACCCCAAAATTAACTATTATATCCCCTCCCAAACTAATTACAGACATCTGTAGATTGTTCCACATCTTTAGAACAATGTTCTAAAATATCTGAAACAACTGGTCGTCCCATTCACTGGCGACGTGATCAGATCTGTCAAAACACAATTACCGTGTACGGAGAGAGATGCGGCAATCGTCCAACAAAACCGAAAATTGGCCATAGCCTACATCTGACCAGATTGTCGGACTTTTAATGCCCGTACACCCTGAAATTTTCAGCAAAATAGGTGTAAAATTTCCACACATGGGTGGAAAAATCAGATCCATTCATCCAGTGCTTGGACCAAACAATCACATGGATTCCAGTAACCTGTTAGTGTGATCACAAGATACCGATAGCGGTATTTTTTGGACCTCATCTCCAGCGTTCCTCGTGATGTTCCGATACATTTCTGATCTTTTCTGTGTTGTCGACGTGGAGGGTAGAACCATTTCAATGCTATACTAAATGAAATTGAATAACTACCATTTTCACGAGAATTTACGATACGAGCCAACAAACTAGACTTCCATGCCTAAGTTGCCCAAAAGCAGCAGTGAAAGTTCCAAGAATAATATGTGACACGTTATATCAGCAAAGGGGGCTTAAGGCAATCCAAATCTCTTTGTCTGTACTATAAGCATGGATGGATTGGCAATAACCAAAACAATATGAGAGATATTGTTACATACGAGCAGTCCATATAAACCACTGTTTATTCTATAACCTGTTTCAACAAGGATCTCACAAGCCCACAAGGACGCATTAAGACACGTCTTCTACTACGCTGCGAGGGATTGAGGCTCAAGGGAGGTCCGCAGATCCGAAACTGAGCAGTCTACAGCTTAGATTGCATGTTTAATGTGCCTACTGTATTGAACTACACAATGGTTTGGCTCCGTACAAATAAACTGTAATTTTTTTGAACGAAATAAGGGCTTATAGGGATTTTAAAATAACTAATACTGAGTCTTAAGTCTTTTCCGACTGCCAAAACATACACTAGGAGATGTTGGACGGCATGGAAATAATCACTCTACTGAATACCCTACTTAAGTGAAATGTTAGATTTTTAATTTTTGGATGGATGTCATCTCTTCTAAATTGTTGTTTTATGTCGACACTGGCAAATTTCTAGGGCATCACTTAAAAAAGATTACTGTAGGATATTTAATATGGTATGCACCCTTCTCTATCTTATTAAAACAACATTCCATGTAAACCTGACAACAAGCAACTGGCCAACTACCCAGAATCCTCACCTCAAAGTTTTAGGCTCAGCTAAAAAAAAAATTATTTTTTCTTTAATTCCTATGACGCTGACAGAATTTCTGAGTGACAAAACTGGTAAGAAGAGTGGCAGCTCATGTGGAAAGACGGAATGCGATATGCCAAACCCAATGCTAAGCTCCTTAGCTTCAGCCACGGAGCACAGAAACAGATTAACTTTCCAATTTCTAAAATGTTCATCTTTGGCAAAAAAAAAATAACAAAAATAACTCCTGTAATTAACTTTTCCCCCGAATCTTTGAAACAATTCTGTCTTTCAGCAACTAGGAAAATAAACTCAGCAAAGCATTCTGGGTGCTTAGCAAATTTGTGTACACTGGAAACGTTCTTGAACGGAGATTAGACTCATTTTCCTGGCTTTTAAAAAAACACGAAAATAAGTATGAAATTATTGGAGGACTCGATTCACCATAGTACTAAGAATTGTTCAGTTACTTAAATGACAAAAAGAAAATCCCAAGTGAGAATCTAAACAGAAAACAAACTCTGTTATTTATCATTATTTTTTATTTTATTTATAAGCTGATTTAAAAGCTGTGCCCATCTCTTCCAGTCCACCTTACGTAACATAAACAAAATGTCTTTATTGATTTAGTTCCCAAACTTGTTTAAAGTGGATCTGCCTGTATCCAGTGTTTCTCTCCTGCCTCAGCCGATCACGGACAGTTATTTGAACCCGAGTCGGTACAAAAAGAAGTCAAAGAATTTGCCAAAACGTTTACATTTTTTGATTGATTAAAAATTGAATTAAAATTGAGAAAGTTGAATAGGTTCAATCATATTCGAGCTGCTTTGACCATGTTTGAACTGGTTGGCACGTGGGAGAGTCAGTTTGCAAATGATCGAGCTGTTTAGCACATATGCAAACCGTTTTGAACACTTTCGAGCTTATATTTATACATGTTAATGGTTTTTAATTTCAGCAACCTTGAATGCGAAAGCTGACCTATGAACAGAGTAATGTTCACAGCCCTAATTTGTTAAAAAATATATACACAGTATATATATATTTATTATTTAAAAATATTTTCTATAAAGTTAACGGGATACAAATTTGAATTGGGGACAACTAACGATTGTACTGCAAACCAGTTTGTGGCCATCAGACCGGTGAAACTCAATCAAATTTCAAACTGGTTTGAAATGTTCGAGCTTCCCTAATAGCATAAAATGCACAATCCCATTCTGTTGTGATTGTTTAAGATCTCCCTATATGAGAGCACAGCCAAGTCTTCTGCTCTAGAACAAAGCTAAACAACAAATACAGTTCTATATAACAATTCTCTAATGTGTGATTAGAAAAAATGGATGATAAAAAGTCTTTATTAAAAGGAAAGTCAATTATTATTGTTGTTGATGGCTTGTAACAGGTCACAGTGCTCCACAGAGATGGACAGTGAGGGAAACAGACTATACAAAAAACAGGGATATACGTGAAGCAGGGCATGAATAAAAGAGGGATATACATTAAACAAACCATTAATAAAACAGGAGCATATGTATAACAAATCTTACATAAGGCAGATCACACATAAAACAGGGACATACAAGGTAGACAAAATAAATGCAGACATAAAAACAAAAGATATGGAGGGTCTTGTTCATGAGAGCTTACGCTCTAGTGTGTGAATTAAATAATCAGGCACTGTGCCCTCTTGCAACTTTTACTAAACACATGGCTCCCTTCTGTGCTTTTCAGCCATGCATATTTATCATTAAACATAATTGTTTATTTTCATTGATCAGGGGTATCCAGAGAGCAGAATAACTTGTAGCTACAGCTCTTTGTAAATAATTTCTATATATGTCCTAGAAGGACCCAAATATTCTGTCTATTTTGCTTTTCCTCAGAGACTCAGGGGTAAATTTATCAAGCTGTGGGTTTGAAAAAGTGGAGATGTTGCCTATAGCAACCAATCAGATTCTAGCTGTCCTTTTGCAGAATATGCTAAATAAATGATAACTAGAATCTGATTGGTTGCTATAGGCAACATCTCCACTTTTTCAGACCTGCAGCTTGATACATTTACCCCTCAATTTGTATACAGCACATAGTGTCAAAACTGTTTGAAAGTGTCCTTTTC
The DNA here is from genome assembly GCF_038048845.1 of Mixophyes fleayi. Classification (NCBI taxonomy): domain Eukaryota; kingdom Metazoa; phylum Chordata; class Amphibia; order Anura; family Limnodynastidae; genus Mixophyes; species Mixophyes fleayi. Next base: position 2,789,232 of record NC_134413.1, on the reverse strand, counting down.
AGTAATTACCATTACACTGTCATAAAGTTGCATTTTAATCAGCAGCCATCATTGATTACACAGGTCTGTGAAGAAACAGCTTTTTTAACGAATGTATGTGATATTTAAAGATTTTTGGCTTCTGAACACGAAAATGATTCCCAATTTTGCATATCACATCACGTTTTTCTGCAAAACGTATATTTATCAATAAGTCATTTTTTAATATTCTTTAAAATAAATGTATTCTGCCTACATTTATTATAAAACACTGTCTTAAATGAATTCAGTCTGTAGTATAGAATGTTGCAATTCAGCTCTCGTCATAAAACTTCCCCTCGTCCAGTGCCAGATTAAGGTCCACAGGGGCCTGGAGCTGAAACTTACAAAGGGCCTAAACCCCACACTGTCTACAGGAACATTGCACACACAACAACTACAACTACAAGGTGAGCTGGCAAAGGTGGAACCAAATACAACAGATACAACACAGTTTTGCCCTGAGCCAGCTCATTTTAACCCCTGTCTACCACCACATACACACACAGTGCACACCACACACACACACTACATATACATTCATCGATTCTTCAAAAAGAAGTTTAAAAGCTATTTTATTGCACAATGGCAACACATACGCATCAATACCATTAGCACATTCAGTCTTTCTTAAAGAAACATATGAAAATTTGAAAACTGTTTTGGAACTGATTGGATATGCTAAACACAACTGGTTAATATGTGGAGATCTTAAAATTGTATGCATGGTACTTGGCCGGCAACAATGTTACACCAAATTCCCCTGTTTTCTCTGTGAATGGGATAGCAGAGCTAAAAATTTACATTGGCAAAAAAAACAATTCGCCAGCTTGAAAAAGTTTAGAAATTGGAAAAACTAATGTCATCAAATCCAGTTTAGTTGATCCAAATAAAATTTTACTTCCACCTCTACATATAAAATTAGGACTGATGAAACAATTTGTAAAAGCACTGCCTAAAGATGGAGAAACTTTCAAATATCTTTGCACCAAATTCCCTAACATATCCGATGCTAAACTGAAGGAAGGCTTTTATACAGGCCCTGACATTAGAAAGTTAATAAAAAGATGAACATTTCGGGCGTGTAATGAATATTGTGGAACTTTCGGCTTGGACTTCGTTCAAACAAGGGATTTCAAAATTTTTCGGCAATTTCAAGGATCCAAACTGCAAAGAAATTGTCAGGGAAATGCTTAATAGTTACAGAAACCTTGACTACAATATGAGTTTAAAGGTACATTTCTTGAATTCCCATATTGAGCATTTTCTGAATAATCTCGGATTAAAGATGTAGAAAGAAGATACCAGGGTCGTTGGGACGTCAGCATGAGGCTGACTACTGCTGGATGATACACAGAGACGATACCAGGGTCGTTGGGACGTCAGCGTGAGGCTGACTACTGCTGGATGATACACAGAGGCGATACCAGGGTGGTTGGGACGTCAGCATGATGGCTGACTACTGCTGGATGATACACAGAGACGATACCAGGGTCGTTGGGGCATCAGCATGATGGCTGACTACTGCTGGATGATACACAGAGACGACACAGGAAAAACTTATAAGCGAAAAGCGACAAAATGAAGTTTGAAGCAAAAAAAAAACCAAGATATTAACGATTTTTTCAATAATTATGGTTTTGATTCTATTATTGTTTGAGTTTATTGTTATTTTATTATGCAATTAAGACAAAAACACAGTGATATCATCTACACTTTTTCGTATTTCACAATAAATATGTCAAGAACAATTAAACTTCTTGTTTTTTCTTAAAAATGTATGTAACCCCCTTATAGGTAAACGTGATGTGGTAATTTTTTCTCTATACTATTTCTTGATGTACACAGGAGTATAATTAAGTATATAAAAGTGTTATCAAAAAAGCTTTCAAGACCTGTGTTATGATTCTGTTTTACATATTAGCATTTTCCCCATAAGGGGGGTATAGAATTTTCTTTCTTTGTCCTTGCGGTGGAGGATTAATAGTTCTTGATGGAATGTTTGCAATTAGTCCGAGGTAAGTGTATAAATTCAGAGGTTCCTGTTCATCCTCAGACGATTAGACAGTGATGAAGAAACAGGTTTTTTGATCTGGTCTGTCCTTAAAGCATTGTTATTCTCAAGAAGACGGCAAGGAAATGTGTCTGAAACAGACATGACGGCAGCCGTATGGGAAATGGAATTCTAAATTATTATTAACAAATCCGCTTTATTACCAATGATTCATTTCGAGTATAAAGAATGTGTTTCCCCATCAACTCAAGTTTAGATGTGATTTGCTATTGCAAAATCCTAGTGCAGTTTATGGCTCTGCTGGGTCGTTAATGGGAGGATGATGAAAATCGCTGTGTACAGAGAAGGAATTAGCATTAGTGGGAATCAGGACGACCAATATTTCAACTTGATTAGCATACAATTCTCAAGGCCCACTGTGAGAAATGATTCTGCTCTCCCCGGCAACAGTCAGTAACACATTCTGCAATGACGGATATGAGAAATGTCTTTCACAAACTGTACACAAGCCTTGTATATATCGAAAAATAACCCCAAAAAGTGTGACAGCTTGGGATAATAATGGGGACATTTAGGAAAGCAATAGTTGAATGTGGAATTGCCTGTAAATGTCCAGTAATAGATCATTTTCATATTTTATATGTATGCTCAAAACTCCATAGACAGACTTCTAAAATCTAACAATATTTTGAATGCTCCCTATGTATTTGTGTAATGTACTTTCTATGATTTCTAGGACTCATCTTTCAGTAGAGTTGCCATTGTTTTTCCTCTCTTCCTCCTAATCCACTGATATCCTCCCAAAGCTCACTTGTCCGGTGTCATAATTCTCTCACAAAGTATTATCTTAGGCGCTTCCTAGGGAAATGGCATTGTGTGATATAATTGGAGTATGACATCATTTAGGGCTGTCCAGGCCTAGAAAGGATCACCATGTATGATGGATTAAATGGAATTTAGCTTTATTCAGAGGGTCCCAAGTTAAGTCAATGCAACCCCTAGGGAGACAGGACCAAGGGCTGTGATCTGGGAATACATCAGCTTGGAACGAGCGCACAATGGCAGGTTGATATGTATTTTACATTTTTGTGGTCGTCCCGTAGATACCCCATCTGTCTCCATACATGTGGTCAGGGAAAGAACCAAAACAGTGTGTCTGATACACGTACAGAGGGGAGGAGAATGTGAGCGACGGCAGGTAAGTGGTGAGGGCAATATGAAGGCAAGAAATGGTACACTGAGTGTGCTCAATGGTGGCACATGTGCAAAACTACACGTAAACTGCAAACAGAGGCATCAAAATAGTATCTTAATATAAGTTACCTGTCTGAGGCCAGGCCCTGAGTATCTATAGGTCCTAACCCAACACAAAGTTACAGTTAACAATTAAATATCACAGTCACACAGGCATGGAATCTAAGGGGGGGAGGGGGGAATTCAATTAACTGTGATGTTCCTACAGAAATCTCCACTGTTTTTTTCTCACACCCCTGAAAAATTTACTGTAATGGTAAAAATGCCCACATAATGATTGATTATAGAATATACTTGCCAACTTCCTGAAATAGGGGTGATCTCCCTCACTCCCTGAAGAGTCTGGCATTTTCCCTGATGCTGAGCCAGTACAAGATGTAGTTGGCTTCACCATCTGTGGCATGATGACACAGTGTCCTATGTCCATATATTGATGCCTATGGAGGTGGCCATTTTCATGGAGACCAAGATTTAGTCAAAGACTGACAGGTTAGACAACATGACTTCAGTAATGGAGACAGAAATGTAAAAGACACTTTAGTCTCTAGAGATTCATTAGCTGCTTTTTTGTAATGCATAGTTGCCTACTCTCCCAGAATGTCCAAGAGACTCCCACATTTCTGGGAGACCTCCTGGGCTCCCGGAAGAGCAGGGCAACGCCCCGGTCCTCGCCCCCACCATAGATAAGTGGTGGGGTGGCGGGGCTTAATGACGCAAATATCCCGTCATTTTAGCTCCTCCTTCTGCTGTAATTGGCCAAAATTGTGACCATCGTTTATGGGTGGGGTCAAAATGATGCAATTCATCAAGCCCCGCCCCCCACACTCCCACCTCCCCTGGGATCTCCCTGACGTCAACGAGAAAAAGTTGGCAAGTACATTATAGTAAATGTCACCCCCACAGTGAATGAAAGAACGTTGCAGCCACAGTGGGGCAAATAAACTCAGTGACACAGGTCAGTAACTAGTTGTGTTTCCTGACAGGTTTCCACCCTGGGATCTCAAGCAAAGCCCCTGTTGGTGCTGTTGAAGATGTACCCTGAGTATTGCCTGTGGCGGCTGGGCCTTGTAGTGCTCCCTGCTGTCCTGTCACCTTACTAGCCCAGACAGAAGAGAACAATAGCCACGGACATTGGTTTTTATCTGCTCCTATAATTCTCAGGTTTACTTGTTCTCAGTTTAGTTATCACATCTCTCTAGACCTTAAGCCTCAGGAACAGGCTGGAGTGCACAGCTGCTGCAATATAATACACCAGGTTTCCAGGCTCTGATAACTGTCACATAAAGCCACTAGAAGAGTTACAGCATGTTTCTTTTCACTGGAATCTTTGTTGCAGTTATTCAGCACTGTGGAGTATTCTGGCGCTATATAATAATGTTATATTTGTGTCAATGTTTCTTATTGCAGTTAGGGGGAAGGTTCAATTCGGCGTGAGGTGTTTTCCTGAAGGTCGGCAGAGACACTTCGTGCCCATATTCTGGTTGAAATCTCCGCTCATTAGTGAAGATTTCTACTGTAAATGCCGGCAACGTGTGCAGCCTGCGCGCGCTACATGGCCGGAAATTGAATCTTCCCCTTTGGGAAATTATTACATCAAACACTAAACTTAAGAAAATGATAACAGATATAGAACAATTCTAAACTCTAAAATATTTGAATATATTTGTTGACTGAAGTCTGTAAATCGAGCGCCCATCCAAGGTCTGATTAAGGCAGGGGTCAGGAAACTTTTTGACCTTTTACCCCCAAATATATTTAGATACGCCGATGTTACACCCTTAGTTTGAAAAGAAGGAAATCATATAATATTAATTATTGGAATTCAAAATTTTATTGAATCTATTCAAAATTTCTTTGAAAGCTTCAACTTCAAAACTTCAGGTTTTGGAGAAATGATTTTGCTTCATTTTTGATACGAGAGCATCAATATTGGGGCATTTTGATGTCAGAGCACTTTGGATACAGTCTTCAGTGTCCAATCGATTTCTCTGCTTTGTTTTTATGTTCGTTAGAGTGGAAAATCCTTGGTCGCAAAGGTAGGTTGTTGCAAAAGGCAGCAACTTTTTGACTGCCTCCTCATGTGCAATTTTGATGCCTTTGCAGCTGTTGACATCAAAAATATGACAGATCTGCTTTGTTTTCAAATGCAATACGTGCTTCATTATTGCATCGAAGCTCAAGAAGTGTCTCTGCCAACCCTTGAGGCTCTTCTGGTGCAACAGCAATTTCACATTTAAAGGTATCTACAATCCAACTGACAGCATGTGAATCGGCAGCATTACCCCCAGGAATTAAATTTTTACCCCATTTGGGGTAACTTACCCCTGTTCATAATATATGGTAGATAAAAACTCGCCCTTAATTTAAACTTTGTCTTTCTTTAACATCCCCCTACGAATGTTTATGTTTCTGTGTTTTTGAAACTCACTGTCTTCAGCCTGTACCATGGGAATACATCAAGATTAAAACCATACACTTTTCTTTCATGCTTTCTTTTTACTATGGAGAACAACTATTCTCTTATATTTTAAAATGAATTTTAGTTTATGCCTCTCTCCATGTCAGAATATTGCACTCCCAAAAATGTTACACCCCCCCAAAAGAGTTGCGCCGTTGGATGAAGCCTAGACAGCCTACTGGATAATCAGCCCCTGCATCCATCATATCTCACGTACTGCAAGTATAGCTGGTCTGTTTCTGACTTAAACAGACGGTAATCTGAGCTGTGAATTATTTCAACAGGCAAAGTGCAGACACTGAGAAAATCACACGGAAGGAGATTTTATAAACTCAGCTTTGTTAAATGCATAATGCCATGCAATTTGCTACTGATTCTGTGTTCATAAATTGAGTCATTGCCAATTATGTCAATCTGCGCAGGGAAGACGATCTAAACACGATGTGTAGATTTGCAAATGGGTTTTGATGGCATTTCAGCTCCTTCTTCTGCCTTGACACTTTGAGGACATTTGTTCAGCGGAGGCTTGCCTGCATCTTGCACAAAGTGTCTCTCGACAAAATATGTTTACTTGTTGTTTTTTTGACAGTGACCTTGGAGTTTAAAAAAAAACACCAGAGAGATTGTTCTGTCCTGAACAAATTGCAGCCTTGGGAGAGTCTGCAGCTCTGCAGCAATGGAGAAAAATAAAATCTACTTTGTTTCACTCAGCTTATCACACGAAAAATCCAATGTCACTGATTGCACTGAACTGCTCAGTGATTACAATTCACCAATCTGTCCTGTTAACATGGTAATTATTCTGTTTCACAAATTATTTTAGATATAGTCATCATCCCCCACCCTATCACATCAACTTCCAAAGCCCCAACCATCATAATGGAAAACTTATAAAAAGGAAAAGTGAAGCTGTTGCCCATAGCAACCAATCAGCTTCTAGCTCTCATATAAAGTGTATCAGATAAATGATATCCCCCAAAAATACAAATAAGCTATTTACTAACTGTAGACAAGAAAGCTACTACAAAAGGAAGGAAAATAGTTTTCTAATTTGTAATATGGTGAAAGTTAAACTGACATGACAAGTGTCTTTGTTGCTTAAAACTTGTTTTTAAACATTTTCAATGTTGTTGTTTTTTTGTGCTGTTTACTTTTTCTCCATCTACCATTAATAAAAATATTGTTTCAAACTCAATCACAATTTTACTTTTCATGCATGATGTTAAAATAAAACTATCACTGTAATTCACAGCATTTAGGTCTACTCTACAATATCCCCCTATGAATCCTCCCATGTAAACCCTTATTTTACTAATTCTATATGTTACATTGACATTAACAATAATGTAAAGGCCGATGCTGCTGTTTTATCATTATCAGAAAAATACTTTAATAGTAAAAATATGCAGCAATGTTTTCATATATTATTAAATATTTAGGCTTTCTTAGATCCTTAGAACAATTATGATCTCTTTCTTATAATAACATCATAATTCTGTTTACATAAAATATTAAACATTCTGGGCCTGACTGCACTCTCAGTGATGTCACTGGTTCCTAGTGACTGGATAGGCTGCATTCTCAGTGATGTCACTGGTTCCTAGTGACTGGATAGGCTGCACTCTCAGTGATGTCACTGGTTCCTAGTGACTGGATAGGCTGCATTCTCAGTGATGTCACTGGCTCCTAGTGAATGGATAGGCTGCACTCTCAGTGATGTCACTGGCTCCTAGTGACTGGATAGGCTGCATTCTCAGTGATGTCACTGGTTCCTAGTGACTGGATAGGCTGCACTCTCAGTGATGTCACTGGTTCCTAGTGACTGGATAGGCTGCATTCTCAGTGATGTCACTGGCTCCTAGTGACTGGATAGGCTGCATTCTCAGTGATGTCACTGGTTCCTAGTGACTGGATAGGCTGCATTCTCAGTGATGTCACTGGTTCCTAGTGACTGGATAGGCTGCACTCTCAGGGATGTCACTGGCTCCTAGTGACTGGATAGGCTGCACTCTCAGTGATGTCACTGGTTCCTAGTGACTGGATAGGCTGACTTCTCAGTGATGTCACTGGTTCCTAGTGACTGGATAGGCTGCACTCTCAGGGATGTCACTGGCTCCTAGTGACTGGATAGGCTGCACTCTCAGTGATGTCACTGGTTCTTAGTATAGTGACAGGCTTTATTCTTATGAATATGGGTTCAGTACGCACAATACCTGCCCTATGTGTAGGTGAGAGGTGTACTTTACGTAATAACTCTGTTTACTGACAAATAATGAGTTATGCAGCTGAATAAACACATTTTCCCTGACGTGAGTTACTTTAAGGCTCACTGTAATATGGTGCCCAAACCATCCAGCGCCTGATTCTATTCCTAATTAAAAGTGCAGCGAGCCCTAATATAATTGAAAATGACTACTGTGAAATAATCTAATTATGTTTTCAGAAGAACAATACTAATAATATAAAATAAGCATCACGTCATGATAAAAAGCACAAAAACATGCAGCTGACTCCTAATTAATTACTAATTATCCCTAACGAAATTATTGCACATGATTATATTTTCACAGTGGATGTTGTGTAGCAGATAATTTTTTCTCTTACATTAGAAAAACTATTAAAATACATCTTAATTGGAAAATTATAATAGAAAATGCCTTAAACACATTGTAAGGTTGAAACCGTTACCCAGCTCTGTAATCTAACAAGCTGACAATCTAATTTTTTTTTGCACGGGGTACAAAGCAACTTGTCAAACATTACCATACGCCATCATCAATATTATTATTAGTGTTTATATTGCGCCAGTCATATCACTTAGCGCTGTACAGAGAATATATAATCATTCAAATCTGTAACATATACTCATTCTGCTGTATAAATCTTTGCATAATTCTGTTTCATTTAAAAGTACATAAATACATATTTGTAACCTCACAATGAGCATGCATAGCAGGATATTCATGCTGGAACTATGGTTGTTAGGTGAAATTAACATTTTTGAAACTGTTCCAAAATTCACCATAATCTGCATTTGGCTGCAGAATATTTCACATTTCTATTTTATTCCGCACCGCCATCTCCCTTATACCTAAACCACACGGCAGAAAACTATCATAGTTGGCTACCAACTTTGTTTATTGACTACAGATTCTGAAAAGTGTGGAATTCAGAAGTTGCATGTACAGTGTTGAATGCCATGACGAGGAATGGCAAAAGTGGACCTTGAGGAGCGTTTCTCCGTAACTTGGCCTCTGTGAAATGGTCTATTCTGCCGCAAGATTCAATGACATGAAATTTTGCTCTCAGTGATGCAAGCAAGCTGCTCTACAATGGACGAAATCGTTAATATAAAAATGTGTAATCCATTGTTCTTTTTACTGTGACAAATTTAGACGTTGCCCATTTGGTCAAGAGCAGGTGCTTAGCAGCTTATTTAGGTGCAGATGGAGCAGGATTTGTTGCTGCTACGGGCAAACATAGGGTAAATTCAACTAGAATGTGCGATTTTTCACCTTGGCCAATCCACATATAAAAAGTGCAGATACAGTTATGGCCAAAAGTTTTGAGAAGTACATAAATATTGGTCACCATCACGATTTTGTCTAAGAACACAGCCATGAATAAAGAATGGTACCAAAACGTCCTCCGAGAGCAACTTCTCCCAACCATCCAAGAACAGTTTGGTGATGAACAATGCCTTTTCCAGCATGATGGGGCACCTTGTCATAAGGCAAAAGTGATAACTAAGTGGTTCGGGGATCAAAACATCGAAATTTTGGGTCCACGGCCAAGAAACTCCCCAGAGGGGGACAAACAAAAAACCACAAATTTTGACAAACTCCAAGCATTGATTAGGCAAGAATGGGCGGCCATCAGTCAGTATATGGCCCAGAAGTTGATTGACAGCATACAAGGGCGAACACCGCAAATATTGACTCTTTGCATGAACTTAATGTAATTGTCAATAAAAGCCTTTGACACTTATGAAACGCTTGTAATATTACATCAGTATACCATAGCAACATCTGACAAAAAGGTCTAAAAACACTGAAGCAGCAAACTGTGTGAAAACCAATATTTGTGTCATTCTCAAAACTTTTGGCCATGACTGTAGATATAGTGTTGGGAGGGGACCTGCCTTACCTCAACTCTAAATTCAAACTCTAAGTTCAATCATGGGTGATGTAAACATAGGGTTATATTTCTCTAATAATATCCTTAATTTACATAGAAAAGTAAAATCATTAAAAGACCACAAATTTAAATTATTAATTCAAAACCCAGCTATGGTTCCCAACACGGAACATGGGCTTCTACTGGCTGAATAAGAGTCATGAACTGATCTTTAATCGTCTTTGAGAGACCCAGAACATCGTAGACAATGATAAAAAAAAAATATAGTAGAGGGTTATATGAGCAATGCATGGAATCCGTCATGTAACCAAATACTTGTATAGTGTTTGTTGTCTTGTTTCCGCAGTACGATCATTTCACATCTACACTATATCCGATAAAGTCTACCACAATCCTTTCATCCTCCCAGATGGAAACATTTTGGAAATCGGAATATCAGTCCAGTGTTCTGAGCCCACGTCACAAAGTGAGATAATTATAGAGTAGGAAGAACAGATTGTGATTTAGTTGCGGGTTACAGGTCAAGAGTTGAATCGAGTCTTTGCCATTCCTACAAGGAGACAAATGAACATCTTGAGCATTGACGAGGGGAACAAAACCAACTCCTTTTTAACCTCTAATTAAGTCTGGGATCGCAAGAAGAAGAAATTGGTTGAGATGTAACATTGTGGTGTGCACAAAATCTTGAGAGACAAAGGTTTATTGTGAAAATACAAAGAACATCATTAAGTTCAAGAGGGTTCAAGGTCATCAATAGATCAAATAATATAAGATAGATCCCAATTGTAAAGCGCTACGGAATTTGCTGGCGCTACATAAATAAATGTTGGTGATGATGATGATAGGAGATAGATAGATAGATATGAGATGGATAGATAAATAAATAGTTAAATAGATATCAGATAGATAGGTAAATAGATAGATATGAGAGATAGATAGATAGATAGATAGATAGATAGATAGATGGATGAGCAGGTTTAATGCACACCAAGCACTTGACTTGAATGGAGTGCTTGGTTAATCCAATTTAAGTTATTGAGTACCAGATCTTCTTCTTCTTTTTCTTCTTCTTTCTTCTTTCTTCTTTCTTCTTCTTCTTCTTCATCTTCTTCTTCTCGCCCCATGAGGTCCACAGCAGTCCATACAGAGGTCAAACAAGACAGTACATTATATAACAGGACAAAACAGTAAATAAATAACACTACAACTCTCAACATGGCTACTGGGGTGCTAGGGGTATATTAAGCGCTAGCTGAGATTGTTCCAGTGAGGGATGGCAGCACAGGAGAAGATGTGGCTTCCAGAGGGGAGGAAAGGTGATGGTTATTGGCCAACCGGAGAGGGTGGGAAGGAGTGTGTATGAACATGAGGTTGGAGATGTAAGGAGCAGTGGAGTTGGGGAGGGCCTTGTACGTGAGGGTGAGGAGTTTGAAGAGGTTCAAGCATTGACCAGAAAATGAAAGCTATAGATTAATGCAATAATGACATTTTCCTAATCTGAGTACAGCACTGTCAGTAGGTTTGTAGGGAACGTTTGATACATAATATAGCGGAATAATAATTGTAGCTGGTGGTTGGATAGTGATTGTGGCTACTGTAAGGCAACAGTGTTATCAGTCTCTAGTATTAAAGCAGCCATTGCCGATTGGCATTTTTGTATTGCCACAAATGGCGCAGTACAGCTGGAGAGAGGAGAGAGGGTGGAAGGTGGTGACATGATGGATGAACCATTAATTGCAGAAATTGGTAGACAGTCAGTCAATGGCCGTTCTATATACCCTGGGAGTAGAGTAGAGTCGAGCCTTGTTCTGCATTCAGCAGTGAAACTTTGTAGACTTTGCTGGAGAAAATTTGTCTTTAAAAATTCCAAGTCCTACAACACGCGGCAGAATGAACTGACTGCTGTCGCCCCAGCGCTGTAGACTATGAGTACTATGCCGGTCTGCGCAGCGTATCTTGTGTGAAATCGCTCTGAGCATGCCTAGAAAAATGGCTGCATGCACATTCACCTCTGCAAATCTGCATGATTCTGGCACTTACGCCCCCTTGTGTCTGGAGAGGTGGAAGGGGGGCGTTTTAAGGTAGACCTGTCCAAGGCGTATCATTTGCGTGAGGTCAGGTGCAAACAGTGGATGATGATAGCGATAATCACCACAAACAGCTTTGTGAATTCGCCGCTGATACTGATAGGCGCTATGATGCTATTTCTCCTGTATTGCAAAGTTTTTCAAAGTTTAATTGATGCCTAATAGCGAAAACGTATTTTGCAAACAAAGCAAATAGTATAAACATGGATGTAAGTGTATGTGACTAGCATGTGATATGTTACTGGGGTAGACCTGAAGGTATTCTGCAGCTTTTTAGTGAATGCAGATTGCGTTGGGACAATAACAGACCCTATAAATTCAGACTCTGGGTCCACTTACGTTGGGAGAAGTTTACTTATACACTGAGCTACTAGCTTAGTATATATTTTAATGTTTGTGTGTAAGAGAGATATATGCTTATAGTTGCCACATATTTGTATAATTTCTTGTTTTGGGAATGTAGATACAGACGTTTGCCGATGATGTAAATTGTGCCTGATTAAATAACTTTAGCGGGGTAAGTATTTAGCTGTAGGTCTTACAGTTATAATTTATAACGCCATCTGGGTTTGTGTCTTAGCCTATTGCACCCCCTGAGCAGAAATTGGCTCGTTAAGGTTTTGCAGTTTGAGGTCAGAGATTGATGGGAGATCAAGTTTTCTAGGAATTCATTGATTGATTCAGTGGAAGAAATATGTATTGTAAGATCAGCAGAGTGTTCAGTTTTGCATAATATTCAGTGAACCTGTTAGGAATATGAAAGTGATTCAATTATTATTTTTTTTCCCTTTATGAACAGCCATTTTTATGATTGGGTTAGCGTCTGCTTAAGTATATTGACTATTATTATTTAACTTGAGAGGAATACCGAATGTTTACTTATTTTAGTGCTGAATCAACGCTTGGCTGGTCTAGGACGTGTATCTGTACTCTAGAGGCGATTTATTTGGTTGTTCGTATACTGGGATTAGGCTGTTACCAATTGTACAGCGCTACGGAATCTGCTGGCGCTATATAAATAAATGTTGATGATGATGATGATTAGGTTATTATTGCTCCGTAGCAAATTTTGGGTAAGAGCCCAGCGATGTTACTCTAGGGCCTCATCTGGACATAATGCTGTTTATTGGTGACAGGATATTATCACCTAATCCTAGATTTTTCTTCGCATTCCCAAAGATCTAAAATGCTAAATATCCACTGATGGACAAACATTGTAAAAGGATTATTCAGATGTTTCAACTACTTCTCTATTCTACATTGAGCTAATTCTTGAGGGAAAATTCATTCTGCAGGTTGTATCGGTCTTAAAGATAGGGATCACGACATCATGCCTTTATTTTGATCTAGTTAAGCAAAATAACCAATTCATTTAAATTGCAAACGTTTCCACTATTAACGCCTTTTTGAGCGGAATCTGCCCGCTAAATGTCAGCTTGAATAAATTAATTTTGTGTTAAAAGTAGGGAGGCTCCAAGCTCTGTGAGTGTCTTGTTTAATGTTAATCATTACTACTATGACTAAATGAAAACCAATGTTTATGGTTATTTACATATGATGTAGCAGTAACATTGTAAACTGTACCAATTTTCAAGAGAATACAGCCTACTAATTCACTAGGAGCCAGTGACATCACTGAGAGTGCAGCCTATCCAGTCACTAGGAGCCAGTGACATCAGTGAGAATGCAGCCTATCCAGTCACTAGGAGCCAGTGACATCACTGAGAGTGCAGCCTATCCAGTCACTAGGAGCCAGTGACATCAGTGAGAATGCAGCCTATCCAGTCACTAGGAGCCAGTGACATCACTGAGAGTGCAGCCTATCCAGTCACTAGGAACCAGTGACATCACTGAGAGTGCAGCCTATCCAGTCACTAGGAACCAGTGACATCACTGATAGTGCAGCCTATCCATTCACTAGGAGCCAGTGACATCACTGAGAATGCAGCCTATCCAGTCACTAGGAGCCAGTGACATCACTGAGAATGCAGCCTATCCAGTGACTAGGAGCCAGTTACATCACTGAGAATGCAGTCTATCCTTTCACTAGGAACCAGTGACATCACTGAGAATGCAGCCTATCCATTCACTAGGAGCCAGTGACATCAGTGAGAGTGCAGCTTATCCAGTCACTAGGAACCAGTGACATCACTGAGAATGCAGCCTATCCAGTCACTAGGAACCAGTGACATCACTGAGAATGCAGCCTATCCAGTCACTAGGAACCAGTGACATCACTGAGAATGCAGCCTATCCAGTGACTAGGAGCCAGTTACATCACTGAGAATGCAGTCTATCCTTTCACTAGGAACCAGTGACATCACTGAGAATGCAGCCTATCCAGTCACTAGGAACCGGTGACATCACTGATAGTGCAGCCTATCCAGTCACTAGGAGCCAGTGACATCAGTGAGAATGCAGCCTATCCAGTCACTAGGAACCAGTGACATCACTGAGAATGCAGCCTATCCAGTGACTAGGAACCAGTGACATCACTGAGAATGCAGCCTATCCAGTCACTAGGAACTAGTGACATCACTGAGAATGCAACCAATCCAGTCACTAGGATCCAGTGACATCACTGAGAATGCAGCCTATCCAGTCACTAGGAGCCAGTGACATCACTGAGAATGCAGCCTATCCAGTCACTCGGAACTAGTGGCATCACTGAGAATGCAGCCTATCCATTCACTAGGAACTAGTGACATCACTGAGAGTGCAGCCTATCCAGTCACTAGGAACTAGTGACATCACTGAGAGTGCAGCCTATCCAGTCACTAGGAACTAGTGACATCACTGAGAGTGCAGCCTATCCAGTCACTAGGAACTAGTGACATCACTGAGAGTGCAGCCTATCCATCACTTCGACATAAAGACACAATGTTCCTATTAAATTAATATGCTATTTTCTTCAGAATATTTGGTTCAATCCATATAATGGCTGCCTCCACTCTTCCTTGACAATAATAGTACTTTAACAATCCAATAAATTCCACTCAAAATGAACTATCTTTATCACAAATAAAAAGTTTGACTTAAATTGATGTTTTCTTCTGAATCCTCTGTAATACCTGAGTAACAACAATGTTATATAAAAATGCACGTAATTATATTTGTACTTCGTTGCAATAAAAGTGACACAACAAGGAATGGAGAAGCAGATTTAATTATCTATCTTTCCACACTCCTGTTACATTACCATTTTGCTTATCAATCTTCAAATATTTTCCTTCACAAATTACAAAAAGAAGCCGACAAAACACCGGATACGAATCTCCATCATTGCAGTACATTTCTGCTGCATAAATTTGTTTTCTCCTTTCGTCATTTTTTACATTCGCAAAATTCTATTCAGCAAAAAAACAAAACAAAAAAACAAATGAGTTAACAATAAAAGAAATGTGCATCCTCTAAGAGGATTATTCAGATTTTTGATCTGAGCAAGCATTTTGCTGCCATTTATCTTCCATTAATGTGATTTGATAATTTCATGCATCTGAGATGTCACTGAGGGCAATAAAATAGCAATTTAAAGCCACATTAAAAGCTAAGTGTTGGGCAAATCGTCTTCATTGTTTTCATGGTAAAAAGAGAAAAGTGCAATGGACTTAATTTCTACGTTGGCATTATTAGAAATGTACAACATAAACCCTTAGTGGTATCTGCTGACTTGAATCTGCGTGAGCAGTAACCCGTAAAAAGCCAAAATGCATCACACTGCGCTGACACAGTATGGCTGTGTGTCATAGTAATGTCATACTTGCCAACTCTCCCTGAATGTCAGGGAGACTCCCTGAAATAGGGGTGATCTCCCTCACTCCCTGAAGAGTCTGACATTCTCCCTGATGCTGAGCCAGTACAAGACGTGGTTGGCTTCACCATCTGTGGCATGATGACACAGTTCACAAATTGTGTCCTATGTCCATGTATTGATGCCTATGGAGGTGACCATTTTAATGGAGACCAATATTTAATCAAAGAGTGACAGGTTAGACAACATGACTTCAGTTATGGAGACAGAAATGTAAAAGACACTTCAGTCTCTAGAGATTCATTAGCTGCTTTTCTTTAACGCATAGTTGCCTACCCTCCTGAAATGTCCGGGAGACTCCCACGCGAGCAGGGCAACCTCCCGGTTCTCGCAATATATAAGTGGTGGGGTGTCGGGGCTTAATGATGAAAATATTGCGTCATCTTAGCCCCGCTCCCTGCTGTAATTGGTCAAAATTGTGACAATCATTTAGGGGGCAGGGCCAAATTATGTGATTCATCAGGCCCCGCCCCTCACGGCCACCTCCCCCAGGATCTCCCTGGAGCCAACAAGGAAAAGTTGTCAAGTGTGCCTTCAGAGTGTCTAAAGAAGGAGATCACGAAACGCGTAAGGTGGACACTAGGATGTGACCAGCCTCACTTTACTGATATACTGTTTTATGCCTTCTGTTCGACCAAAACTTTGCAGGAGCAAAGTTTTGTTTTGGATCTCTCTGCTTGAGGTTTGAAGACGACTTGTTTTGTTCGTCTGTGTGTCGCTTTTGTACGTTCTCCATTTCCTTGACTTTGGCTTCGTCCATCACTATTCTGCCTTCTACAATCCAGTGACTTCAGCTTATACCTCACGAACGTACTCTCAGGACTGAGCTGCTTGGCCGAATGTGGCGAGTCTACTACAGCCAATTGGTTCTTTCCTGGTAGCTACCGACACAGTAACATAACTCTTACACTGTCAGGGACCTGTTTCAAATTTGTGCCCAAGAACTCAAACCATTTTTTTTTCACCCTGCGCCGCTTTAGCCGGGGATTCATTTTTTTTTTTTTTTACTTAACCCAAGCAAATTGGGTTATAATCCTTATACATAATTTTATTTATTTGTAAGAATTATACAAGGAAAATACATGCAAAACATCTTCCCTTAGTTTCTTACCTAACTGAAGGTTGGGTCTATGTTTTGGACCATAATGAATAAAAATAAATTCAGTGCCTGCACCCAGGTCAGGCTTGAATGGTCTTGAAACTGGAGGAGTCAGTCTGGTAGGACCCCTTCTTCTTTCACCCAGAAGATTGGTTAGGGAGGAAAACACAAAAATTATGCATTTATTTGGTTTAGCAGATAATTTAGAAGTGAAGTAAATAGCAATTATATAGAAGACCCGTAATATTAAACAAAATAACAGTTTTAGGTGTAATCAGTAATTGCAAATTTGTTACTATACTACTCCCACAGTATGAGAGTACTTATGGCATCACTGGTACGTGGTATTAGTGTTTATTACATTGCATATAACATAGAACCAGGCCCAGATTTGTTATAGGCCCGACACCGTACTATTGCAGCAATAATAATCTTGTGACTCTCACATACGCTTTAACAGTTCTGCAACATATACAGTGGTACATTTATACTCAATTTTTGTTCCCTTAAGGTCACTGGCCAAGGTGAGCATTCTCCGGCCACTTACAGTTCTTTTTGTACCTTATCATTTGCTACACTTGGCAGGTGAGGAGCCTCTGTCTGATGGAAAAGCCTTCATCATCATCATCATCAGTTATTTATATAGCGTCACTAATTCCGCAGCGCTGTACAGAGAACTCACTCACATCAGTCCCTGCCCCATTGGAGCTTACAGTCTAAATTCCCTAACATACACACACGGAGACTAGGGTCAATTTTAATAGCAGCCAATTAACCTACCAGTAAGTTTTTTTGCAGTGTGGGAGGAAACCGGAGCACCCAGAGGAAACCCACGGACACAGGGAGAACATGCAAACTCCACACAGATAAGGCCATGGTCAGGAATCGAACTCATGACCCTAGTGCTGTGAGGCAGAAGTGCTAACCACTAGACCACTGTGCTGCCTTTGAGCAAAACAACTGGTGATGCATAATACTACATACAGTGTATTCTTGCCCGTCACATGTTCCTTATTTCCGCAGACCATCTCAGTTTTTATAGATTTCCCCAATCATCCCTGTTTCTCATATTGACCCTCATCAAAGTGACATTACGCCTTACCTTGTCTCATTGCCTGTTCTAATATGGACTGCACAGTACCACGTCTCTTCTGTATCCTAAATGTAAATCTCAGGTTGTACATGAAAGCAGGACAGAGAATTATCAGAATGTTAACTGATCCGCCACCAGCAGAAAGTAGCGTAATTATAATTTAAATTGTGTCTTAGACCATGACGTCTGTAACTTGCACTCAGAAGTACTGTAGTCTTCACTGATATGGCTTCATTAGTCCTCTGCTCACCTACTGGTCTCACTGTAACGAGTGCGTCCAATTATCCCGGAGATATTTGTGCCCCTTCATAACGCTCTGATCCTAAAGTAACAGCTGAATGAGACTCTCTCTGTGGTCAGAATATTAATTTCTAGAGAGATAAGGTTTTGTTTCTGGCTCTCGGCTCTTACTAATCATTAGCTCTTAAGCAGCTAATGTTATTTTGGGGTCAATATCAGGTAGCTTGAATTTGTCATATTACTTCTCCTCATTCCAATCAATTTAAAATAACTCAGCCGAGCTATAAAATAAGTCTGGAGCATCGTATTAATATGATGATTGATAATTCTAAACTTTAAACGATAACTATAAATTAAAATTTCCTCGGCATGGCAGACAGTTTGAACCTTCCCATTAGAATCTTTGGATTCACGCTGTGCTTCAGTTAACTTGAAAAGTTTTCTTTTCTTTCAAAGTCAAAGGATACAAACTATACCATAACTAAGTAACCAATTACAGTTTTGTTGAGTCTTAAGACTGTGCTATCTCCACCCCATGTAATCTTACACCGATTCAGGGTGTGCCTCAGCTACGACCCAACCTCACCTACTGTTTTGGTAATAAGATGACTGTAGTTCTCTATAACAGAATAAAAACCCGGACATGTTTGTGGCCCTATCATACTTTATATATCTCAAAGTTTGTATATTTCTTTACTCCAATTAACTATCACCATAACTTTCATCTGCCGCTTGTCTGTTTGGTGACTTAAGCCATCATATTCAGTCATCAGTCTGCTCCAGGTATTTGACTGTTTCTGTGGTCTGTCTGTTCATTATATAACAGGTTAAATATTGTATTCCAAGAAATTATGGAAATAATAATTCTCTGAGGCTCTGGAATTAGACTTTAGAAATAGGAAACCAATGACTTATGATGGACTCTTGAGCACTTCTCCTTCCAATAGATGTAGTTTTGTTTTGTATGTGTATCTCTCAACCTCTGTCTCCCCATGTATAGATGGTGGTAATAGATGGTTGGGAAAAGATGGTGATAGATGGTAATAGATGGTGGGAATAGGTGAGGATAGATGGTGGGAATAGATGGTCATAGATGGTAATAGATGGTGGGAATAGATGGTGATAAATAGTGGGAATAGATGGTGGGAATAAGTGGAAATAAATGGGAATAGATGGTGGTAATTGATGTAATAGATGGTGGTAATAGATGGTAATTGATGGCGGTAATAGATGGTCCTGAGATGGTGGGAATAGATGGTAATAGATGGTGGGAATAGATGGTAAAAGATGGTGGGAATAGATGGTGGTAATAGATGGTGGGAATAGACGGTAATAGTTGGTGGGAATAGGTGGTAATAGATGGTGGTAATAGATGGTGATAGATGGTGGTAATAGATGGTAATAGATGGTAATGGATGGTGGGAATAGATGGTAATAGATGGTGGGAATAGATGGTGATAAATAGTGGGAATAGATGGTGGGAATAAGTGGAAATAAATGGGAATAGATGGTGGTAATTGATGTAATAGATGGTGGTAATAGATGGTAATTGATGGCGGTAATAGATGGTCCTGAGATGGTGGGAATAGATGGTAATAGATGGTTGTAATAGATAGTCCTGAGATGGTGGTAATAGGACAGGTATAGCAGTGGTATAAGTACTGTACTGCTGCTGATAGTTACTAACACAATAGGTGACCTCACTGAGGCAAAAGTATAAGTCCGATATAAAAGCAGATGAACATTGCACAGTGAAGACACTCGGTACGAGAACCAGACAGTCTCAGCAGCAGCACTAATATAAAGGCAACCAGCTGAATTCCTCTATAAATCACCAACACATAGAAGTTTTTACCTTTATAGCACATTATTCATCTAATAGGCAAGAACTTTTACAGTTTTGTTGGAAAATATATAAAATATTGAATTTACTAATTAGTTGAACAGACGAACATTGAAGCACTTGCGGATGTCAGGCATCACTGCTAAAAATGTAGCAGGTTAACCGTGAAAAGGATGTGTCACTGCTACGCGTTTCGGGAGAAAACAAACTCACTTCTACTAGCAAAAGGAGACTGATTATTGTAGGACTAAAGAAGGAAGCTGATATGATTATATGTGATACTAATTGCTCTTGTCTTTTGTCATTAATCAGTTCACTTATGCCAAAGTTAACTTGCAAGCTATTACATAGCAAACATAAGATCAATATATACAATTTTATTGCAAAAATAAATTGCAGTCAAGTGTTTTATTCCAACCAAAAAGGGCAAGTGTTTCCAGGGTCTTTTATTTCCGCAACGTTGCTAGGCAATCTCCGCCTCTGGGATCTATTGGGAATAACTCTTCATCCTGGGAACATAATTGCAAGGAATCACTTGTATGTACATCTGTAAAATGTTCTTTTCTCATGGTATATGTGTAAGATTTTAATTTAATAATGCACTGGTGTTCATAAATCCATTGTTTTACCTCTCTAATTGTCTGAACGACTTACTGTATGTCACAAGGGCAACTTAATAGACAAACCACATATGTTGAGTTGCAGTCAATATATTCCTGTACAACAATTTATTCTTGTAAGAGAAACTCCCACATGATATTAGCAGCATATTTCACATATCACTTATTTAGCTGTAGTCCATTAACATACATCTGTTTTTAATTCTGTATAAATGTGGTCTCAGACCAATTATGTATAAATATGGTCTTAAGCACTATGAGTGTGTGTATATATATATATATATATATATATATATCTTTATACATAGCTCAGGAACATCTGCTACTGATGCAAGCATAGGAGATTGGGAAATGACAGGTATATATATCCCAGGCTGTGTGTTTTATATGCTTTTAAACCCCTGGGAGATTGTTGGTGTTTGGGAAAAGCTTCCCAAAGAGTATGTTCAGTTATAGAAAAAACTGGTAAGGGTCCCTGGGGTGTAAATGGAGGGAGAAGGGCTGGGTTCCATTTACTAGGCCCATTCCGGGTCTTTGTCTGACAGTAGACTGAGTAGTGGATGCACCTGTGAGGTGTATTTAAAAGGCATGTCAGATCAGATCTGGGAAAGAGGTTGGATGTCTCCTGAGAGACACTGCAAATGGTGACCAATTATGTAATTAAGTATGTGTGTGGGACACAAGGTCCTTCACAGGAGAGAGGGTGTTCCTGTGTGTTTAGTTAGTGCCGGACAGGCAAGGTGTTTATTTTGAAGTTTTCTTTGTTTTTTTCTGTTTAATAAAACTGACTGAGGATAGTTGTACCAAAACCTTGGACTAGTGTGACTTCTCTGCTGCTGGTCACTACCATCTACCCAAGAGATGTCAATTGTTACCCTAACCCGGTTACAATATATAATACGGTGGAGATTTAAAGCTTGTGTCCTAAAATTGATGTGCCCTTTTTTCCCCCACTGCTATGTGCACTGTCCATTTAAATTTCATGATGACCCCCAGCACTTGGCTGTGCTGCAGGAAATGTTTCTTTGAGAAGCAGTAGTGCAGTACAAGTTAATCTTTAAAACTGTAGTATATGTGTGGTTAATTTGGCCTAAGCTTTGTCTACATTGAGGCAAAGCTTGCCTTGAATGCTGAAACTGAGAATAGACTTCTGTCTGTGTGGGGTGTGTTAAGACTGGACTTCTTACCAACACAGTACTATGGTGCAATCCCGTAAAGTCAGAGATGAAGAATATGGTGGTGAGGACAAGGTAGGTTAAATTCTATGCCCACTGGGTACCCACTGTTGTAACCAAAATCAGAAATCCCATTTTTCTCTTTCATCCATCTGGGGGACACTGCTTAACCATGGGGTTGAGTAGGGAAGGGAGGTGTCTGGCACCTAAACAGTTAACTTTTTACTGCTGACAGCATATCCCCCCGCCAATTCCCCACTTACCTCAGTTTGAAGTAGGTGCCCTAGGAGTAGGGCTGAACATCAGAGAGCTCCACAGTGAACAGGGTTCACTGTAAATAGGCTTTTTACTTTTCTTTAGAATTTTTTTTTTTCTGTTGACTAGCGGCGAGAGGCTCGTAAGAGGAGCTGGCTCGTAAGAGAAGCGCCTGTCAGCTGGGGGCGGCCCCGCAGGCAGAGGAGGAAAGGCTTCTCACAGCGGTTAGCGGTTGGCAAGAGACCACTCTCCGCTGATAGCAGGGTCAGGCGTTGCCATAAGGCAAAGAGCACCAGTACTACTGCCGTTCCCCGGGGCCAGGCTGAGAGCATACCAAGTCCCCTCCTCCAAGGGGGTAGGGGGAACTTGAAGGATGGCCGCGCTATGGAGCAAACTAGCGCATTTGCGGGGAACATAATCCTGACAGGATTTCACCTAAAAGAAAGGGGAAATCGCTGTTAGTGGAGGCACAGAAGGAGATGCCAGCGGCAGGGGAATGTGTATGGGATGCACCTCTCCCCCCCCCCCCCCCCCGCTGAGTGAGCAGGTGGAAGATTCCTTTTGGCGCCAAAGTACAAAAAGAGGACAGACACAGCAGTCATTTGGAAGGAAGTGCACTGCTGACACATATCTTCCCTGCTAAGTATCACTATTTTCTTCTGTGTATGCATATGTATTATAAGACAAGAAAATGTAGTGAGAGAGCTTTTAGGTTAAAGAAAACTATAAGCTCCCCAAACCTGTCTTAGTTTAATCAGAAATGCTATGATATATTTAAATAACCTAGTCAGTATTTTCTGATAGATGTTGTGGAAGTGTTTGTGCGTCTGAAACGTGATTTTATTTTTTTCTTATCTTACGATGGCTGATAAAAGTAAAACAACACATGCCAAACATATTGTCTGTTCAAAGTGTAATGTTAAATTAACTGGTGAACGTTTGGATCAGGGGGGGCTCTGTGCTGGCTGCGCTGTGGCACCTGCAATACTACAGCCTAAAGACAGTTCCATTCAGATGATAGAGCCTCCCGAATGGGTGGCAACCTTGTCACAGGGGGTTAATTCCCTGGTAAAATTGTTATCTAAACCAGCAGAGATCCCAGTGGTGGCTATGAGGCTTCCATCTACCTCTGGGACGCTACCCTCAGTGAGTTCTGGGGGGGTAACAGGAGGGGGAATGAGTAATTCATTACCCCTAGGGGTTGGACAATCTCCTTCCCCGGCTCTGCAGGAGTCACCCCAGATGGGGGAGACTGGATGGTCGGCAGTGGCTAGAGGTCTAGACCGACTTAACCAGTTGCTGGAAAATCCCAGACATATACGTAGCAATAAGAGACATAGATCAGCTAATGCGCTGTCTCTGTCTGATTCAGAGGGTTCCTCGGAAGAGAAAGGTGAATTATTAGAGGATTCTGATCTGTCCTTAATGGAGTCAGAAGAAAGCTCTAGACACCAGAGTATGGACGATCTGGTAAAAGCAGTTTGTCAGACCTTGGGGTTTATTGAAGTAGAAGAGACTAGGTCCTTAGACCGGTCTCTCTTTAAGAAGGCTTCTAAACAGGTGGTCAGGTTCCCTCCCTCAGCAGAGATGAGAGGGATTGCAGAGGCCTCTTGGAAGTATTCAGATAAGAGGTTCACTGTGCCTAGAAAGTTTGGCTCATTATATCCTCTTCAAGAGGAGGATATGACCCGATGGGAACAGGTGGCGAAAGTGGATGCGCCTGTGGCGAAATTGGTTCACCAGACCACACTACCGGTACCGGGGTCGGCGGCCTTACAGGACGCGACCGACCGTAAATTAGAATCCCTGCTGAAATCGGTCTTTTTGGCCGCTGGTACAAAGTTCAGACCGGCGCTGTCTTCAACCTGGGTAGCAAGGACTATGGAAGCCTGGGCGGGGAGTTACAGTCCGCATTACAGGATTCGGAGCTGCTCCCCCTGGCCATGCACCTGAAGGAGACAGCAGGTTATGTCTATGAAGCGGCCCAGAATTCGGCCTCCATATCATCGTCTATTTCTGCTACAGCAGTAGCGGCAAGAAGGGCGTTATGGTTAAGGACTTGGAATGCGGATTCAGAGTCAAAGAGGTCGTTAGAATCCATCCCGTATACGGGTGGAATGCTATTTGGTCCAGAGTTGGACTCCTGGATTTCACAGGCTTCAGGGGGTAGGAATACGTCCTTGCCTGTGAATACTCCTAGGCCTAGGGTTCCTAGGTTTAGTTCTTTCAGGCAGCCCTTTCACGGGGGCGGGTCTGGCAGAGGCCAGACTGTCAGTTCAAGGGCCGTGGGAGGCAGGAGACAGTCCCGTAGAGGAAGGTCATCTTTTGCCTCTGCAGCAGGAAGGTCCTCTTCCGCCAAGCTGCCGGATAGACCAGCAGCATGACTACCACCCTCCTCTGGTTACAGAGGGTGGGGTGGGAGGGCGGCTGCTTGGGTTTGCCCAGCAGTGGACAGAGTCCTCGGCGGACTGGTGGGTCCAGGGAATCATGAGAAGGGGTTAAATGATAGAATTGATGGGGCCAGCTCCTCACAGGTTTTTTGGAACCAGTTTACCCCGCTGTCCTCAGAAAAGACAGGCAATGCTCGCTGCTGTCGATTTGCTTCTTTTAAAGAAGGTTATTATACAGGTTCCGGAGCACCAGAGAGGGAAGGTAAAAAAAAACAGATGGTTCGTTCAGACCGGTGCTGAACCTCAAGCAGCTAAATCTTCATCTGAGAGTAGATTCCTTCCGGATGGAATCCCTGAGATCGGTCATAAATGGCCTGGAGGCAGGCCAACTCATGGCATCAATAGACATCAGGGATGCCTATCTCCACGTTCCGTTTGGGAGGGGCATCAGCCTCTTCTCAGTTTCACGATAGGCACAGCTCACTATCAGTTCAGAGCTCTTCCGTTCGGGCTGGCCACAGCCCCAAGGGTGTTTACAAAAATTATGGCAGTTATGACGGCACTTCTTCACTCCATGGGGGTGCAGTTAGTGCCTTATCTGGACGATCTGTTAGTCAAGGCTTCAACAGCACAGTTGTTGGAACAACATCTTTGCCTTACGGTGAGGGTGCTGGAACAGCACGGCTAGCTCTTGAATGTAACAAAGTCACAAATGATCCCTTGCCAGAGAATGATTTTCTTGGGACTAATAATGGACACTGCACGTAACAGAGTGTTTCTTCCACAGGACAAGATGAGGTCCTTGATGGAGTGGACAAACAGGGTTCTGTCACTCAAGAAGCTGTCAGTACTCATATGCATGAAGCTGCTAGGAAAGATGGTGGCATCTTTCGAGACGCTGCCATACGGAAGGATCCACTCCAGATGTCTTCAGTGGGACATTCTGAGGAAATCGTCAGGATCCTTCCTTTGTTTGGAGTACCAGTGGATGAGGTTATCTCTAGAGACGAGAAGGTCCCTCAGATGGTATTTGTTGGAGATCAACTTAACAGAAGGCAGGTCCTTTGCCCCGTGGGCCTGGATCCTGGTATCCACAGACCCCAGTCTGAGTGGTTGGGGGGCAGTGGTCCTCCACCTGAGGATACAGGGTCTGTGGTCAGAAAGACAGTTGGGTCTGTCCATAAATGTGCTGGAGCTCTTGGCCATCTTGAAGGCACTACAGAGAGCTCAGAGTCTTCTGCAGGGAAGACCGGTTCGCATCCATTCCGACAATGCCACGGCAGTGTCATACATAAACAAGCAAGGAGGCACCAGGAGTGCAGGAGCGATGAAGGTCACGTTTCAAATTTTTGCCTGGGCAGAAAGAACCGTCCCGGCACTGTCAGCAGTGTTCATCCCAGGGAGACAGAACGTACAGGCAGACTATCTAAGTCTGCACAGAGTTCTATCAGGGGAGTGGGCTTTGCATCCGGAGGTGTTCCAGTTGCTAGTAGACAAATGGGGACTCCCGGATCGAGACCTGATGGCGTCAAGAGTCAACAGGAAAATCTCAGAGTTCTGCGCAAGAACAAGAGATCCACTGGCATTGGCAGTGGACGTCCTAACAATGCCTTGGGACTTCAGGTTAGGTTACATGTTTCCCCCATAGCAATGATTCCCAGGGTCCTTCGGAGGGTCAGGCAGGGGGACCGACCAGTCATTCTAGTGGCTCCAGCCTGGCCACGAAGAGTATGGTTTCCAGAGATTCTTCTGGTGGCAGTAGGTCAAGGTGTTCGGTTGCCCCTACGAAGAGATCTGCTGACCTAGGGACTGTTCTTGCATCAAAATCTGAACCGGCTGAATTTAATGGCATGGCTTTTGAATCCAGTTTGTTGAGAGCGAGAGGGTTCTCGGTGGGTGTAGTAGGCACTCTCCTGAATGCCAGAAAACCAGTTTCGGCCAGGATCTATCACCGCATCTGGCATGTATATATAAAGGGGTGTAAGAAAAAATCTTTCAATTCAAAATCCTTTGGTCTGGCTAGATTTCTCGCCTTCTTACAGTGTGGTTTTGAGGCGGGTCTTAAGCTGGGAACCTTAAAGGTTCAAGTGTCAGCATTGTCAGTGTATTTTCACAGACGGCTGGCGGAGATTCCGGATGTTAAGACTTTCTTGCAGGGAGTACTTCACATCCAGCCGCCCTACGTACATCCTACGGATCCTTGGGATCTTAATTTGGTCCTTAGCATGTTGCAGGAGCCTCCTTTTGAACCGCTACTCTCCGTGGAGTTGCGGTTCTTGACCTGGAAGACAGTCTTCCTGCTTGCTATTGCCTCAGCTAGGAGGGTCTCCGAGCTGGGAGCTCTATCTTGCAAAGAACCTTATCATGAGGACAGAGCAGTTTTAAGGACTATTCCGTCCTTTCTCCCTAAGGTGGTCTCGGGTTTCCATATCAATCAGGAAATAGTAGTTCCGGTGTTCAGAGAGGAGCCTCAGACTTCAGGAACGAAAGCAAATAAATGTTTGGACGTGGTTAGGGCATTACGTATATATGTTAAGAGATCTGCAAAGATACGTAAGACAGATTCTCTATTTTTGTTATTTGACTTTTCTAGGCGAGGATGGCCAGCATCTAAGCAAACTATTGCCAGATGGCTTACCCTGACAATTAGGGAGGCTTATGTCCGTATTAATCTTCCTGTGCCGAAGCGTATTGTTGCCCATTCTACCTGTTCGGTTGGGGTGTCTTGGGCGGCACGGAATGGGGCCTCAGCGGACCAGCTATGCAGAGCAGCCACCTAGTCCTCGGTCCATACCTTCACGAGATTCTACCAATTTAATGTATTTGCGTCTGGGGACGCCTCATTTGGCCGTAGTGCGCTACGTGCGGGGAAATCAGAGCAGTCCCACTCTTCAGAGGGATTGCTTTAGTAAGTCCCCGTGGTTAGGCAGTGTCCCCCAGATGGATGAAAGAGAAAACAGGATTTATACTTACGATAAATCGCTTTCTCTGATTCCATCTGGGGGACACTGCGGTCCCCCCCTTCTCGTTTTTTCTTTTCCCCCTCTTTGAGTGCTGTATCTTGGTTGATTGGCCTATCGTCCTAGGGCTTTGTTAATCAAACTGAGGTATGTGGGGAATTGGCGGGGGGATATGCTGTCAGCAGTAAAAAGTTAACTGTTTAGGTGCCAGACTCCTCCCTTCCCTACTCAACCCCATGGTTAAGCAGTGTCCCCCAGATGGAATCAGAGAAAGCGATTTATCGTAAGTATAAATCCTGTTGTCTCATGTTTGAGCTGGACCTCACATCCCTTATCTGCATAACTAGCTATAGCAAGAGAATAGACTGGAGACTCCTGTTTGATCTTGAAAACCATTTATATCTTGATGAGCATATCAAGTCAGTAACTAGAAAAAACCCTGTGGACAATACTTTCTTCTTCTTGGTGCTTCTGTTTGGGACAGGTTGCTAAGTTGAACCTCAGTAGAAAAAGAATGACACTATACAAGATCAACAAAATAGATAAATGTTTTACTTAGCTTCGGTTATCAGATCAAAATTTCTTATCAGTATGAGATATCCTGCAAACGAAGAGTAATCTAGGCAAAGACTGGATATCCTCAGAAAAGTTCTCTAACCCCATATGCATTCTACGCATCTAACTGCAGCAAACAGGGCTGGTGGCGAGCTGTTGGGCAATCCACTGCTTGGCGTCGGCAAAGGCACATGCAAAACCCCATTCAGAGCTTCACTGCACATACATAGGACCTGCGCATGCGCAGAAGACCTTTGACTTAAAAGTACTTTTTTGGCTCATGTGCGCTAGCAGGTTGTCATTGAAGCATGGCGCGCTCCTACCATCTTACTATGCATTTTTTTTACACAAGATTTGGGCAGTACAGGATGCTCAATCACCACTAATGGCCCAGTAAGGAATTCAGTGCTTAGTCAAAAATAATAATTATTGTTGTCTCTAATAGGCCTACTCTAAACAATAGAAAGTTTATGTCTAACTGGGAAATTGAAGTTTTTATATTTTAGTAAATAACGTGCAGTAATAAACACACATGTGACACACGCAGCCTGAATGACTGTAACCTTTTCTTTTTCTCCTGTTGCTCTATTAACCTATGTATTTGCAGTTCCTGTGTGTTTGGAGTACACTAGTTGGTGCTGGTGGTCAGTGACGGTGCAGTTTACTGGTTTCCAGGAGAAGTTAAGCAAGATTTTGATTTACTCAAGAACACAGAGGAGGCAGGAAAGGTGATGAAATGATTCTGTAGAACACAGAGGAGGCAGGAAAGGTGATGAAATGATTCTGTAGGACACAGAGGAGGCAGGAAAGGTGATGAAATGATTCTGTAGGACACAGAGGAGGCAGGAAAGGCGATTAAATGATTCTGTAGGACACAGAGGAGGCAGGAAAGGTGATGAAATGATTCTGTAGGACACAGAGGAGGCAGGAAAGGTGATGAAATGATTCTGTAGGACACAGAGGAGGCAGGAAAGGTGATGAAATGATTCTGTAGAACACAGAGGAGGCAGGAAAGGTGATGAAATGATTCTGTAGGACACAGAGGAGGCAGGAAAGGTGATGAAATGATTCTGTAGGACACAGAGGAGGCAGGAAAGGTGATGAAATGATTCTGTAGGACACAGAGGAGGCAGGAAAGGTGATGAAATGATTCTGTAGGACACAGAGGAGGCAGGAAAGGTGATGAAATGATTCTGTAGGACACAGAGGAGGCAGGAAAGGTGATGAAATGATTCTGTAGGACACAGAGGAGGCAGGAAAGTTGATGAAATGATTCTGTAGAACACAGAGGAGGCAGGAAAGGTGATGAAATGATTCTGTAGAACACAGAGGAGGCAGGAAAGGTGATGAAATGATTCTGTAGAACACAGAGGAGGCAGGAAAGGTGATGAAATGATTCTGTAGAACACAGAGGAGGCAGGAAAGGTGATGAAATGATTCTGTAGAACACAGAGGAGGCAGGAAAGGTGATGAAATGATTCTGTAGGACACAGAGGAGGCAGGAAAGGTGATGAAATGATTCTGTAGGACACAGAGGAGGCAGGAAAGGTGATGAAATGATTCTGTAGGACACAGAGGAGGCAGGAAAGGTGATGAAATGATTCTGTAGAACACAGAGGAGGCAGGAAAGGTGATGAAATGATTCTGTAGAACACAGAGGAGGCAGGAAAGGTGATGAAATGATTCTGTAGAACACAGAGGAGGCAGGAAAGGTGATGAAATGATTCTGTAGGACACAGAGGAGGCAGGAAAGGTGATGAAATGATTCTGTAGAACACAGAGGAGGCAGGAAAGGTGATGAAATGATTCTGTAGGACACAGAGGAGGCAGCGAAGGTGATGAAATGATTCTGTAGGACACAAAAGAGGCAGGAAAGGTGATGAAATGATTCTGTAGGACACAGAGGAGGCAGGAAAGGTGATGAAATGATTCTGTAGAACACAGAGGAGGCAGGAAAGGTGATGAAATGATTCTGTAGAACACAGAGAAGGCAGGAAAGGTGATGAAATGATTCTGTAGAACACAGAGGAGGCAGGAAAGGTGATGAAATGATTCTGTAGGACACAGAGGAGGCAGGAAAGGTGATGAAATGATTCTGTAGAACACAGAGGAGGCAGGAAAGGTGATGAAATGATTCTGTAGGACACAGAGGAGGCAGGAAAGGTGATGAAATGATTCTGTAGAACA
Source organism: Mixophyes fleayi (assembly GCF_038048845.1). NCBI lineage: Eukaryota > Metazoa > Chordata > Amphibia > Anura > Limnodynastidae > Mixophyes > Mixophyes fleayi. Next base: position 2,759,036 of record NC_134413.1, on the reverse strand, counting down.
CAGAGGAGGCAGGAAAGGTGATGAAATGATTCTGTAGAACACAGAGGAGGCAGGAAAGGTGATGAAATGATTCTGTAGAACACAGAGGAGGCAGGAAAGGTGATGAAATGATTCTGTAGAACACAGCGCAAACATGTTAATCGCTGTCAAAAAACACTATTAAGTTGAAAATCATAAGCAAAGAAAACTAAACAAAAAACTATTGATATCATTAAAACAACGTTATTACAAGCAAATAATAAACTTCCCCAACTGGAAGACCCTTAGTTAAATAAACAGAAACCTCACAAAGAATTATGTGCAATACGCAACGTAGAAAATTATAAATCGACAAATGGCACATTCGGCTGGAAGAAGAAAGAATCCATTAACTGCTTTGAGCAATTGCTTCTATAATACATTTAAATACAGTGATATTGGGAAAGCAATTTTTTTGGAGTCTGGTAATAAATTGCTACTGTAATTATGTAAGAAAACAAACAGAATAAAAGATTATAGATGACTTAAGTCATGCATTTATTTACAGACAATTGCTGTTTTGTAGAATTCTGTTTTCTAATACTCTGTATATTCTAATTAAAATATAAATTGAGCATATGTAGGAAAAAGTTTGGTTAAGACACAAATGTAAACTAAGGTTAATGAGTCCCTGACAAGGGAGCTGATTCGTTAAGGTAGGTAAATGGTGATACGCGTTGTATGTTCTGTAAAATCGCGCTGAGCATGCCCAGAAATGGTCTATACATGAGCGAGCGTAAGAACATCCAATTCATCTTCAAGCACAAAAGGCAGCCTATGACTTTGGGGACAGACTGGGGAGGGGAATGGTGGTATACACGTAGTCAGTGTACAGTAAGGGCCAAGCTCGAGCGCACGCAGCAGCAATGTCCGATCCAAGCTCTGGACATCTCTCAGGTACGTGTTTCTCAGTCGTATCCCTTGCACCAGCTACAGGACTGCTGTAAGTGCTGAGTGATAGTGATGACAGACCCGTGCATGCTAGCACATGTGTTTGCAATCATTAGCAACTGTATAAATTAATTTTATGTAAAGTAGACATTAATAACACCACGGAGAATGTATTTCATGGCGGGAAGGAAATGGAATTTTTTTTTTACACTTTTTAATTAATTACTATATTATTAAAGGTAATAATTTCATATTTTTTTTTTTCTGTGCATCCCGCTGGGACTTTATATTCCACATATGTATAGGACGTATCCTGCAGTGTATTGTCTGTCAGAGCAGAGGGGACTTAGACCCGTATTCAACAAGAAACGTTTCCTCAGATTCGTTTCTAGCTGAATAGGAACTTGCATACACCTAAATTCTGTATTTTATCTTTATGGAAACGCACAATACGTTAGTTTTTCATGCCTTAATGAATCCGGACCAGTATATTTTTATTTGCATACTGTGTAACAAACTTTTTTTTTCCATTTACATTCCTTGCGTAGCTCTGGTGTGTTTGAGCTCCGCTATGATGAGAGACTTGACTGTTGAGTCTGATGTCCATTAGCCACAGTACAGCTTAAAGAGCTTCGGGCCCCTCTGTGACAGGTCATCATTGTAAGTATAGGCTGTCTGTAGCAGGAAAAATAAAACGCCCGTCACCCAACGGTAGCCTAAGAAAATCTCTGTGACTCCAACATTTAGCATTGCTAATCTACCCAGCTAGCATGCCGAACAGCCAGGCCATGATTCCATTTATGATTCCCACTGGCGTCCTCCTGCTCCATGGCAGTGCTCTACTCTAGGGAAAAGTGTCAACATGGAGTTGCATGATAAGTGGTCAAGGCACTGGGCAGTAGGGTAGAGAAGAGTTTACACTACGTGTTACCTCCTGACTTGCACACAGGACAGAGGTGCTGCTGTTGTGAACTTTGGATATTTGCACCTCACCTGCAGGAGTTACCTCCTTCCCCTGTTTGATCCCCTGCACCTGCTTCCCTGACTATATTCCCACCCTTGACTCTGTACCGTGCTAGTCATTGATGGTTTCCCCATGAACAGTGCTCTGCTATGTTCCAGCTATTCTGACCCTGTGTCCTGTGCTTTGGAAATCCTGCAAACCAGTGTTCTGTTCCTGTGTGTTCTTGGTCCTGGATGTTTGCAGTTATTTCAAGCACACAGTTTGTTTTCATTGACCTGCGTCTACATATACCCTGCATTGTAAGTCTTCTGCTCCTCCTGTGTTTGGCCGTTCAGTGTTTTTTTCTCTTCATACATATCCTTCCATACCCAGATTGTGATTTTTTATCCTGCTATATAAGACTTTATCCTGAACTGAACACTTTTTGTTTATGCCAATGTCCATCTTCATCCTCAGTGCTCCTCTATTTCCTGGCAAGTGAATGTTTGTCCTGAAATAAATGTCATATCTCTCACCTACTGCGGACTCCTCAGCAAATCACTACAAACACCCAGTTATTCTTTACTGCACTTACATCAACCATGGGCTGCTGCCAACACGTAGGCAGAGGAAGGGACATAGGGGAGGTGTTGGCAATGAGACAAAGGAAGAGAGGGGACATGAACTGTCAGTATAAAGGAGGACAAGACACAGGCAATGGGGCAAAGGTAGAGAATCATCAAATAAGAGGACAACAATAGCTGTCAGATAAAAGCCATTTGGAATACAGGTAAAGAGGGGCAGAATGAGAAAAGGAAGGGAATGGCATAAGAACATGCTGAAAAAATGTCTGGGTACAAGGAACAGTGGTGTATCCACCAAGGAGCACGGTGTGCAACGAGGAGTTGCGTTACCCCTTGACTTATAGGCCCGCCCTGTACCAAGAGTTGTACTAGTATTTGAGAGGGGGGCTGTTGCCGTGGCATTGGAGCAATCCCTAGTGCCTGCTGCCAGGCTGAAAGAATGGGCACACAGACAATTATGGCAGGGGCATGATCCGCTAATACTGTCTTATTGTCTAGCTGACTCCAAACTCCTTTCCTCTTTGCTCCTCCCCTTCACTTCCCTCCTGTTTCTCACTTTCTGTGCTCTCTGTGTGGGCCAGCCCCCTCTCCATGCTTGTAGTATACACCCCTCTCCATACAAATGTGGAGCTGACAGGATCTATTAATCTAATATGTGTGGTATTAATGTAATGCAGTGGATGGATAATAATATAATGTACTGGGGGTAATAATGTAATGTGGCTGGCTGGTGGTGGCTATTTATGTGTGGCTAGTAGGGGGTTGGAAGGCTTAGAGTGTTTACTCGTTACTTTTCTTTCCAGGAGATGAATAGTACATATCAATTTTCCAAACAGGCCCCATATAACATCCATGAACCAGGTAAGCAGCCTCAGGTAGTATTAACTGCTAGAACAGGTCAGAGAGAGTCACACAGTTGCCTACTGTCCAAATTTTGACAAGTGAGGACCGATTGTGGGAATCTGCCCTGACATTGTCCTGAGTGCTGGGACAGTCGGGGGTATGTACTGCTGCAGCTCAACAATCCACCCCTGCCATCAGCTTTTACCCTACAGAGGTGTCTGGTGGAGGAGAGATCTGAGTGCTGCACCACACAGCCCACACCTCTGCTTCATCTGGGGATGCATCCAAGTCTCAGGTGGCATCTCCAGGGGGCCTGAGGGAACATAAGTCTAAGATATGCACAGACCGAGATATGTATATATTTTGTTAATCATATACAGTATAGAAAGTCATATATATGCCACAAAATTGATGTACACCCAACTCTGAATGCAGCCTGTAGAGTACTAACGGCAAACCGCACTAAAGAAGTTCATCAATAAATTATAAAATATATTGTCCGCAACGTTCTTGCAGTTAAGGGTCCCTACACGGGGTCTGCACATTCTCCGGCTGCCAGTTTCTCACCTACGTCATTGAACCAGAGAGTAATTTGAATCCGTTGCTCTGTTTGGTTGGATTAGTGTCTCTGAAAGACATTACTTCATCCTGCTGAGAATGGCAAGACATCCAAAAGCGGAATTAACTGATATTAACCAATAAAATAGTCCCGAGGAATAAATGTACTTTGAAGATCACAATAGTCATGGAGAACAATTAGCAAACACAAAGATCTCATTAATGGCTTCTTCTAGTTGTCTGTGGCTCCAGGAGGTTACAGCAGGAAATAGAATGCTCATTCCGGCTGGAATGGTTGATGTTGTCCTGTAAACTCAAGATCTGGTAATATCAGCAATGTCGAGGGTTATACGCAGTTCTCTCTGCTCAGTAAAACCAATTATAGTATGTAACATACACTGCTGGGAAGCACAAGCTGAAATATACATTATTATCTTTTATTTTAGGATACAGAATAATTACATACTGGATATACATTGCTAAAAATTAAACCTTTTCGTTTCTATTCTTTTGTGCCTTATCTTCCCCCTTTTAAATTCTCATATTCTCACTGCAATCTTTACAGTAAGTTGAAGGACGTTGGCATTATCCACTTTTCCTGTTAGTTAAACATTGTGTATTCGGTGCACTTCTGTGAATCTCCAGTCAGTTCTGTATACTCACAAGAACTTGGAGGTGACAGAGATAAGGAGAAAGGAAAAGGGACAGCACAGAATCACCATACTGGGTGCACAAATTAGTGATAGCAGAGTGCGTATATAACAACATGAGGTGTCTGAGATATAAGCAGGACACTTAAACATAGCATAACACCGGGGTGGACATCTTTGTCACACTCTCTCCATAGGCAAACAGAGAGGGGTTTCCTAGTGCCTGGAAAACCCCCTCCAAGCCTGGGGCACTGTATAATTGAGGTGGCTGGACCCTGCCCCCACTTCACACGGCTCTGAGTAGAGTAGAGCTGTGTGCACCTAACAGTAGTGTACGCAGCATTGCCCATGTATATTATGGGCATAGGAAGAGTTGGAGAGCAGCCAAGCACTGTCTAATATTATAGCCACGCCCCCATGCATGATGGTCACGCCCACTGGCAGCGTGGTGTGGAAACCCCCTCTACAAATCCTGTGTTTGCCCCTACTCTCCCATCCTATCTCAATTGAAACTGAAAATCTAAGTCTTGGAGATTCATAATCAGTTAACGATCAAGCAACCAGCGCTCAGTTGACAGTCCATCCCTCAGGACTTCATACTGATACATTCGTTTTTGTAGATGGGTTTATCTAATCTAATGCCAGCATTGATCGCTGTGTGTTCTAGTGCATCCTTATTGACAGTACTGATATCTTCTATAGTAGCAAAATTCAGGGATTCACTTGTTCTCTTACTGAGTAACCAATGTTTTGTGTAGAGTTTCTCTAATTGTTACTATTCTGACCGATCACTTGGTATTGACTATTCCCTATTCTATATCATTGTCCAAGTGTTTTCGTCTGTTTGATAAGGATCAGAGCACTTCCCATGTTACGTTTTCCAAACAGGGAGACGTAAGTGAGCAGGATATGAAGTTGTTTGGGCTATGAGAACTATGTAGCCATGTACAATTCTATAGAAATAAGTGCACAGTTCGCTATTAGACGTTTATGGCGTCATGAAGGCACTTGCAAGACAGGTGTGCGGTGCTTACGGCTTGTAAATGATCTCTAACGTGTTTGTTTCCATCATGCCTGTCTTATTACTGTAGTCAGTTATAGAATGATACATTGTAACAAAGTGTCTGTGACATTGAGTGATTGGTAGAATTTGCTGATCTTCTTGGACGTCAAATCCTTGGGCACCAGCCAGATGGTGTTTGTTAATATAACACTTTATGAATCCGCGGCTCATTCAATATATCACTATGGACGTGAATTCATCTTGTAGCCCACTCTGAGGTTCATATCCCGGTTACATTTTCAATAGATGCTGAGGATTGATTAGAGTTTTGTCTAAAATCTTAATTTATTCATCCTCATTCACTAGATGAATCACTGGGACAGCAGCGCAATGAACATTAAGCAGACATTTCACCAGCTCGTAGAGTGGGCCGCGTATCCTCAGGTGCCCCCTGGAATGCTCTTTAATTCAGCATGATTTCATACACTTTGTCTTGTGAGCGGCTCGGCCATGCCTAATGCATGTTTAATATGGAAGTCAACGGGGATCTGCTCCAATAAAGTATGAAAAGGTTAAGAAAATAATTCCCGGATACATTTTTCATAGATACATGGATCTGGTTTCTGGGGATAATTGTTTAGAGGGTTCTGAAGTGCAGCAGTTGTATTAAAGTACAAAACTCCTTTCAGCATATTCTGATCTGTAATTATAAAAAAAGAAACAATTCAGGTGATATTAGCAATAGAGAAGAAAGGCCTGAGCGCGCTGAAAGAAGTAGGGGACAACGTGCTTGACAGGAAACTGAGAACACAGAATATGAATAACTGTAAAACAAGTGGGTACATTTTTCAAGTGTTCTTCAGTGGAAAAAAAAATATAGAACACAATTAAATGTATTTTGAAATTGTGTCAAACTGTGACATGTGAACAGAAAATCACGAGGCAAGTGTTTAATGAGGGGATGGCAAACCATAATGTCACATATCCGCCCCTTCGGTTAACGAGTAGCGACAATTAACAGCAGCCAACTCCCACTGCTGCCTCCAGAACATTGCAACTTTCTTGTGCTGATTCTGAGACAATATTGTGTGTCCTCTAGGAATGCCTAAAATATATTTTTGCTTGGCAAGGTTGTTAGCTTATCAATACCTGCTGAGGGATTCAAAAATGTCCTAGAATATCAGGCTGGCTCTTAGAGGATGTGGTGGAACAGCTGAAATGAGGAGAAGTCTACTCACCTGTCTGTCCTCCACACCTCCAGGATTTGTGGTGTTTTCTGGCTCTGGACCAAGGTAATCTGTTGAGGCTCACTGTGGTCCAATGAGAGGCCGTGATGGCAAGTATCTGAATTGGCCACATCACCGCCCACAGTGGCCATATTTTAAGCCACTCAGAGTGGGACAGGAAGTTCGAAGGTGTTATGTCTCTATAGTCGCTATCCAATGACGATTGTCCACTTCCAGTGATGTGGTTCCAAAGCACAATGCGATTTAAGAGCAAAAAGTAGCAGAGTAACAAGTCAGAATAAAATAAGTACAGCCGCTACTGATAGCAGGTGCCCTGGATCCAGAATACAGTCATTCAGTCCTGAAGGCTATGGTCAATGAGACTGAACACTGGCTCCAAAGCTCCTGCTTATATACAGTCAGTGATTCAGTGAACATAATAAAGATGATTTGGCATGTTTCCATAGGTTCAGGCTCCAGGAAGGTCCAGTGTAATGCAGGTCATTGACCAGTTCAAACGATGCCCTCCAAGGGTGGGGGTCAGCTCTGCATAAGATGCATACTTAATCTTCCCGCCAAGAACTGGTTCGAACTGGTCTATTAGCATTACACAGACCATATGATTCTAGTCATTTATTCCCTATCATCCATAACTAGCATATGCAAGGAGCAATTCTTTTGGCGATTGAACCGGACATCTGTAGATAAATAGGGGATTAGAATGATACCAGACATGATATGTTTCCTGTGACCTGAACCTTAGATCTCACTAACGTGTACATAACATTATAATATTTCACCATAAACTCTGCTACATTTCAGTACAAATAACTATGTGTTGCAACTACTATTAATATGAGCTAATTACAAGTGTGTGTGTCCGTGTAAATGTGTGTAGAAGTGTTTGCCACGTGTTGCGGTTGATTACGCTCCTCCACGCCGTAGCGTGTTATTCGCATAGGTTCAGACAAAGACAATCAAGTTGTTAGATATTAATTGAAATGACCATATCCAGTTATCTGACATCGACAAAGGTAATGTGTCAAGCCAGGAGACACAGAAGGGAATGGAGAACAGAATGTCAATCCAGAAGATGATGGAGGGTACGGGCACGCCGCGTCAAGCCAGAAATCTTCAGGATGATACATTGTTTGTCTCTTCGGCCTCTGCCCCCAGTCAAGGCTCTGGTGCTCTGAGGGGTTGTAAGATCCTTTTATAAGGCTATAGTCAGGTGACAATTGTTGGTCCCTTCTGATTGGCATCTCTGCATTCCATGCACTGTGATTGGCCTAATCTGTGAAGGCAAAAAATATTAGGCAAATTTTAGGGGAATCTGCACCAATTGTCAAATTGATTTGCTAACTGAGAATAACTAAAATTCAAATGAAAATTCAGAACGGGCATAATGGATTCACCCATCAGGAACTGCGATGGTCCTGGACGTTGGTTCTATCGGTAGGAAGAGGGGGGATTAGACATTAAAAAATATCTACCTGGAGTTCTTCTTTGAGTAGGATCTTCCTGGTCCATTATCCTATGGAATAATGAACATGACACATATGGCTTTATCCTTTCTTGTATTAGATTTGTTGTAACCGCTTGTGCTTATTTATCTTTGTTTGGATGAGCTATATTGTAACATTAAGCAAATTTTTATCATTGAAATGGTTTTAGGGAAAAAAAAACCCCCAGTAACACAATGATGTTTGTTTTGTAAATCTGACATCAGGTCACACAGCACACAGCGTGTCCCTAACATAACAATACAAGTCGATAAACATGTAACAATGTAAAGAAAGAATGCATTTAAAGAAAAGAATTACTGTCAAGCACCGCTATACAGAACACGAGAGTAATCTAAAAATATTGGATGTGTCAGGGCAGAAATGCTCCTCTGTCATTTGTCCTTTTATGTCTACCTACTGCACAGCTAGCTGTCGTCCTAATGCATTTCTTTCCACGCTGTTCCTTATTGTTCTTATCCCACAAACCTCCTTGTGGCTGAGTTTCTGACACCTCTGTTATATCCCTCACCCCCCCCTCTCTATGTAGCATTGTGTGAAACGCATTTATTGTGCTTAGACTTAAACAAAGAGTCATTTAATGTTGCTTGTGCGGCAACCCACGTGAATGCAGCCCACACTTCTCCAACTTCACAATGCAACACAACAAGGCACTTTGTGGCGCAGCTTAGGGCAGAATTTTTTTTACCCGTCCTGGACATTCAACAGGTAAAGCGACATCGGCCACTTATTTACATAGCAAATGTTCGTGTTTAAATGTATTATTCTCTTTATTGATTTACTTACTATTGTTTTATGACAGAGCAGGGTTTAATTCCAATTTTATAAGCCCTGCTTGTCCTTTGCAAGGAATGTTTGTCATCAAGGACAATTTTAGATGTCTGTATGTATAATGCATTCATGCATAAATAAATTAGCGCCCCAAAGCAACGAACAGAACAAGGAAACCTAATTACACAAAGGAGGCTGCGGATTCAAGGAGAATGGATTAACAGCTACAGGGATTGTCCCCTGTTTGGACTGATTCATGGGTACAGGAATGGGAGAGGGGGGTGCGATCTGGACTGATACATTTGTACAATTAGGAATGGGATCTGGTTTGGACTAGTCTATTTGTATTTGAAGGAGAGATGAAAGATATGGTTCATGCATCTTCATTAAGAATTGTATTCTGGAAATATAAGTTGCCTTAAAATAATTAGTGATTTTGCGAGTTTTGGTTCGCTTTCCACATTGTGTCCGAAAAAAAAGACATTGTCTGCGCAGTGTGTTTCCTGACGGGATTTCCTGCGTCTATGTCCAGGTCCACTCACATTTACTTGAACACGCCGTCATTGTCCTTGGGCTGTTAAAGTACGGCCCTTGTACCCCCGACCTGCCCCTATAAGCGCAAGTAGTCGTAAAAGCATCACGCGTAAGAGTTTTTTTGCGGGCTTGTGCTATAGTGAAACTTGAATTTAACACTGCGCAAATGGTCTTGTGATCGACTCTGCATTTAATTTACAGTCTGCACTTTGAGCTGAGAAAAAAATAATTCTGCTCTGTGGTGGGTTATGAATTCTGGACAAGGATAGGAAGAAGACCACTCCGACCACTTAAAGCCAAGTTCCGAAATGTGTGAAATTCTGCAGCTGAATGTGGAATGAGACAGATATTGCATGAAACATTTTTGCAAAAGTCTCCTCACCTTTAAGAATATTCTTCCCCCAGCTCAATGGCGTTTGCAGCATATACAGTAAATTGGAACCTGATTTTGTCTTTTACAACCTTCTGGTACTGTAAGTTAAAATCTGGAGATTAGATGCACATAACATCCCCTCTGATGGTTTACCACGTGGGTGCCACAGACAGTTCATCCTTCCTACACAACTACCCAGTAAATTAATCACAAGATTTCAGTTACAACATGGAATGAAAAACGTATATAAAATGTCTCGAAACCCCATCGCTGTTTTACCCAACTTTTAAATCATAATCCTGGTTTTTGAGCTTTTGGAATTCCATAAATTTAAGGAAGGTTTATTGAACGATGCCAGACAGCGCAGCTCAGACATCAAGCAGTTAGGAGCTAAGACATGCTCTTTATTGTAACCGTAATGGTTATTCCAGACATCTCCTGTGTCTCACATGCTTACCCAGGTTCTGGGAGCCTCATGGAGCCCTCTCTGCTCAGGATCCTTGTGGTTTGAAGTGGTGGTTGGAGTAAAATTTACTGTAAATGTGCAGGAGGAACGTTTGTATGCTAAGTTACTTTTGTGTCCATTAGAAACTTTCCTATTTGGCTGCAAAGAACGTACGTAAAACGATAATGGAATATCATGTTAGAAAAGTGGTTACATGTTTGCCCTAACTAATATACAGTCGGACCATTTGTACGGTGAGATGATTGCAACATTCAGGCTTAACCCTGTCTTTCTAGCATTCAAATAGATATAGGTGTGTATTATTGCACATCATTGGTCTAATAGCAAATTCTCTATCTGTATAAAGGATGCGATACGGGACGCATGAAACTGGTGAGCACAGACTAACATTGTTCATGAGTTCGAGTCCCACCCAGGGTCTTATCTGTGTGGAGTTTGAATGTTCTCCCCGTGTTTGCGTGGGTTACCTCCGGGTGCTCCGGTTTCCTCCCACACTCCAAAAATATACTAGTAGGTTAATTGGCTGCTGACAAAATTTGTGTGTGTGTGTGTGTGTTAGGGAATTTAGACTGTATGCTCCAATGATGGGACTCCATCAGGCACTGATGTGAATAGATCCCATAGATTAATAATTATTTTAAAAAACTTTATAAAAAAATGTTTGTTTTAAATTATACTAATAACATTTATATTTTATGTGTTTGTGTGTTCTTTTGTATTTCTCTCTTTCTCTTTTTTTCTTTTCTGTTTTGCTAATGTATATTATATACTTCTGAGAGAGCACCCCCATCAGAATCTATACAGCATTCAGCTATTATTACCCCAATTACTTAGTAGGCTGTAAGGAGATCAAATTATTACTATTAGTGAACATATGGGTATAAAATTGGTGTTTTTCTCTTGTGCAAAGAGTTAATCTTTGCTTCTTAGATCCCATAGATTGTAAGCTTGTGAGCAGGGCCCTCTTACCTCTCTGTCTGTCTGTATTACCCAGTATTGTCTTATTAATGTTTGTTCCCAATTGTAAAGCGCTACGGAATCTGCTGGTGCTATATAAATAAGTGTTGTTGATGATGGTGATGGGTATGATTATATATACTCTGTACAGGGCTGCGGAATTTGTGGAGCTATATAAAATGATGATGATGATGATTGTTGTTGTCTTGTGCCGTGTGGCATTACACATTGCAGAAAGATACAATTGGAGCCATTTACAAAGTAAAGAATGAAAATAACACAAAGCACAGAAATAGACTGAGCAATTTCATGATCCATCCCTGCAGATGTTTTGCACAATAATTACAGTTACCCAAACAACCAAGTTCTGCAAAGTGAAAACACCAGATCACATCTGGAACTTAACACTTATTCATTTCAGCGATTATGTAATTGAGGATGTAAAGGACCATGGGAGCTGCTTCTCTTTCTGTCATATTTCTGTCTCTTCTGATTTTACATGTCCAGAATAATGTGCTGACTTTATACCGCGCGCTTATACGGAGCCACTGGATGTAGCGCACTTTGTACCCCAACCAAAGCTGGATGTGTCTGTTTGGGCCTCTCTACAGCTCTGCAGAGTCGTCCAGCGATATTGGAAACAAACACTGGACGTGATGCTGAGTGGAACACAAATTGAGCATAATTTATGACCCAAAAATGCGCAGATATAACCTTCCTCTCATGTATGCGTGAAAGTAGCAAAAAATAAAAATACTCCCACAAAATCCTACAATATAAGATTGAGAACACACCCAGCGGCTTCGCGGTTAATCTGAAGCGGTTACCTAATGCTGGCGACCGTCAGCATTAGGTAACCGGTAGCTAAGTCTCCGGGTCTATTCGGACACGTTCTATCGGTGACCGGAGGCTTTACAAGCTGCGAGAGACTTGTTCTTAAGAGTGTCCACAACATATTCTGCACAAACAGCATACTAAAGAGCTTAACATTCACATATATGTATATACATCATACAGTGTATGATAATATATACATACATAAGCTGCAGAAGTCTGTTCTACTGTCTGACTGCTGAATAACGTTACCCTGTAAGTAGATGCAATGTCATTGCTGTTACACCAGTTCAGTAAACCAACAACTTGGTTAAGTGTAAACGCATGGGGTTGAACTATATCCAACACTAGTGACACCTTTTACAGACAGCACAAAGGTTCTGCCAATAGTTTGCAGCTGTTAAAAGTGCCAATACTGCCACTAATGAATGAATATAATACCTACCAGGCAATACACCGGGGTGGGTGCCATCCCAGCAGACAATTCCATTTATTGGGGATCCCTGGTATGAGGACATTTGTGATTAAATCCCACTGTATTTTTGCCGCCCTCCATGTGATGAGCACGTGTGAGAAAGTGACGTGTGTGCAATAAGCTTTTCATAAGAAAATAATATGGCCATAAATAGTCCTTTTGTCCCTCAAAAGAGACGAAATAAAGGAGCAGTTGAATTTGGCGAAAATAAAAATTCTGAGCGTTAAACATTATTATTAGAGATGCTCAGGCACGGTTCCTCAAGAACCGAACACACCCGAACTTAAGGGATCTGAGCCGAGATAACGAGGCACAACGTCATTGTTACGTTGTCGGATCTCGAAATTTTTGGATTCCTTTTTAAGATCCAACATCACGGAGGGTGGGAGAGGGGGGCGTACCCCCCTTTTTCTTTTCCGCCACTGCTGTGTGCCAATGTGTCCTAGATGTGCTAGGAACTGCCGTGTGATTGTGTCATTGCTCTGTCACTTACCATCCAGCCAGGTCGCTGCAGTATTTGTCCGAAAGTGTATGAAAATAATATTGTGACCTGTGAGGAGGTCAAAATTGACTGCAAATGACTTGCAATTAGTGTTATTGATGTTATAATAATGTAGGAAGAAAAAAAAGACCAAAATTATATGATTTTAGCATATTTTAGGTTTTTTTTCTAAAAAATACAAAACCAAAAAACAAGAGGGCAGTTTTGCCAAAATCAAAACCAAAACACAAAGTTAATCCAGATCCAAAACCAAAAACCAAAACCGGTCCAGGGGGGTCAGTGAGCATCTCTAATTATTATAAGTGAAAAAGATGAATTGTCCCCTCATCTCTCATTCTCCCAAAGTCTGCACATGTTTTACTCTAGCTCTCAGCTAACATCTCAGCTGATATTGGAGGACATAACGCATGTAATACATCTCAGCAATGGTTCTGTGAGTGTGAAATAGGAGAGAATCACAACTGCTAAGCAGAGGAAAAGAGGAGAGGTCTCTGCAGGAATAATAACAATCAAAATATTTCACTTTTACTTTGGAAGATTTACATTAAATCCGTATCACTCACAGCAGTAATATCGATGGCTTCTTGTGGTTTGGAAGACAATGGACGTGACATTTCCACCTATCATCCACTATAAAGTCTAAACCTGATTATATATTTACTATATAGAAACGTTCACAGAAAACTCCAATAACTTCTATTACATTCAACAAATCATCAGTTAATTAGAATCTGTTTAGTCTAAACCAGTGTAACGTTATTCATATGTTTAGAGATCAAGTAATTGGGAATATTTTGAGAACCTCCAAATTTCATCATATCATGTATAGCGAATCAGTTTGGTAAGATTGTGCTGAAAACAATCTTTTCAAAAAAAAATTTCAACAAGAAATTTTATTTAAAAAAATGTAAAATAATTAATGCAAACTGAAATATATAAGCAATATGCACATTTTTATATGGCTAAATTTGTTTTTTAAAAAAATAAATAATTTTGTCTGTGTGCGTAACTAAAAATTTGTGAGTCTATTTGTTTAAAACAAAATCTATTGGCCAAATAGCACAAATCATCTTGAAAACAGTGGGATATGCACTTATCTCTATATATACTGTACAGATTCAAGTCCGACCGTACGTCTGTTTGTGTAGCGCCCCTTGCGTGATTCCACGCTGTACATGTCTAAACGCAGACGTTGCGCCAATGAGCGCAATGACAGGTAACTCATATCAGCGCGCATCTGAATCTTACCCCCCCCCCCCCTTAGGACTTGAGTGGTGGATCGTGGAAGGGATGCCGTGGATAACGCATCTCATGTACTGTAAGGATGGGTTAATGCAGATGGGGCTGATTCAATCCTGTGTTTATCTTCTTTTCAACTGTATTTTTTACACCTGATACAGGGCAGGTATAAAACTTACGTGTGTCTGATGTGCAATTATTGTACATATACTGTTGTCTGTGCTGTGTGTGTTATGGCAACTCCTGTTTATACCTAGCTTATATCCACTCCTATTTGTATCATAAAGTATCTTAAGAAATGCTTTCATTTGAATACTGGAGGAACTATACAAAATTGCGTGTCCTTTTTAAACAAGCAGATTACGCCCAATATGCATTAGGACTTTAATCAGGCCGGGCTGTGCTCTAGGGCAGATATCAACATCATCATCATCAACATTTATTTATATAGCGCCAGCAAACTCCGTAGCGCTTTACAATTGGGAACAAACATTAATAAGACAATACTGGGTAATACATACAGACAGAGAGGTAAGAGAACCCTGCTAACAAGCTTACAATCTATGGGACAATGGGAGTTAGAAACACAAGGGCATGTGCTACATCATATTGCACACTGGACCAGCTAGAATGACCAACATTGCTACACACACAGCCCATTCAATACTTTGCAGAGGGTTGTTGTCTTGTGTTAGCTGTGTACAGGGTGGTAATAGGGTAACCTGGGGAGATTAAGATGGTGGTTGAGGAATATTATAAGCTTGTATGAAGAGGTGGGTTTTCAGAGAATGTTTGAAGACTAGAGGAAAGTCTTACTGTGCGAGGGAGGGAATTCCACAAAGCAGGTGCAGCCTGGGATAAGTCCTGTAACCGGGATGGGAGGATGTGATGAGAGTGGAAGAGAGATGCAGATCTTGTGCAGAACGGAGGTGTCGAGTTGGGAGATATTTTGAAACAAGTGAGGAGATGTATGTCGGTGCAATTTTGTTGACAGCCTTCTAGTAGAAGAATTTTATATTGGATTCGTTGAAATACAGGCAACCAATGTAGTGACTCAGCAGAGGACGAATAGTTATCTATGAGGTAGATATATAAGGACACGTGTTTTGCACCCGTTGTTGTTCCACCGATTGTTCGTAAAATTGTCTGTGTGCGCTGATGTCCCGCATCTGTCCTGTTGCTTTATGCAAATCATTTTTAGTTCCCCTGAAACTTACAAAATCCAACTAATTAATTAATAATTCATTTCCTGATCTGTTTCTATATAACAAACAACAGCATAGAACATCCCTGTCGTACATGTTTTCATGTCACACAAACTTACTGATTGCTGTTTGTGAAAACTTTACCTAAACTTTCTGTGACCTTCTGTCAGTGGAATCATAATTCATTCAAAACTGGCTGCTCTGTATTTGTGGCTCTAAATGAATAGAAAATGAGCAAATGTTATTACTGGAATTATTTATTATATACTATGAATAAAAGATAGACAGTGGCCATATTTCTGCATGTCTTGTAATGAGACAAACACGCGGTACATCTATTCTGTACAGAAGAATGGGAGACAGGAAGAGACCTATGTGTTTATCGTCTGCCTGGACTGCTGTTGTGTTCAACGACTAGTCCTTTATAATATATCAACAAAACTCTCTAATGGAAAGCAGACAATAGATATCATTATTGATACTCTCTGATACAGATTTTACTGACTACTTTGTAGTTTCATGAACAGATATTCCAGCAGTTTTTATAAGTTTCGGCAAAATTATAATCATTTTTTTGTATTTCTTAGGCTATCCCAATGAATTTTATAATTATATTTTTTAACAGATAATAATTTTTAATATAGTCTTTTATTGTGTTGTTTGTAAAGGCTAAATTAAACAACAATACATTTTTTATGCTTTTATTAATGAATTGCTAATAATGCTGCCCCCAGATATATATTCTAAAATGTGTTAACTATTTGCTTATTTATTTAAATACCTAATTTGTGCAGTTTACTGTAGTTGAGAGAAAATTATAAGTGTTTAAAACTTTTTTCCTCTTTTTTTGTTTACATTATTTCCTTTGTACTAGTATTATTATTAGTTTTAGTATTATTTAAATTTTATTATTGTTATTAGCGCATCCTTCAGTAGGTGGGAGTAGACTTGGGGGCAGCGAATATATTTTGATTTGTACATCAGACGTTTGCTGTGTGATGTAGAACTGCTCCCCTTACAACTAGCGCTAACAGAAATGATTATTCTAAATTTGCGCCCACGTCCTGTCTTCGCTGGGTTTACCTGAGCGCAGTAATAGCGCATTCTGTACACGCTGTATTGCATTTTATTGAACATTGTGCAGCCCTGATTCTGTGGCCAGGGATTGATGATAAATGTTCCTGCTCACGGCTGACGTTCTGGGCTTAGCCATAAGCTAAGTATTTATAGAAGTGTATTAGTAAAGGTAAAATATCTCTTTTTTAAGTGGTCAGTTTTTTTCCCGTGGGTGTCTTTTTTTTGTCTGTGTGGCTCTCTTTTTCCAAGTTTTCCAAACTATACTTCTCTTCAGGGGTGCTCACAGACAATAGGAAATCAATAGAGTGCAACATTGTATCTGTAATGGAACAGAAACTACATACTTCTAAACATACTGCATCATAAACATGTCCATAAGCTTCACCTGGTATATTGCGTAGACAAGGCCTTAATCGACCAGACCTCTGGTTAAATCAGATGGGGTCCTTCTGGAATTATGGGGACAGAAGAGATTAACGCACAACCTTCTTGCTTCAGGGGAATGTTTTCCAGTCCTATCTGGTTTGATGTTAGTTTTAGACATATTCATGTAGCCTCCTCTCTCTCGCCTGGGTGGGGGGGTTACAAGTCCAGGAATAAACCGACAGCCCTCGATGGCATATGAAGAGGTGATAAGTAGGAGTGTATTGATGCAATATTTAGTTAGCCAGGAAGGGATGGGGTGGTGCATCTCTATCTTTTAACGTTTTAAAAGTGTTTAAAAATGTTTAGCTCTATGCCGGGCACCCCTCCCCACGTTGCATGAGGAGTGGGGAGGATCTGAGAGCTGACATTAGTGTTACAAGTTATAACAAATAAACCTGACAATAAAGCAAGATTGAGCTAGGGGCCACAGTTGAAAGCTCAGAGGAGCCACATTTTGGCCTAGATCCTGTTACTCTATGAGGCTGGTGCTGTTTTAGTATATGCTCCAGTAATGCCCTGTAGAATTGCTGTTTGTAATGAACTGTTCCTTTCTTTCATGCCATTAAACTCTAACTTTCATTTTTTAGAATTATGTTTCTATTTTCAATGCTAATCGCTGCCAACCAGTCACAGAGAAGGAAACTTTTTTACTATAAACATTTTGCGCCTATCATACAGCATTATTATTATTATTATTATTAACCATTATTTTAGGGCACCACATGAGGTCCCGCAGCACTGTACAGAGGGCAAACAACAAGACAGCACATGGTATACCAGTACAATACAGTAAACAAATAACTTGCAACTCAGTGTTTGTTTACTTTGCCATCAGTTGAGCTGGTTGGCTATATACATGTTCCTGCTGTACAGGAGATAACACTAAGCCACTCTCATATCTGTTTGGCTTTGTGGAAAACAGCTTAAAAACTGCACATCCATATTCTGTTAATTTCCGCTTTGTCCTGCAGAGGTTAAAATATTTTGGCTGACAATATCTGGCCATTGGCTTTCTCTAGTTAAACACTTTAATCCTGATAAGAAATAATTGAGCTGGTTTAACAGGTATTTAGCCTTAAACACCAGATTTGGACTTCAGGAGCCTGCACCATAAGGATACACTTGTCTCACGGTTCGTTAAACTTCCTCTTATTTGCTGAAAGGATCAGTCCTGAGGGCAGTCACACTGATGCATTGGGGGAATCTCGTGCGACGATGCAGTTACTGCTTTCAAGACTCCTAATTAAAAAGTATAACTAAGCTGTAGACTTCTCTGCTTGTCATGCAGACAGTCGCCCCTGTGTTCAACCTGAGTTGTTGTGAATACGAAGGGCCTGAGTCATTAAGGAGAGCAAAGCATAAAAAAAGGAGTGACTTTGCACCTTGGCAAAACCATGTTGCATTGGCGGGGGAGGTAAATTTAAAATGTGGGAACAGATTTATAGTTTGGATAGAGAATGTTCTAGATCAACGTTGAATTTCAGTGTATAAATAAAATTATCAAGTATTTGTGTGCTACATGAAAAAAAAGCCAGTATTTAACTTATGTGCAAAAGAATAAAGTAATTTGCACCCCTTGCATTGTAACATGGTTTGTCCCGGAGAAAACTTACTCCTTTTTTTTGCTTAATGACTCAGGCCCGAATTGTGTAAATGTAATCACTGCAGTCCTTTTTCCCTATGGGTCCTAGTAATGAAACAAGCTTTGTAAATGTCTTTAAAAATATATGTAAATAATAAGTATATTAGTAACCCCAATATATGACTCTCCCCCCTAATGCAAAACGGCCCATTCCCCTGCAAAACTCGCTTTGCAGTAAAATTGACAATGATTTTGCTCATCGCTGCCACCAGAGTTGTGAAGAGGAGTTGTGTTCAAATGCAAATGTACTCACCCACATTTGGCCCATGGGAACTGCCCCCCTAACATAGGGATGTGCCCACTTTTCCTGGGGGAGACTGTAAAAAAAGTCCCTTTTAAAATCCCACTTGCTGACACATTAGGACAACATGTATGTTTTCTTCTAAATTACAGTCTCGATTATTATAGCTTCATTTCTGTCTTACACACATCAGGAGAGTTACAGGACAGCAGAACTACATTGTTACATGTGTCACCTTTGTGTCTTTGAATGCTTTCACAATAGGAGTATTTTTGTGCACATTGTGAGAGAAGCAGTTAGGAAATGATTGATGGCAGAAATATACTGTATGTCCCAGGTTTCTCTCCTATGTGATTTAAAACCCCAGGCAAATTGCTTTTGTTTTGAGAAAGAGCTTCCCAAATATTGTTTTGGCTGCAGAAAGAGCTGGCGTAGGGTCCCTGGGGTTATGAATGGAGAGTGAAGGGGCGGGCTCCATTCATTAGGTCCATTCCAGAGGCTTCCTACTTGCCGGACACTAATCAGGGTTTGCACTAGTGAGGTGTAGATAAAAGGCTATGAGGCCGTTCACTCCCTCTCTTACTGCCTGGGGTACAGGTCAGAGGTCTGCTGAGCGATACAGCCATTGTTAAATGTAACTTCCGTGTTTTAGAGTAAGTGGGACATTAGATCCTTCTACCTAACAGAGGGAGGTCTCTGATTATATTTTGTTTATTTTATTTGGCTAAATAAAACTAGCTGTGGCCACTTGTACTGAAGCACTGTACCGGTGTGATATTACTTGGCTGCTGCATGAGAAATGTTGCCGTTACCCCAGGCGGCAGCCCTATCAATATTAATGCACTTATCTGTATTAATGCACCTGCTTTGTACAGAAGTGGCCCTGCTGAATCTATAAGACAACTCTCACTTACCAGCACCTCCTGATAACAGTCCCTAATGACAGTCTTACCGCTACAGACTCACATTTCTCTGTTTTAGTGAATGATCCCCAGAATTTATTATGCACAGAGAATTTACAATGTAATTATATTTATAAATTTGTGTAAATAACGTATCTGAGCCGTCAGGCACAGAAAAAATTATCCTAATAATCTGGCACCGTTGGGATTTTTCCACATAGATATATTAATATTTCTATAGGAACTTCTTGTAACTAGATCTGAACAGAGCTAATGCCTTTCTGCAGCGAATGTACCATATCTCATTAATTATATAGGCATGTATGCAATTATGTAAGATCCCAATTATGTTATTTATAGCTTACATTGTGCAGATGGTTGGCTTGTTTCAATTAAGCTTAAAATAACTATTTCTTCTGAGTTGCTTTTCCCTGTAATCCACGGAGCGCTTGTGACACAGGTGAGATATTTATATCAGGCCACCGCTAAGGTATCATCTTCCGCGCAGTATGGGTTCAAACACTGTCAGATCTCCGTCTCCTCTCGTCGGAGGAATCCTACTAATAAATTCAACCTGGCACTACATTTAATTATGCATAATAGGGGGAGGCAGGCCAGATTTAGGCAATCAGGATCATTAGTGATATAAATGAGAAGCTATAAAGTTAAACGCAAGTCAATTGCATTCCACGTGAATTAATGACTCATCCCTGTCGCATTGGGGCCCTGTTCTCTGAACAGTTAGGTAATGAGTATAATGGAGTTTAATGATCTGGTGTGTTCCCTTTAAACTGACATGAGACTGTGTAAGGGCTTGTTCAGGTGATCATATTGAGAGATTGAGCTCATTACACGGCCCAAACTGAATGCAATGTGAGCAAATGGCTATGAAAGCATCAGAAGCATTGGGGCCCAGGGCAGGTAGATCCCCGTACACTGGACACTCACATCTGCGCTAGTTTGTAGCACATCGCTACCCCACGGCTGGACAGAAGAGTTGTACGGTCTCTGGAGCAGTTTTGCCACCTCTCCCGGACAACGGGATGAGTAAACTCTCTGCATACACCCATCTGAAGGAGCCCTTTGGTTTCTTTTAAAACAGCCACTTTCTCTCTGCTTGTGCGCTGTCAATCAAACATGCTTTCAGTGACATCAAAGAAAACACTTCAAAATAAAGTACACGAGGGGATAAGGTGTTCTGGCAGCACCAGTGCTCAGTGTCAAAGCTGCAGGGGGAAATAATGCAGGAAAATACTGTATGATGTACTTGTAGTTTAATCCTAATAATTAGGTCACATAATGATGATAGACAATGCCACTAATGCAACTAAGTGAACATTTTGCCGACACAGGTTTCCCTCCCCCGAGATTGACTTATCAGTAAAGTTCATGGAGATTTTTACAAGGTCAAAAAATACCTAGGCAGGAGCAAACGCCACACCACCAGTGGGCGTGGCCAGCATGGCTCGGGCGTAGCTATAATATTAGACAGTGCTTGGCTGCTCTCCAACTCTTCCTATCCCCATCATATACACAGACAATGCTGCGTGCCCTACTGTTAGGTGCACATAGCTCTCCCTTTTCGAGCAGAGCCGTGGGCAGCGGGACATATCTCCCAGCTGTCCCTACAATCAGGACACAGTCCTGAGTGTGTCAGAACAGTTGACAGACTGTCCTGCTCTCTCCTACCTGTTCTTGCTGCTTTCAATACTTGCTGGGGAGAGAGGGCTGTGAACAGTGCAGACAGAAATGATCTGCACACAAGCTGCAAAGTGGCTGGTCCCAAAACTAACCAATCTACTAAATTAAACGTTCCCATTTTCTCTTGAAATACTCCCCTGTTTAGTATCATTTTATGAATTAAATGAATCATGAGAGGACTAGAAATTGGGACTGTACATTTATCACGCAATCAGTGCCATAATTGTCTAGAATTTCTGCGTCCAAAGAACGTACAAGGTAACTACTGAACTATCGCTCCTAATTGAATTGCCCCCCTAAGAATAAAGTGTGGGTAATTTTGATACCAGTGATATATAAGGAAAACATTATTTGGGGTAATAAGAATAACCTCTCAAAATCTACTTCTGTTTTCCGTAAATATACTGTATTAAACACATTCTGACACCATTTTTCGTAGTGTATCACAATTTTGCTGAGAAGTAGCTCTGAGAATATAATTTGTGAAACTCTATAAAGCTTTGCAGCTTGTTCCTTCGCTGTGTAAGTCAATCTGCTTTCAGGTCACCTGACCTCTGACCCTTGTACCGCTAATTAATAGCAAAGACTCTGAAGTGGAGCTGGCTAACGACTTGGCGCGGAGCTGACAGGTTCTGCTCGGTTCATAGTTAAAATAAGGGAATATTTGTAATTTACTGGAACTTCGTAACTAAGTTTATATTATCTAATGAACTCCCTAACGTAATTGTCTCTATTTACCCTCTTTGCTAACTTCACCGCTTTTCCTGTTTCCACGGCAACACAATCTGTTTTGCGACTGGTATTTTTGCATCTGTTCTGCATATTATGTTGATCGAGACACTAATAAAGGAAATGACTGATTTAACCTTTGTAAGAACATTTATTGGGAATTAATGCCGTTTAAGTGATGGAAAATTTTTCTGCACAAAGACTGTACTTAGGGAGAAGATGAAGGTAGCAATTTAAGAGTCGCAGTCAGCTGCAATATGAGTAATTCCGGGTCTGGTATTAATATTGTGCTTGTTTTGATTAAGTAATACACTTTGAAAACAAACTGCTACAGACAGTTACTAAGGATCTTCCTTGGGTTACATTTACCTTGTAAACATTTAATCATTTTACAATATTCTGCATCCACGTTTTATTTAACTAAATGCACTGGGAGAGCTGATACTCTAAAACAGTTTCCAAGTTTACATGAATGCAGGATATTCACAGTCTCCTGTTGCTTAGATAAAATGGGGACAAAAATCAACTCTGCAGTCTAGAACAGGGAGTCAGTATGTACGGGGTGCTCAGGCATCCTGGGGATCTTTAACTGTTGGTGCTGCCGACACTTAAACCTGGTTCTGCCCCTTTCACAGTTCCCCTGTAATCGCCCTCCTCTCTCTTCCCCTTCTGGGCTCCTAAATACCTAACTGCCAGGTATATCTCAGGCAGTTCTATCTCTGGCTGTTCGGTACCAGTACTAGAAATGGGTATGTATATTAGACTTCAGTTGGTACCAGATTAGCAGTCTCCATATTAGACTTGGCACTAGATATAGCTGTGTATATTAGACTTCAGTTGGTACCAGATTAGCAGTCTCCATATTAGACTTGGCACTAGATATAGCTGTGTATATTAGACTTCAGTTGGTACCAGATTAGCAGTCTCCATATTAGACTTGGCACTAGATATAGCTGTGTATATTAGACTTCAGTTGGTACCAGATTAGCAGTCTCCATATTAGACTTGGCACTAGATATAGCTGTGTATATTAGACTTCAGTTGGTACCAGATAAGCAGTCTCCATGTCAGTCATGGCATAAGATATGGCTGCGTATATTCAACGAGTTGGTACCAGATAAATAGTTGGCATAGTAGACTTGGCACACAATATGACCCTCCATACTAAACTGGGAAACAGGGGGGTTACAATGTGTGTTTTTTGTGATAGAGGTCTGAATACCATAGTTGGCTTCAGGTCTATGCGATATGGGTAAAAATGAAGCATGTGAAATAGGGCTTAACTGCTGGGCCAACATTTACCATGTAGGGGTGGGGGCACCATAACTTCTGCCGGACCTTGTCCTACTAGCCTCAGCCTTAGAGTACTAGTGCATGCTGTGACTTGTTGTTCCACATCAGCTGGAGAACTACCGGGTGCCTACTTCTTATGTACGGTAGCCAGATCGTCCGTGTAAATCTTGACAGAAATAAAATTGAAAGAGCTGGATTTGATAACGTAAGTACAGAGGGTGTAGACTGGGATCTGTCACCCTGGCAGGGCGTGATCAACCAATAGGATGATCAGGCTGCAGCCTAGGGCACTGGGTCCCTGGGGGAAATTTGAGAACACTATTGGTTCTTTACTACAGAACAAAAAGATTGACAGCAGTTACTGTATCAGTCACTACAATCAGGAAAGGAATTTCTGACTTTTTTGGAAGAGCTACATGCAGTAAGTGACTTTCAAATTACTTTTTTCTACACAAAATGTAGGATAGGGAAAGTTCCTGAAGGAATTGGTTAACATTTATTACCTGAGTTAGCATGCAGATTAAGTATTGTATGGTCATAAACCTCTTTTCTATGTGTCGAGACTCTGATTATGAAAATTGCACAGCTTTTTGCAAACTGTACCATGTGCTTATGCATATAGTTATATTTGTTTTTCATTTGTTTTATAGTAAGATTTGAACTGCTTGTTTGTTTGTCTGTTATTTATATTAATTAAAGGCGATTTTAAAATATTTCCGCTTCAGCTTTTATAACCTAATTGGCTCACTACGACACCATTTCATATGATCAATTTACACAAGGAGTTCGACTAGATTACGACTTGTTTTGTTTTTTTACACGCTCAGCGGCTGTCTGGCGTTATCGGAGCCGCCCCTTATCTAAGAGGCGGGGCCGGGGGCGGTACGGGTGTATTAGCCTAGGGCGGCCAGAACCCTTGACCAGGCCCTGCACCCTGCCCAACGTTGGATTTCTATGCTAACTTATAACCATACATTTATTATACAATGCGGCATGTGACCCAAAGAGTTAAAATTACCAACCTCTGCGGCTGTCTAATAAACATTCCTCAATCAGTGTCATTTTGGCTTAGGTAGTTTACATGAACTGAATCCCCTCTGAACACTCCAATGTTTGCAGCTCAGCCACACAGCCGGGGGTGTAGAAAGAGGGGGTGCAGCGGCTACAGGGGGGGAGGCAATTTTTTTGTTTTTGCTTGTCGAAAAATAGAATAAACGTGTTATTCTCATATAACCTGCAGGACTAAAGCGCCTATTTATTTATTTGTCTCTCCAAAGCAAAAAAAGGTAATTACTTATCACTAATTTGTCACAATGAAACAATATTTTATTACTATCTTAATATCCCTCACTCCCAGTAGAGTGGAGCTGAGGCCCAGTGTATGAGTGGAAAGCTCAGCCCAGATTACAGCTTTCTGCTTTTGAAAGAGATCTGCACTGAAAAAAAAGATTATTTAATCAATAAATATTTTTTCCCAGTACTTTGCCATTGTTACACTGCTATGTCCTATGCCGCTAATTACTGCTCTGCCATATACTGAAAGAGTTCAACCCAGGCCCTGCTACACATTGTCGGTGGGGCCCAGAAGTTTGTAGTTACAGCACAAGCTAAGAGAGAAATTATATGAAAGTTTGAGGACAGTGAATGTCAAAATAACCTGCAAATTATCCTCATATAATAGTTTTTCATTGTTTAAATTTCAAAGCACTATTTTAATATAGCAGAGATTATTCCTCCAGGGCAATGGCAGAGGGGAAGATAAATTGGTGTCCTTGGTCCAGGCACACAATCCTTCACATGATCTCCAGAGATAGTCAGAAAATTCAATGATTGCAAAACTTCCTCTTCACCAGCCTACGGTGTCCTAACTGTAGACTCGTAGCAGACTCTCAGTAAGTCTAAATTCCAGGTTGGATTATATAAAAGAGATACCATTAGCAAAAGATAACCTTATGTAGTCCTTATAGAAACTGATTTTCACAGCAAATTTTTCCCGTGCGCAACAACATTTTAGCACAAATTTAGTCAAATGATATTCCCTGATGAAACATGTAATGAAGATGACCAGCCAATGGTCCTCAAAGACTTTTTGTGGTCCTAAATCCCTTGAGAGCCTGCATAGGGTCAATTTTATAACATTATTCTTTTTTTCGGGTCCCATTCTGCTGCACCTAAAATACCTCTAAAGTGTTACACTGCATAGCGTTGATTCTTATTTTCATGGACCTAACCCCATTCTAGACTTAACATCTATATGTCTTATAGTTTACCAAATAAAAATACAGACACCAAATTATGATTTGGAAGAAGGACACAGTTTATTGAATTATAAATTGTAGCTCAAACGCGGTGGTGATGAGAACAGGGCAGTCAGCCAAATCTTTTGCAAAACCAATAACGGTGCAAAGGTCAGATCATTGTACCACCAACCCAGGATACACCTTATCTATTGGCCGGTGCTAACTTCCGTCAACGGAGTGACTACGCCCCCTATCAGCAGCCATGGGGTACTCCTCACAGAGGGACCAAAAGTCTGGTGACTTATCTAGAGAGGGGACCAAGACACACTCAGTGGATGTTATTGGATGTTACACTCTGAAAACTTAACCCCGAATGGTAAGTGCTATGACAGACACAAACACATCATTTTAAATGCATTTGGCTTATGACCTCACTTGTATTCGGCTGGCCTTTTATGGAGGTGTTTTGTAACCAACATTATGCTGTCCATTAACAGCAAAAGCGTTAGTGTTCCCCAACATTTGGACTTTTCAAATTAGAGCACCGTGCACCAACATAGTAGTAGCCCACCCACAAGATGGGGGAATGACCGCTCCCAAAGTGCTGGGCCACAGTCACCTCAAATCATACCTCCCGATTCCCAGGCCGCAGAAGGAGTGGGTGGAGTTTTACACAAATGTCAGTTTGTGGGCGGAGTTTGTCAGATCAGGGGCGGGGCGTGTGAGGTATGCCCAAATTGGGACAGTTGAGAAATATACGACGACATCAGCAGGTACTTAAAACCGTTCTAGTCTGCACGGTAGACACTAATCCAGTAGTTCCCAAACTGTGTGCCTAGGCTCCCTGGAGTGCCTCTGTGATCTCACAGGGGTGCCTCAGCCAGGGCCAGTGATAAGCAAGGCGGGGAACTAATTGGTAATTATTTTGGCTTAGGGGTGCCTTGAAAAAATTAAGGAGACCCTAAGGGTGCCTTGAACTGAAAAAGTTTGGGATCCACTGCACTAATGTAAACCCCCATTATATTTACATATTGCCAGTGTATATAATATTATGGGATTCAATTCAGAACATATTCAGCTATAATTAAATGTTATATTGTATCATTGATGCAAAGTGAACTGATAATCTGTATTATTGCTGCCTTCAGTGGTTTCCACCCTGATATATTAACATAGGAAATGTCGTTCACAGATATAAACTCTGTCCTTATTCTCTTTCACACTATTAGGGTATAGACAATTTATTTCTATAATACATTCAGCTTATGCATGTACCTATAGTATAACATGTACAGTACTAGTAAGACGGATTTCATTGTCAGGTACGGAATAAAACATCATTATTGAAACCTCAGCTGTCGCCCTCTTATTTCCAATTAGAAACGGACAATTGGAGCAGTAACCAAAGTGGCACTTTATTAAATGAAACAACAGATAAGCTGTCATTGGTATGGAAAGTCTTCTGCCGTAATGCACTTTCATGTGACTCTCTGCAGCCGCTGGAAGCTGCTCTCTATTGCCGCAGCTTCTGCTCGGATTAATTATTTAAGATCGCAAACCCCAAGGACCCCGGAAAGATTTGTGACAGCAACAGTTTAAATTACTTTCCGAGCAGACTTTGATGTATCTCTTGTAGAATCAGCAACACCTGAACGAGCGGTCTCTGAAATATGCGACGTCTCTCTGAAAGGTTTTATGTTGGTCCTGTAAAGTGCACAACATAAATATACACCTTTTATAGAATATAACACCGATGAAAGGAGGAAGATATACACCCATTTAAATGTGCTGTCCAAGTATTAGCTATATGTGCTTGCTGGATAAAAAGAATAATATAATACAATAGGATGTCAGTGTTGGAAGTAAAGTCTTAGATGACCAGACATGATCTAAGGTAGTCTTCATTAATAGCTCCTCTCCCTTTCCAATGTGGTTTGTAGAAACCACGGGGGAGAGAGAGAGGATCTACTATGACCCATTAGAGGATATTATGCAATTAAGAGAATATATAGGGGTTGAGAATAGCAGAAGTCTGTGGATTGTTCTTTAAGACATCCCAAGCGGTATCAACACGTTACAGAGAAGGATAGACTGGGAGTACCATAATTTTCCTAACATGGCTGTTGTAGTTTTTAGAGGAGAAAAGGGCATGATAAATAGTTCTGAATTACCAAGATTAAGGCTATTTGCTCATCAGTCACAGAGATAGACTTCTGCCTGTCAGTGGTCCTTAGTATATGAGAGTGCGGTTGGATATCACATTTTGTGGTTGCCCACAAATAGCAATCAGACCCCAGGGGAAGCTGGGGAAGCCAGCTGACTGTAACCAAAGTGCTAGTGAGTGCTGGGACACTGACAGTATACTGCGCGTACAGAAATACCCACATCTGGGGACGTACTGAGAGCAGGAGGCACAAACACAGACAGATTATAAAAAAAAAAGTTAGAAGAAGCTGTAATTATCCATATTGAAGGGATGTAAAATAAATCCTTCCTAGGGGATCAGTATGGGATATTTCTATAGTCTGTATCTCTGCTACAATATATTCAGCATACTCACGTCTATCACATTACTCAGATCCCGGTAAGAAAGTCGGACTCAGCAAAACTGTCAATCACGAGGACAACGGAGCATCCCGGTAACATTGTGTCAGTAAGTGGCAGGTAATTGTCACATCCAGTGACAGGGAAATGATGTTGCAATTTGGCAGCTGCCGCAGTGTGAGATTCCACTACAGACTGAATACATTGTATCTCCTATCACTTGCCGGATGAACCGTTAGTCATGGAAAATAATACTGAAGAAGTTTCACCTCCAAAGTAACAAAAGATAAGTTAGGTCACATCAGATTCCAGTGCACACATCACACATGGATGTAAGCCGTGTCCTGCCAGATGCCTGAATTCTACTGAAGGGGAGAGGGAGGTGGAACCTCACCACTAATGTTGTCTCATCTTTCCTGATTCCCTTCATAATACCTGAGTCATTCTCACCCATCAGGTTGTGCATCCTTGCAGGGTCCACCAGGGGCTGACCTGACCCCCTAAACCACTGTTAGAAACACACATGCTCACAGGTGAGGGGGATTAATCAGTTGGCACATTTATTAAGGCCAAGGCCTGGTCACCTAACCTGTTAGTGGTGGGTGGTGCGTAGTAAATGCTTCACTCTCAGCTATGGAGAAGGTGCAACTGTAATACTCCTGGTCTCACCCTGCGCCTCTTGGGTGCAGGGGGGGGCTGGCAAATTTTAATCTGGGGGGTTGAAAACTCAACTCAGCAGCCTATTAGGAACATTTTAAAGGAACAAAAATGCAGGTGGCCCAGTGACCCAGCCCAAGGTAGCCCACTAGGGGATCGGCCCCCCAACCCAGCCAGCCCGTGTTGGGGTGTGTTTGGAATCTCTCCCTTGTGCTGGTATCTTGCTCTCTCTTTTCCTCTGGGTTGAACCCAGGCACCTTCTGTTTCTCTGGCAGCTCGTACAGGATCCTTGGCAAGTTATTCCCTGGCTATGGCTCTGGGATCGACACTTCTGTCTGGCAGTCTGGCAGCTAGCTATAACAATCTTGCAGCTCTATTTGATATTTTGACAAACTAGGCCACCGGACTTGCAGCCATGTCTGTAAGTGTTGTAACTCTGTTTTTCAGTATGATACCCTAGTCCAGGGGTAGGCAACCTGCGGCTCTCCAGGTGTTGTGAAACTACAAGTCCCAGCATGCTTTGCCAGTAGATAACCAGCAGATAGGTGGCAAAGCATGCTGGGATTTGTAGTTTCACAACACCTGGAGAGCCGCAGGTTGCCTACCCCTGCCCTAGTCTGTGAGACTGGTGTCTGGCTCTTAGGCCTCACATACACAGTACTCACACAGAGTCCGTGTTCTGTCTTCCCCAGCAGCTCCTGGAGTTTAGACTTGTGCAGACCCTCTGCACCTTTGACTGTCTTAAGGACGTATCCTTACAGCAGTCACATTTGCTGTATATTTCTGTCTCTCTTGCAGGCTCAGCAGACTCAAATATCAAGACAATATACTGGAGTTTTGCTGGGTATATTTTTTACAATGCACTGACTCCACTTGTAACTATTTCTAGACTGTCCATCCCAATATCAAGTTTATTGTATTGTCCCTGAGCCACTTTATTACCAATGACAGAGACAGTAGAAATGGCTGCACTGTTGCTTACTAGAAGTATTTGGATATAAATTATATAATTACATTGCCAAGAAAGTGTGAGTGGCCCTGAGAGGTAATTGCTTTAATTAATTGCATTTAGAGTGATCCTTTATTACTCTATTGCTGTTCCATGATGAATATTTACTGTTAGTGATTCCTTATTGCAAGCTCTTTGCATCACAAACTTTGTTTAAGCCAAAGCACTGATAGCGAAGATCTGAGTCAAACACTTGTAATTATAGACTGGACGTTCGTGTCGGCAGCTCAGATTATAATGAAACTTGTGAATCTCTGTTATTCCCTTATCAAATCATGACACGGAGCTTTATTCGGTTATATGTTTGTGGACATTGAGGCGGTGTCATGTCTTAGAGGTGAGGACAAATAACATCTGAAATCACGATTAAGTGACAGCGACTGATCAAAGCAGTTTTAACGATGAGACTGTAATACAGTAATGTGTTTATTAATATTCATCTTCATCATTCCTCTACTCACCTCATGCTCCAAGATGACAATTTAACAACAAACATTAAGTCTAAATTTGGGATGGGAAAACAAGGGCAAATGTGCTCAGTGAAGAAGCAATGCTTGTGCAAGTGGCAATGAAGCAAAGAGTAATTGGGCTGATGTATCCTCATCCTCGTCCAAAGTACTCACTTAGAAACATTGATCTGTCCAGCCCCTCTCATCAAGAGGTGTAAATAATATCAACTAGCTGTAAATATTTCCCCCCAAACAAGCCACTATTTTGACATGCAGGTCCATACTCTTATTATATAGGTAGTCGCATTTGCACAAATATAGGCGCATGATGTCACATACATGTAGGGCCACATTGTTGCATTATCTGGAGTAATTTTGAACGGTACAGTATCACTTAATTATCGTTAATTGCAAAATATTTTAATAACCCATAGGATTAAATATTTCTATAACTGTTTCTGGAAATTTCTCCGCATCAGCAAAATACCTTCTATAGATTGTACTTGTTGCACTGACACCTACAGGCTAGAGGAGATTACTGCACTCTGCTACAAACCATACTGAAGGAAAAATATATAATATAAAGTACAGAGTTTCTTCTAATGAAATGTTCAGATTTACGAGCATATTAAAGATGGTGTGATTTTTTTTTTATTATGATATAAAATGCAACTGCTTAAATTTAAGGTCAACAAACCGCAACTTGGATTTCCTGGAAAATGTTTAATAAATGAAAAATAAGATATAATTAAAAAAAATATCAGTTTAATGCTAATAGCGGCATCAACAACGGACAGACATGTCTTGAAATACCATCCATCTGCCTGTAGGGGACGCTGCAGGGGTGTTTTTGTATTTCTGGAAACATTGGTCTACCTAGCAAGGCCTAAATGGTAAGTTATGAAACTGCAGTAAAACAATAAAGCATATATGTGCAATGTGTGATATAACATTTATGGGGCAGCACGGTGGCTCAGTGGTTAGCACTTCTGCCTCACAACGCTGGGGTCATGAGTTCAAATCCCAACCATGGCCTTATCTGTGTGGAGTTTGTATGTTCTCCCCGTGTTTGCGTGGGTTTCCTCTGGGTGCTCCTGTTTCCTCCCACACTCCAAAAACATACTGGTAGGTTAATTGGCTGATATCAAAATTGACCCTAGTCTCTGTCTGTGTGTCTGTCTGTGTGTATATTGGGGAATTTAGACTGTAAGCTCCAATGGGGCAGGGACTGATGTGAGTGAGTTCTCTGTACAGCGCTGCGGAATTAGTGGCACTATATAAATAAATGGTGATGATGATGATATGTAATTTTGTAGATCTTTTACAAAGGAATAAAATTATGTGAAATCATTTTTTTCACCTTTGGTGATTAGCAGACGGGGGTGAAACAATTTGATACTTATGCATAATTATTTGGCTGCAAACTACTCAGGACAGTGTACAAACAAACCACTCTTTATACTTTATCCCCTGCTTATTCAGAACTTGCTTTTAGATAGGATATACATTAGAGGTATGTAGAGTTATGTAGAGGCGAGTAAAGTTGGCGCAAAATTTTGTGCCACTCAAAATTCACTGAGGTGTGAAGTTCAAGCTAGTTTCACTTTTGCTAAATCATTCCGCAGGCTATCGCGCTGTATTTGTACATTCACATTTAGCTTAATTTATGATCTTTGAATAGAGGTGGGACAAAGAATTCTGGTGTATGGGGCAGGATTGGAAATACGTGAGGCCAAATTCCACTAGCAAAATTTCACAGCCAAATGAGGAACCAGGGAACAAAATGTTGTATAAAGGTAAATTGAGGACTCCCCTTTACACCAGATCAAGAGTTTTCATCTTCTTGTTGACAGACCGTAAAATCCAACATCCAGACGGACTAAAATGTCAAGTTCTGCATAAAGACTGAGCCTCCGCATGAAACCACAAAGCACTTTGGTAAGAGGAATAAACGTTTTATATTTGCCTGGCTGCCCAAGAAGAACAGAATTGAGATCTTCAACCTGGCCAAAGCTTGTGTCATCCAATTAGCCTGATGGAAATGAGCAGAGATACAGCGCTGCTCAGCTGGAGATTCCCTGGAAGAATTGTATTTATGACAGCTGACGGCAAATGAGTTTCACAGACTAGATTTTAATTCTTCTAAATTATTGTCTCTGTGACGAATATTAAAAGTGACAGATGTATTAAAAACATCCTTTGAGGCTCTGCAGTTAAAAAGTCCAGAGTTTGCCAAAAAGACATCTTTTTAGTAAAGGAAATTGCCAAATTAAAGAGAAATGCTTAGCTTGAAAATCATAGTTTGCACTTAGACCTCTGCGAAAGCCACTCAACATGTGATGAGGTTCTGCAGCCCCCCCAATGTGTGTCAGAAAGTGATCATGTGATGTTCCATAATATTACTGGTTAAGTTAAATCTTGGTTGGAAAACTTACATAATCTCCAAACATGTTTAACCCTTTTTACTGTAACCTAATTCAAGTTTAAGTCAAATGTAAGGAAAACTTTCTGGGCCTCATTAAGGAGAGCAAAGCATAAACAATGAGCAACTTTGCATCTGGGCAAAACCATGTTGCATTGGAGGGGGAGATAAGTTTAAAATGTGGGGTCAGATTTATAGTTGGGGTAGGGCATGTCCTAGATATACTTTAAATTTCAGTGTAAAAAAAAAGCTATCAAGTATTTGTGTGCTACATGACAATACAGCTAGTATTTAACTTATGTGCAAAATAATAAACTAATTTGCACCCCTTGCATTGTAACATGGTTTGTCCCGGAGAACATTTACTCCTATTTTTTTTCCTTACGTTCCTTAATGACTCAGGAACTCTATGTTCAATGATTAAAGTACAGGAGCTGCAGTACCACATACAGGAGCAGGTGGCAGTACGGAGCCAAATGTTTCATCTAGCGCTTCAAGTCCAAATGCAACTTGAACGGTGATCCAACCATATTCAAACCCAAGCAGATCTCAAGAAATGTTTCCATTCCACCCTGGGAGAAAGTTTGTTCTGCCGAAACGTTGCCTGCAGTATGTAGGCGGTAAAGACTGCAGTATACGCACAAGCATATGTAGAATATGAACGCAGAAAGCTTTTATTTGATCATAAAATAAAATGACAACTGTTATCAGTATAATTATTTATATAAATATAAATTTTACAATTATTTTTTTTTTACTTTTTTGACATTAATTGTATAAAGATGTTTTCAATGCGCACTGCACATACAATGTGTTTCTATAGTCTATCTTAGTTGCATAAAGTTGTTCTGTGATAGCTGGCAGCACGTATACGTTTAACGCTATATTGTGTCAGTCATCACTATCAGTTGGCGCTTACACCTGCCGCTGGTGCAAAGGATACGCTGCTTCCGTTTCAGACTTACGCCCAAGAGGCTCAGAATAGTCGTCAATCATACACATCTAAGGTTTATGTTTAATTAGGAATATCAATTATACACTGTACTATAAGATCTAATATAAGATCATAAAGTCCGTTTAAGCGCAGACCACACAGCAATTCCCCGCTCTCCAAAGACCAAAACAAAGTTATCTCCCCCCCTCGTTCCCTC
The DNA here is from genome assembly GCF_038048845.1 of Mixophyes fleayi. Classification (NCBI taxonomy): domain Eukaryota; kingdom Metazoa; phylum Chordata; class Amphibia; order Anura; family Limnodynastidae; genus Mixophyes; species Mixophyes fleayi. The sequence continues at coordinate 2,724,958 of NC_134413.1, read as the reverse complement.
AGCGCGGGAACATCCTGATTACTGGTGTAAAGCACAAACTACAGACAAGATCCTGTCTCCTCAATCTCTCCGGCACAAGATGAAATAGCCGTAAAGGATGAGGGAACAGAGTTATACCCACGGTACACAGGAACAGGGGAGGGAGATGGCACCTCTGGGAATCCAACTCATTTCGGATAAGGAGGACCTGTGTTAATGAATATTTCTTGGGGAAAGTTATAAGTTAATATTCCTCAGGAGCCGAGCGTGTACCTGCGGAAGGTGTCGTGTATCACTCACTTACAGCCGGCAATCAGTATAGTACAAGAATAATGTGTCACTATGTGGGAGACCTGGAGCAGAACAGTATTCATAACACCCCGGGCTGCTGATCAATTGGTCGAGTCTGAGAAACTTTATTACATTATTCAGAAAGTGGCCAGACTAACCGTCATTAATCTGCTTGATGTCCCTTCTCCTGGAGGAGCGTGTTCGGTTTAACTATCTGGAAACAATAAATGAAGCTGGTGGATGTCGGAGGGAGATGCATGGAAGGTTTCATAAAACACATCCCAGCAGCTCTCCAAACACTGCCTCTTAAAGCTGGGTCGTTACTGAGATCTGTATTCATGGCAAGTTGCGGAATGTCCAGAAGGGGGCGCCACCAGTGCATGGGGACTGTCACAAAAGCTGTAAGGGTGTTCTCCACCTTCCAGCGACTTGACTTTATTGGTTTGAAAAACCATAACTTTGAAATAACTGGAATGCTTCATAGCCCTGGCTTCTCTCTTTCTTTTTCACCAAAGCCAATATATCATCCAGACACAGATATTTATTTGTGTTGGCCTTGGATATAACACAGCTCTGCTCTGTGCATGGATTACAGAAGAGCAGTTTGCTTCATAGGTAACCGGAAAAGAAATAAACATTATCTACTTCGGTGATATAGAGGTCTTGATGAAAAGCACAGAGGGGCATAAGAAAAGTTAAAACAGCAATATTTTGCACAAGTTTAACTAACCAATGAATTAAACTGGTCTGAAGCTTGAATAATCTGTTTAAGAGGACTAATTTTCCAGCTACAAAAACCTATAAAATGCAACATTGGGGTAGATTTACTAAAACTTCCAAATAGGAAATGTGGAAGTGTTGCCCAGAGCAACCAATCAGATTCTAGCTGTCATTTTGTAGAATGTATTAAATAAATGATAAGTAGAATCTGATTGGTTGCTATAGGCAACAGCTCCCCTTTTCAAACCCATCGGAAACTCACAGCTTGATACATTTACCCCCAGGTCTCAAGTATCTTGTGATCTCACATGTTCCAGGCACGTGACATTAAAAAAACTAGTTTACTAGTTTTAACACCTTCAAAGACATAAATGAATGCAGGACATCCCTGATGAACTTGTCATTTATACAGATACATTATATAAATGTACATGGGCAGGAACACAGATCATTAACATGTTGAACAAGATTATATTTATCACTTTTATTTGCTTTTTATTTGAACTTCAAAGACAGAAATTAATATTTATAAATACATTTAGCAACATCATTTTTCTAACAACAAATTAATTTGTGAAGTGGATAATAACGCCCATTGTTAAAGAACAAATGTTATTCCGTTGTTTATTGCTACCAAATGCTTTCGTTCAACCTTGACTTTCACGTTTGCAGATGTATAATTGTCCTTTTGTACAGCGCGTCCTGAAAATATTATTTTTGGACTAACTGCAAAATTCCTCTGCATTTTATGGAGTTTGTGATAAATACGCTCTGAGAATCGGCTCCCTCGCTACAATGTAGCTACATTTGTAAAACTACTTAATCAGACCGCACACCAGTATTGAAGTCAGCACATTCATTTTATTACATCTTCCATATGCTAAATTCTGTACTGTTCCTAAAACATGAATACATCATATTCTACATTACTTAAATATACTGTATATGTATATATATATATATATATATATATATATATATATATATATATGTATATATATATATATATATATATATATATATATATATATATATGTATATAGTTGGAATGGACCCCACTGTTGGTTATTAATAAATATATATATATATATATATATATATATATATATATTAATAACCAACAGTGGGGTCCATTCCAGCTCTGTACACTATGACAGCTGGTTTCCCAGGTCTATACTGGAATGTCCAGCAGAGAACTGATGGGTGGAACGTGGAGATAGCGCACAGAGAGCAATGTACTAATTGCTCCCTCAGGTGCCTCCACTCTCCCTCACTGCGTGCTAAACACTAGATTTTTGCCCGTAGCTTTGAAACTGGCTTTGATGCCAAGAGACTTAATCTAAATCAGTCAAGAGCGAGCCCGTTTCCTGAAGACCGTCACACTCCGTTCTCCAGATGCTCTCTTCTTAGTTGCGTTAAGAACAAAAAGATATAAAGCTGTCCTTGAACCTAATTAATGGGGAATGAGACCAAATAAAAAATACTGAAATGTTTTGGGAAAGTAAACTGCTCTGTTACCTTTCATTGAATGTCAGAAGACATCTGTTTACTCAGTAAATAATTCAGAGGTTCTTCAGAACACACTGCCATATCTCTGCCATGTCCTGAGGGATGGTACACATGAATGGATACAATCAGTCCTCTAGATTGTAAGTTCTCATGAGCCTGGATCTATCTACCCTAGACTCACAAACCAGCGGTGTCAATGATCACCCTCGGAGAACGGGGCGTCACATCTGGATGGACACAATCCATTGATCAGATCCAAACTGGTCACTTATTGATCTTTTGTGAGAATCCAATTTTTATGTCTATTTTGCCCTGTAGAAGAATAAATACAGAAATAGCCCCTATTTGGGGCAATTTACGATGTACAATACAGTTCTAATCTCATTTACTTGCTCACGTATCATATTTAAAGTAACAAGTGAATCAGTCAATAAGAGACAAGGGGGGTTATTTATTAGTAGCCATATATTATCCTTATCGCGATGATAGGGGATGATATTTTGTGGCCATTTATTAAAAAATCATCCCAGGGCAGCGCCTCCGATAGGATGAGTCATTGTACTGCGGGAAGAAAGAGCCGAAATGACACAAGCTCAATATCGCATCTGATATCTGCCAAGTCCAAGTCAAGATTTTCCCTGCCCTGTATTAAATATATATTTTTTTACGGAATATATCTAAAGTAGATATTTCTGCGTCGGTCAGTCACATGACAGCCTTTTTCTGTAAATGTTTTATCCCTTAGCCTCTATGTATGCGACTGACCAGTGCTGAGAGAGAATTCCATTTACATTCTGACTGTTTCACCTTTTTTTATCAAGCTCATCAGTGTAGGATAGATGTTTCTTGATCAACATATGTCTCACAATAGCGGCAGCCTCACTAAAACAACCAAACATATTAGGGAAAGTTTTCAGAAACCTCTATCATCATCATCATCACCATTTATTTAAATAGTACCACTAATTCCGCAGCACTGTACGGAGAACTCATTCACATCAGTCCCTGCCGCATTGGAGCTTACAGTCTAAATTCCCTAACATACACAGACAGACAGACACACAGACTAGGGTCAATTTGTTAGCAGCCAATTAACCTACCAGTATGTTTTTGGAGTGTGGGAGGAAACCAGAGCACCCGGAGGAAACCCATGCAAACATGGGGAGAACATATAAACTCCTTACAGATGAGGCCATGGTCGGGAATTGAACTCATGACCCCAGTGCTGTGAGGCAGAATTGCTAACCACTGAGCCACCATACACAGACTACTGTGTGTGAATACTCACCCTAGAGAGTTACTTAAAATCTCATTCACATTTTTCATTGTTTCCAAGAAGCATTTTTTGAGCAATATATGCAGTAAACACATTTAGCCCGTTGTTTAAATCCAGATCGATATTTCAAAGCAGAGACAAAAATATGCAAATTTAATTAAATTAATTTGCTTTGAGCTGTTCATTAGACCCCATCAAGAGTGGATTTTAATAAGACCTACTATTTCCTTATTTATACTCTACGAGCTCCAGTGATCAAAGACTCCTAATTAGGAAAGATTAATCTAGACATCGCATCCAGGAAGTTGCTCACAAAACCATGATATATTTCGTATGACTTTTGTAACTGATGAGAGGATTATAAAGGATAACAACTTTGCTGAGGAGGGTCTGCTTCGCTCATTAGAGAAGAACTAACTCTGCTCTTCCTCAGGTCAGCCCAATAACGGGGGAACTTGGTAACATTGTGCTGAAACCTTATTAGGAGATAAGAGATATAAGACATCCACCCATGCACATATTTAGGATAAAACAGCTGCTAAACCTAAAATTATAAAATTCAGCCAATATAAAATGAAAAGGGGAAAGTAAATAAAAAAGTTTAAACATTAACAAACTTGCAAGAACTGAACTTCAAAACTGACTGACGGAGAAATCACTTTAGGATATCGCGCTTTTTGAAAGGGTCACAGCGCTCTTTATCACTCATTTCACTGTCATTAAAATCAGAACTGTATAGCAGAAACGAGCGATACTAAGGGTGAAGGGGGAGGAGGGAGAAGGGGAAGGGGCTGTCACGTCTGCGCCTGCGCCAATCCTTGTCCCCCCTACTCCCTTATGCTCAAGCGCCCGCCCAAGGATGACTCAATGTCTTCAGCCTGCACCATGGGAATACGTCAAGAGTAAAACATTGCTACATTGTTTCGTTCATGTTTTTTTCTTTCTTTGGAGATAAACTATTCTCTTCTATTTTTAAATTAATTTCAGTTTATACCCCTCCCTGTCACAGTTTTGCCCCCTAAAAATATTCCCATTTACCAACAACCTTGCAGCATAGTCAGCCTATTGAATAACTAAACCCTGTCAAAATGTGTCACGTGACACAAGTAGGCTTTCCGCCTCTAACAAAATCCACCTAAAGAGAATTAAATAAGTTTGTTTTTAAAAAGATACATATTCATATTTAACCAGATTGAATACTACAGAGATATGTTTAAACTGTTTTTATTCTTTATTATACAGTTGTTTTCCAGTGTTGCCAGTTTATCTACACATCAATGTTAATGCAAATCGTTGTCATAAACAACCACAATCCCTTCTAGCTTTAAAGTGGATCTGTTCCCTATACACTGTGGAGGCTGCCATTGTATGAGCTTAATATCATTCATGAGAGAGCGGCTTGTCAGTTCAGTAGGAAATAATAACATTACTGACATAAGAGGACGAAAGTGCATCATAAGTATTAGTCCTAGGACTATCTAAGTAGATCAGGGGTCAGGGAACTTTTTTACCTTTTACCCCCAAATATATTTAGATACACCGACGTTACACCCTTGGTTTGAAAAGAAGGAAATCATATATTATTAATTATTGGAATTCAAAATTTTATTGAATCTATTCAAAATTTCTTTGAAAGCTTCAACTTCAAAACTTCAGGTTTTGGAGAAATGATGTTGCTTCATTTTTGATACGAGAGCATCAATGTTGGGGCATTTTGATGTCAGAGCAATTTGGATACAGTCTTCAGCGTCCAATCGATTTCTCTGCTTTGTTTTTAAGTTCGTTAGAGTGGAAAATCCTTGTTCGCAAAGGTAGGTTGTTGCAAAAGGCAGCAGCTTTTTGACTGCCTCCTCATGTGCAATTTTGATGCCTTTGCAGCTGTTGACATCCAAAAATATGACAGATCTGCTTTGTTTTCAAATGCAAGACGTGCTTCATTATTACATCGAAGGTCAAGAAGTGCCTCTGCCAACCCTTGAGGCTCTTCTGGTACAACAGCAAATTCACATTTAAAGGTGTCTACAATCCAACTGACAGCGTGAGAATCGGCAGCATTACCCCCAGGAATTTTATTTGGGGTAATTTACCCCTGTTCCCTGACCATTGATGTAGACACAGCTGCCGTGTTGGGTCTTTTGGTGAATTATCCACCACAGATTTCAGACAGACACTCAGATATCAGGAGAGAAACAGCCTGGTGGTGGGGTGTACACAGCAGGTTACATATGTCTATACACTTGCTTAGTATTGGCCCATCAGTCAGGGTATAACATATTATTACCGTACAGGTCTAGTAATGTACCATGCATGACTTATATTCACTTCAATGTCTTTCATTTACCTCTGTTTGTTTAACCTGGAAGTGAACCCAGACAGAAGGATGTATTTTGCAAGTACACCCTGACACATGTAAGATAATTTTGCACATAATCATTATTCTCGGGATCTACTTGGGAAGTGTCTGTTGGATAAATACTTTCTTGCTACAACACGCTGCCTCTCAAATGATTTACCATCTGGAATTACACAAACTTATACTAACAAAATCACTCAAATATTTGTCCACTTCAATTTACAAGCCGTGAAATCCATCTTCTCTGTGTTTTCATAGATCTAATGGAAGAAAGAAAAATGCAGCATGTGTGCGTTTAGATCGTCACAGTGAATTCTGCAATCAATCGGGGCAGGAAATGTTTCTTTCAAATTGTCTTTCTTGATAATGCTAAGCAGATAGTCTTCTTTAAACAATAAAAGTTGAGCAGTAGATGGCAGTGTACTATTGATGTCTATGTATGATATCCTTGAGGGGTAACAAAAGATACAGTTTGATAGATGGAATTATTATGCTTTGATAAGTTATTTCCACAGAGGTGGGCATAGTACCAGAATTATGTACTAATTTGAATATAGCTGTAACCATGATTTTTGGGGGAGAAATGTCTCCTTGCCAAGAGCATGAGGTGGATCAGTGGTTTGTGAAACAGTAGATGGTGGTTTGGATCCTAGCATCGTGTGTTGGACGTGGAGAAGACATCAGGAACTGCTGTGGGGGTGTTAACTCTCCATAAAATGTTTTATTTTAGTTCTTCGTGATGATCAACCCGGTTGGTTTATTATGTTCTTGTTATATTTATGCAAAACATGTGGTAGCTTAATGGTTTAGTACTCAGGAGCTCCAACAGTGGTGGTATTGGGGTTGTTGCTCCTGAGTTGACGCCTCATAGAGGTCTTCTTTTAGTATTTGTGATGTTGTACCAGACTTGTTTATGGTGTTGAGGACTTTGGGACACATTTCACTCTTCATTCAAAGCAGGGGCTGGCTCAGTGGTTTGGCTTGTCAGGGTCACGGTGCTGGCAGCTCCCAAGAAAGAACCACTTGGCTGTAATAACAATTAGAAACACCACGACCGGCAAAGCCACTTAGTCCTGAGAGGACTGGTCGTGAGGTACATGCTGAAGTCAAAGAATTGGAGAAGGTGGAATATTGGGAGAAGAAGCCAGAGTCTAGGGATTTTGTTTATAATCCAACAAAACAAAATATTATTCAAAGCACAAGCAAAGAAATTCAATACAAAACTTTGTAGCCTTTATAGAGTCCCTCAGTTCTACCAAACCTTTGCAGACACAAACAGGTGAGATAAATTGTTCTGATTGACTTGACCTTCTCATGTACGGGCTGGTTGCAGAGTAGGGAACCTGTGCAGTAGTCCAGGTGAGGGGGATTAGCTAGACTGCTGTACTTAGCAGAGTGCTGATTACAGGAATTTAGAGAAGGTGTTTGTAGATGCTGGAAGACACCGCTTCCACGAAAATGTTGCAACCTGGGGTGAAGATGATCACTCAGTACCATTAAGTATCTAGTAGCATTGAGATTTCATTCTAAGCAATGGCTGCACCCAAACCATGCCAGGAAAATACATGTCATAACATTAAAAAACCACAAACACTCTGGGCTGCAGAGATTCCCTAGGGTGGTGTCACACAAGCACTCTGGGCTGTAGAGATTCCTTAGGTTGGGGTCATTGGGAAAAGTTATCTGACAGCTGTCATCTGGAGCTAGTGTTGTGAATCCTCACAGTAATTGTTATCTGACAGCTGTCATCTGGAGCTAGTGTTGTGAATCCTCACAGTAATTGTTTTCTGACCACTGTCATCTGGAGCAAGTGTTGTGAATCCTCACAGTAATTGTTTTTCTAACAACTGTCATCCTAAATTGTTCACACAGACTGGACACATAACCTAAAGCAAGCGTCCTTTAATGTATTTACACAGATAATTATGCTTCATGAAATATAGGCAGTAGATGAGGGCCAACCAGAATATTGGGAGAAAAATAATAATAATAAGGAATGAGATCCAACTAGAATAGTTGAACTGTATAGCACTGAATTGACTTTTTGGGAAACAAATGTTCCTGAATTACATTACTACATCTGTAAAGGTTGCATAAAGTAACTGTATAGAATGTCCATGAGATTACACTTGAGGATTTGAAGCTTTTTCATTGCTCTTGGCTATTTAAAAATAAAAAAAATAAAGACACACATTGCAGGCGCTGTTCCATAACTATGCCTGGAGCCATGATGGTTGAAACGGTTGCCTGTAGCGCTCCTCGCAACAAACAGGCTAAGAAGGTGTTAATTCCCCCACCTGTATAAATTATTTTTACAGGGAAGGACTGGGCCACCTGCCTAGGTGGTTTTCAAACAGCCTGATTGACAAGAGGCGAGTGCAGAGTGACGGTGGACTCTGGCAGGTTTGGCAAACGACAAAGTAAGGAGTTAATTTAACTGCGTCATATTTTTAGCTTTGGGTGGAGATATCTTTAGGCATGGCACCAATTTATGCTTTAGAAATCAACCTCTCCATTTGTACATGCAATATTTTAGTTTGATACTTAAAAATGTTATTTTGCAAATTAAAAATATGTAAACAAGGATAGATAAATACAACTGATTGTAGAAACAAACAAGAATAAATATATACAAATCTAAATCATAATACCAAACTAAATTATACAATAGCAAACATATAAATAATAAACAATATCCAGGAAAGAGACATTTAATAGCTCGACTAAAACCTGCGTGAATGCGGAATCCACAATTGTCAAGTAATATGAAAATCGTCATCATCATTTCCAAATGGATATTCAGTTTTCAAGCAGGGAAACTTTGTGAATATGTGTAATTATTACTCTCCAACATCAGTTGCTTTGATTCTATTTAAAATCAATGTTTGTCCTAGTTTTCATGCAGCACAAGCAAATTAGTTTATTTATGTTTTTATGAAGATCTGGTACTTTCAAATTGATTAAAGGCACAGCTTGATATATAATAAGAGCATGATCAATGAGACTGAAGTTTGAACCAAATTATATGACTTTGAGACATGAGAGCACTATATATCTATATATATATATATATATATATATATATATATATATATATATATATATATATATTATTGTATAGTTATATAGCGTCAATTGTATTGAGCCGCACTGTATACAGGATATGTAATCATACACATTGGTCTGTGCCCCATTGGAGCAAATCTATTGTTTTGGGTAAAATGGGGGTTTACACACATATCAATTTGCAAATCATGTCCAAAAGCAATGGAAATACCCATATAAAGTCACTTAATAGAGCGCTGGCCACCTCATATGCACCGTGGCACTGACCAAAGTTTTCAATTTCGCAATAGGGATGCATCACAGTTCTTCCACAAGAAAATCAGTCAACTGACACCTGGGGGTAAATGTATCAAGCTGAGAGTTTTCCGGCGGGTTTGAAAAGTGGAGATGTTGCCTATAGCAACCAATCAGATTCTAGCTGTCATTTTGTAGAATGTACTAAATAAATGATAGCTAGAATCTGATTGGTTTTTCAAACCCGCCGGAAAACTCTCAGCTTGATACATTTACCCCCTGGTTGATTCCTTCCAGAATATCTCATAAATGCTGGTCTGAGTTCAGATCTGGTGGCTGAGAAGGTCGTGATATATGGATAACGCCAGTTTTATACTCATGAAAAATTGGCTGACCACACACTTTGTGGATGGGGATATTGTCATGCTGGAAGACACCCCTCCTATGGAAATGTTGCAACCTGGGGTAATGATGATCACTCAGTATCATTATGTATCTATTAGGATTGAGATTTCCTTCTAAGCAACGGCTGCACCCAAACCATGCCATTAAAATGCATGTCATAACATTACAAAACCACAAGCACTCGGGGCTGTAGAGGTTCCTTAGGTTGGTGTCACACAAGCACTCAGGGCTGTATAGATTCCTTAGGTTGGTGTCACACAAGCACTCTGGGCTGTAGAGATTCCCTAGGTTGGTGTCACACAAGCACTATGGGTTATAGAGATTCCTTAGGTTGGTGTCACACAAGCACTCTGGGCTGTAGAGATTCCTTAGGTTGGTGTCACATATTCACTCTGGGCTGTAGAGATTCCTTAGGTTGGTGTCACACAAGCACTCAGGGCTGTATAGATTCCTTAGGTTGGTGTCACACAAGCACTCTGGGCTGTAGAGATTCCCTAGGTTGGTGTCACACAAGCACTATGGGTTATAGAGATTCCTTAGGTTGGTGTCACACAAGCACTCTGGGCTGTAGAGATTCCTTAGGTTGGTGTCACATATTCACTCTGGGCTGTAGAGGTTCCTTAGGTTGGTGTCACACAAGCACTCTGGGCTGTAGAGATTCCTTAGGTTGGTGTCACACAAGCACTCTGGGCTGTAGAGATTCCATAGCTTGGTGTCACTTCTGCTTCACAGCGCTGGGGTCATGAGTTTGATTCACAACCATGTCCTTTTTTTGTGGGTTTCCTCCGGGTGCTCCACTTTCCTCCGAAACTCCGAAAACATACTAGTAGGTTAATGGGCTGCTATCAAATTGACCTTAGTCTCTCTCTGTATATGTTAGGGTATTTAGACTGTAAGTTCCAATGGGGCAGGGACAGATGTGAGTGAATTCTCTGTACAGCGCTGCAGAATTAGCGGCGCTATATAAATAGCTGATGATGATATGTAGACTTATTCTGCTTCATAACCTCTGTGCAACCTATTTGAACATATTCAGATAACACTGTCACTATACATCTGGGGGTAAATGTATCAAGGTGCGAGTTTATGGTGGGATTGAAGAGTGGAGATGTTGCTTATAGCAACCAACCAAACTCTAGCTGTCATTGTGTAGAATGTACTAAATAAATGATAACTAGAATCTGATTGGTTGCTATAGGCAACGCCTCCACTTTTTCAAACTTTTTCTTTTCTGATAATACTGCTAACTTTGTCTTTGCCTTATAACTGGGCCAGTTTCAACACATTCCATGCTTTGCACAGACAATAAACGTGATGGTCCAGAATGTTCTCAAAAATGAGAGGTCCATATAGGAGGTTTTTGTGACCTGAAAAATGTCTGCTACTTTTCAGTGTTCAGCAACCTTATGCAGAACACTGCAACACAAACATAATGTGCCAAGGCACCAACTGAAGCAAGAGGTGGAATTCAACCCACTAGATGCTATTTGAGGAACCAAGAGCTACACAGGAAGCCATGAGACAGGGAGATGAGAGACATGTTGCATTACTCCAGCACACTGGAAATCATTTCTGTTTTATGCAACCTACTTAAAACTTTTGAAATATGAACAATTGAGATGAGATCAGACAGTTCAGGTCAGCCTGAGATGAGTCATGCCACTCATTAAACTACTGGAAAATCAGCTGGAGAAGCTGACACAGTCTAAAACAACAAGTGATTATGCTAAAGATCTTGACCTTGTAAGTGAAGTTCTTTATACACTCTGCAAGGATCCAGGGTCTGCAGTATACTGAAGTCTGATCAACGCATTTTAGTCACCATGGCTGACCCTAAGATTAAAGCAAATGTTAAGTCTTTGTTTTAAACAGACCCAGATATAAAGCAGTTCTTACAGTTCCTTGAGAACAAGGGCACATAAAACGACTTTCTTCTGCTTCTCCTCAAATGTTGCTGCTTCTGTCTGGAAAGAAAGGTTCTTATTATAATACGAATGTCACTGATGCTGAGTTGCCCCAGTGCACTCATCTGGTCTTACTGAAGTAGAGGCGGATTATTTTACTGACCCTAGAGAAGTTGGTTTCAGAGACAACCCCGTTGGATGGTGGTAGGAAAAGAAGTCTCTTTGGAGCCCTTTGTACAGACTGGTTGTGGTCCACCTAAGCTGTCCACCATCCAGTGTGTACTCTGAAAGAGTGTTTAGCACAGGTGACACCATTGTAAGTGATCATAGCAAAAGACTATGTCCCAAAAATGTAGATAAACTGGTTTTCAGGAATATTAACTACAACTGGATTGATGAATATCAGTGCTACAATTTAACGATCTCAGTTCTGATTAGGATAAAGGTGATTACTAACACTGAACTGCCTCGTCCTATTTAAGCTGCAACATAAAGCTGGTTTGAAAGGGCCAAAGTCAATGCCATTCCTTGTACTTAGTAAGAAACACTGGGCTTTACCCACCTGTGTCCTTTATCAAACTGCTCTCCTATACGGAGCTGACCTGCTGCTCTGTTTCATTTTCGTCCAATGCCATCTTCTTATACTTGTAGGAAATGTATCTATCGATGGTTGATTTGTCAGTCAGTTTCATTTGTATCCAATGATAGATATTCTACTAGCAGAAAGGCATAACACTGCCTTGAGGATAGAGACTTGGCCTATAAGCAAGAGACGAGAAAAACAGGTCAATGCTTGTAGCTGAGAGAGGACGCTCATTCTCCATCGACCTGTTACACAAATCCATTTAACATTGGGTGTAGGTAACATCTTCAGCCAGCCAGCTCGCCACAGTCTTTGGCCACTGTTGCTAATTGTAAGTTGGTCTTTATAAAAAATAGATTTTGCACAAGTATATTTGTAATTAATACTAATTTAAGAACAAAAATTAAAAATTACGTGAGTTTTTAAAAACAAATTTCAACTAATTTACATTTTTGTGTAAAATAGAAAATTAAAAAACCAAGATAAACACCAGTCTGGTTTTTCCAAAGCCAACAGCAAAACTTGACGATGGTAAAAGCAAAACACATGAGGCCTTATTCATTTAAGCAAAGCAAAAAAAAGGAGTAACTTTGCACCTTGGTAAAACCGTGTTGCATTATAGGGGGGAGATAAATTTAAAATGCGAGGACAGATTTATAGTTGGGGTAGGGCATGTCCTAGATCAACTTTACATTTCAGCGTAGTTGAAGCTATCAAGTATTTGTGTGCTACATAAAGAAACTGCAGTATTTAACTAATGTGCAAAATAATAAACTAATTTGCAACATGGTTTTGTCCAGGAGAAATCTTACTCAAATGTTTGCCTTACTTTCCTTAATGAATCAGGCCCAGGGTGGTTCGCTCACCTCCACTTAATATGCATAAAATGTCAATCAAAACAGTTAACATCAAATAACCAAACATCCTAAAATTAAATTTTCAACATATATTTGAGGGATAACAGAGGTCTCTGTAAATAGGCACAAATGGGACGTGTCCAAAGGCATGTAAACACTTTAAAGGCATTGTCATAGTATTTGAATGTGCATTTTATGTCACCGTATGGAGTAATTGTGCATCTGTGTCCCTTAAATTTTAAGGAAATCATTTAGAAAAAATTGTCTGACAGATGGAGGTACCACATCTCACAAGCCGCTTGTTCACAAGCCCATAGACCTCAGGACAGAGGGCAAATAGATTTGTCGGTCACACCAATAATTGACACCAGGGGGTAAATGTTGAAAAGTGGAGATGTTGCCTATAGCAACCAATCAGATTGTAGCTGTCATTTTGTAGAATGTACTAAATAAATGATAACTAGAATCTGATTTCTTGTTATTTGCAACACCTCCACTTTGCAAATCCGCCGGAAAATTAGCCCCCAGGGCTGTTTCTAGGTGAGAGTGGTTCATTGACATCTCAGCAACTCTGCACACTAGGGGGCGCCGCACAGTACTTTACAAATATATCAGTATAGATTTTACTCAATTCATCCAATAACTGTTTTTAATTGGAAAATTTTAATTAGCATAAATGTTTCCTAAATCTGCCTCTTGTGAAACTGGAGGTAAATGGGTGTACTAACTTTTGTATTCCTGAAATAATAACTTGCCATTTATAGGGGATTGAATGGTCTACAAACGGCCCTGTCCGTTCAAATGCTTTTGTTATTTTTAGTTACCATTCGAATAAATGTAAAAGTGGCATGGTAACAATAGAGAGAAACAGCTACAATGTTTTCAGCTTCAAAAGAAATAAACCTTTAATGAGAAAATGAACATTTACACTGAATAAAGTTGTCATTCTGCGATATCCTCTCTTGATAGACAAATTGCTACAAATAATCCAAGGCTCGTATAAGGCAGGTGACACATTCAGGCTTTCTAGGCTGTCAGAGCAACTTGACAGGTATTGCAATAATCACTGTATTAAAAATACCCTCACACCATGCCGTGGAAGTTAGGTCTTTAAATGGCTTTAATCAGACGTGAGGGAATCAGCCTAAATTAGCTTTGTCAACCCATGTTATGAAGACTCAGAGAAATGACTTGATGCATTATGCTAACAATCAACAAACAGATTCTTCAAATATACTGAACACAGGTAAAAGTGTTCAGAAAATAACTGCTGAATAATTCTGTGGCACAAAAGAGCAAAGTAACAGGAAGACCAAGAAAAAACATGGTTTAGTTTCTGACACTAGACACACATTGGGGCAGATGCAGGGGGGAGTCATGCGCTAGTATCTTGTGTGAAATGCCCAGGAAATGGGCGCACTATATCTGCCTCGGCAGACATGCGCAATTCTGGCACTCATGTTTGCCTAGATGGGGGGAGGGGAGAGGGATTCTAATGCTGGGCGAGTACGATAAAGGCATCTTTACGCAGATGTGGCTCATGCAGACTCGCCGACCATGAATATACACCTGGTACGAGACGTATGTTTTATACCTACTATAGGGCATGTGGAAACACGCACTGATGACCAATAACCTGCATATGAGTGGAAATACACTAGCTTTTATGAGTAATTTACTCCTGTTTTTTGTCTAACTGCATCGGCACCATTGTCCTTATATACATTCCTAAAAGTACATAACTGCAGCCGGTTTGCAGCTATACGAGATTGCAGTATCTTCGTGATCTCTACTTGTGTGTCCTAGATGCACATGACCATCAGTTATATCTCAGCACCGTTTTCCTGCGTGACGATGGCCTTTATTAAAGCCACTTTCCAAATTATTGTTGTTAAAAGAGGATGTAAAACCCCTCAAGCTCTTCTCAGTATTGATTGTTGCAGAAGTGAGGCATAACTCGCTATTAAACTTCTTCACACTTGAAGTTGTTCTGGTGGCAGCTAAAATTATATTATCATTTGCAGTGATCCGGCGGTGAACGGCTTTACTGCTGTCTATGGAACAGGGGCGTCATAGTACCGATACTGTCAGTATTGCTTCTATCAGTAATACAGGTAATCTAGGAAGGTCTCACACAGGGCTGTCCAAAACACACTTCACGATCTCTCCCAAGGACAAAACAAAGAATTAAGGGAAAACAAAAGATTGTGAATTTTGCAAAATGAAAAAAAAAAAAAAAAAAAAAAGATAACCAACATCCCGTAGCCACCGGCAGTGACAGACTCAGAGCACGGGCACTTGTTATGAGGACTGGCCGTTCTACAGCACGTACCAGAAAGCCAGATGTGAGTGTGAGTGTCCACCAAGTTCACGCAACGTTTTCTAGCTCTAAGTACAAGGGCAAAATATAATTGGGCCTCAGTAAAACTCTTAAGTATATATTATGAAAGGTGGTTCTTTGATTTAAATTTTCTTGGCTGCTCTAAAAGTAGTTTATTAAGAAATAAAATTAAAGAACTACTGATCAAATCAGGCACCCCTAGTGTATTTCTGAGGGGATCTTATATGAACAGCTAATAAGGAATCCACATATCACATCAAAAATTGTTGGCAATGCATAAAAATGAACTTCTATTAGTGGCCCTTAAAATATTTGTGAATTAAAAGAGAAAATAAAATAGAAATAGAAAATATAAACTAGGTAGAATCTGAGTACAGTAGCCGGGTACCTCTGACGACCGGCTAAGACGACGTTGGGTATTTTGAACTGATTGAGGCCGGATCCCTGCTCAGTCTTCCTCCAGACACCATCACTCTTTTTGCATCCCCTCTTTATACCCATAACTGAGGGGTCTTTCCTACGGGCAGGCTGCCAATACGATATGTTTATCGGATCTTTTTTCAAACAATAGGTTTATCTGAAGACACAATGAGATTATCTCCCAATCCACCTACCTGTGAAGCTCATTACAGCCCAGTTATCGAACAAGACACCCACATATGGTTCACATAAACATCTAGTTACACGTGAACAATTATATAAATAACTTTGAACATTACGTTCCACTCAATATGATTAAACAATGGCCACCTCTGAATTCACCTTAATAGACCCATAGGTACGTACGTGGTAATATTACACATTGTTGCATAGTGACAAATCATAAACACTGTCGCAGGTTTCTGTCCTATGTGCAAGGGAGATTGCTTGTGTTTTGGGAAAGAGCTTCCCAAATATCCTTTCGGCTGCAGGAAGAGCCAGTGTAGGGTCCCTGGGGTTATGAATGGAGAGAGAAAGGCGGGCATCATTCGTTAGGCCCATATTGGGGTTTCCAACTTGCCAGACACTTTGCTGAATAATTAGGAGTTGGTCCTATGACGTGTAGATAAAAGGCTGTGAGTCTGTTCTCTCTCTCACTGCCTGGGGTACAGGTCAGAGGTCTGCTGAGAGGCACTGACATTGTTACCTGTAAGTTCTCTTATTTTGTGTGCGTGGGACACTAGGTCCTTCCATCCTAGAGAGGGAGTTCTCTGATTATGTTAGTTAGAGCCAGACAGGTTAGGGTTTGTGTTATGTTTGTGTTATGCTACTGGACTGATGTGCTATTACCTGGCTGCTATTTACCCCAGGAGATGACACCCCTAACCTGATCTTGTGACAAGGGACAAAATTAAATTATAATTAATTTATGGGTACAAAATAAATGTATCATTATATTAAGGGGGCCATATGATTGCTCACTATATTAAGAGAGAAGTATTATGTGACTGCCAATGGGGGCACTTATTATTTCATTAAGGGGGCATCATTTATGCTGCACTCTTGTGGCACTATAAGTTCCAGCATGCATATGGACGCAAGTGCATTCCAGCATATGATACCTCCTTGCGTCACATTTGTGGGTTTCAATAATTTGATTACGTTGTTATTTGTGTGCATAAAGATGTCTTTTACAGTATAAAAAAAGAGTTCCACTAAAGGAATGTACCAATCAGATTCTAGTTATCATTTATTTAGTACCTTCTACAAAATGACAGCTATAAGCTGACTGGTTGCTATAGGCAACATTTCCACTTTTTCAAACCCGCAGTTTAATAAATATAGTCCTTTTGCAATCAGGAACTCTGGCTTCAGTGCTCATCCTCCACCCCTGAGACTTATTTAAATATCTTGTCTCAGAACACCAAGGGGTAAATCTTCCCTTTACAAGGCAGCGCCGCTTTAAATTTAAGCGCTGAAGACGCCGAACTCGCGGGTGTTGAAGAACCCGGAGCTTCATACATTTAGCCCCAAGTCTTGTTTTTGAATGTGGCTGCAATAATATGGTCTGAGCACTCTGAAGCCCGTTTCAGCATGGAGCACCCTCATCCAGCCAGCGATTACAAGCAGAACACGCTAAGTTTTGCCCCCCATTGTGTCGTTTAACAGTTGTGCAAACAATAAGCGATTGACGTCACCGAAAACCGCAAGTTGCGCTGTGAGCAGACTTTTTTGCAGCTCCATAAATGACCTTTATATAATATCTTTTTTTATCCAGATTTTGAAACAACACTGTCAGATACTTTAGTGCTATATAAAGTTGGTGCCTTATCAATAATACAGATAATCTCTCAGTGACTGCGCACAAAGCGTGATTCTAATAATCAATATTGGAGAAGTTATTGAGTTTGTTCCACCAGACTAACAATCATCAGTCATCATCTTGTTTTAATTCCCGCTTGTTTCCTGGACCTGCTGATAATTATAAATCTGACACCTCTATAGCAAGAGAAACAATAGCATATTATGCAGCAAAAACGCCCGCACATTAAAACAATAAATAAAATAATAAAAAGCGCAGCGCACTTATTGACAAGACGACGGTTCTATAATCCCTCAGATTTACACGATTAAGTTAATTTAAAGCTGGCAATTGAATAGAATTCATTTATGGAAAATAAGATTGTGAAACGTAATATTCAAATATAATTTATTCCATAACCGAGGGCCAGGGGAAGGAGATGAGATTCTGTCGTACTCACTTTGAATGTTTAGCTTTTTTTAAACAAAGAATAATTGCAGGACTTGAAAAGCAGCCGTAACAATGTAACACTGTACAAAGAGGGAGATATGAATAGGCAAACAGCCAGCGATTTGTGTTGTAGATAAATAGACAAAATGCTTCATTATTTTAATTTCTATATTTGTGAAATGAAACAATTTATATTCATAATGTTGTTGCACAATGGTTTTGTCTCTGTGATTATTGGGCTCCGGTTTTCGCGCCGTTTGCATTTTATCCTCAATTCTGAAGTTGGTGCATAGTAGACGGATCTCTTACGCCATAACCCCCAACGTTCTTCGTCTAACGAGGGGAGATTCAAGGGGTTATTGCAGGTGGCTTAGTGATGCAATTCTTGTCTTCATGGCCCTGCCCGTCGCTGCCTAATGCCGCACTGCGTAGCAGAGCATCAGGGTCATGATGAGACGATTATGTGGCAAATTCACTAGGGTGCCTTTCACTTTGAAATTCGGGAGTCTCCTGGACACATAAGGCAATGGTGCCCTTGTATACCAGAGCAGTGCATGTTTTTTGAATCTCCTCATAGAATAAGGGAAAAAGGGGATTTATGTTGCACCAATATTTGAGAAAATTAAAGATGAAAACGAAACTTGATTCAGCACGAAAGAGAAAAGGGAAATAATTTATTTCATGTAATACACACGAGATCCTGCTAATTACTGATGCTGATAGATGGTTGGTCTCCTTCATTATTAAAATCAATTGTATTTATATTTACTTAACACTTCTTAATTAATTAAAATCTGTGAAATAATAGTGAAATTATTTATGGGTGAATAAATGAAACGTGAAAATCAAATTACTGGATGCACCGATATTTATATAATATCATTTCAGTTCCTATTATTTGCTGAGGTGCTAATTACTCTCTGGGTCTATAATTGTAGGTGCTCATATTAGACGGTGATCAGCCTTATTGTTTTGCTACAATTGGTTCCTCACATTGTTCAGGCTGGTAAGAGGGGTTAAGATAATCGATTGGAACTTACATTTATTTTAGTGAGTCCTATAATAGCAATTACAACCCACTTTGAATTTCAACGGTCTCTTGTTTGTTTAATATGGGTTTGATTATGAGATATTAGACCCTCATTCCTACGCTGTAATTTACACTCCTCTCCTGTTCTCTCCTTCTTTCCTGCCACTGTCCAAATAGCAATTAAGTAACGAGAACAGAAAGCTGTGATTTCATTTCATAGTTACCCACTTACAAGTACGGAGGGGGCGGAATGTTGCGAATTGCATCATTTAGGCCCAAAATGACGTGATTTGCACCGAATTGCAAAACAATTAACCCTTGACTGACGCAGAGAAATGTTGCTTTTTTAACTCTAAGCCTCCATACACAAGGGTGTTCATGTTTAGCGTTTAATAAATGTTCTTAAAGTCTACCAAATGGGCTTTAAATTTGATAGCCAAAAAAACAATGCTGCTGACAATTGTTTACTTCGCTTCGCATCAATGTTGCAGCATTCAGAAGCGTTTACTGCTCTGTACGATACAATAAGATCTACGGGAACATACATTTAGCACATAAAATACTTTGCAGCGGGAAAAGTTTAGACGCATTAATGAAAGTGCTTCTAACAACAGAAAAGATAGTGCCTGCTTTTCTATGTAGCACACAACATACTGGACTGTTTTAATTTAACACTGCTCCCTCTCCCAACTCTTAACCTATCCCCCCTCCCTCCTTTCCCTGCAAGGCAATATGGTTTAACCAAGGTGCAACATTGCACCTAATAGCTGGATGTATTCCTAACTCTATATCAGACAATTAGAGCCAATAAATCTACTTTTACTGGAAGAAATTTAATCCATTTGTAAATCCGATGGATGCATCAATACTGTTTAAATGTCAGACTCAGAAATGTGCGTCTTGCAGAAGTCGCCATACGCCGCACTCTGCATCATCCTGTGATAAAGCTATGCGCGGTGAAGCCGGTAGGAAATATTCTATTATATATCCTTTATTTCTTAAGGAAGTTGCAATAAAAAGTCAGGGTAGCTGTGCGGAGCCGTTTATCTTCATGTACAAGTATTCCTCTCCCCCGAGTAATCTCAGTATACAGTCTCTTTAGCGTATTGATAATAAATCAGAAAAAAAGACAAGTGAAAGTTCACCTGAAAGATATTAAAACGACACAGAATATTATTATTCATTCTCTTGTTCTTGCGATGGAGATTTTTCTTGATTCATCAGGAAAAGTGCCTTAAAGTTTGCCGCAGTAATGATAATGCGGCTGGTATTGAATTTCTTCCTAATCAAACTATTTGTCATCTGTCTCCGGGTTTGTTGTGCTGAATTATCCAGGAAAACTCTGATACAACATCTGCATAAAAATATTTGTATCCCATGAATGTACCGGGCGTGATCTATTAGTCTGCAAGATATAATTAGAACACTACATTTATTTTTAATTGATCAGATTTTGGGTAATTAGGGGTCTATTTGCTGAAACAAATAGTTCAGACAGAGACTGTTCTCCTGTGTATATAACAATTCATTACATTATTATATTGTGTACAAACAGGATAATACGACGTTAGCATTTATTACTAACTGTCAAACTGCATCTCTGCGCGATTCCTTTGTCTGCGTCTTTTCCTGCATGTGCCCATGGGAACGATTCCGTACGAAACCCTTAATGATTAGAGATAAGCATAAGTCCTAAATTATCCAGATTTCAGTGATTCAGACTTTGTGTATCACTTCTGGCAGAAATGCTGAAAAATATTTAGCTTTTGTAACAAAACAGCAATAACAACAGATGCAGCAGATTTGTATTATAGATGACTTTTATGCTCTTAAAATTTAATTTTGTAAATTATTACTTTGAACCAGTAATACAAGACTTCTGTTCTGTTTAGTAGACTATTGGTCTGCATGTTATAATAATGTCTGTATGTATTACATTATCACTGAGAAGAGCTCCTCACAGTGACTGTAGTAGGAGGTATTGGTGATCATGTCTGTATGTATGCCATTTATCTCTAAGCAACAGAGCTCCTCACAGTGACTATAGTATACGTTATTGGTGATCCTGTCTGTCTGTATGTATGACATCATCACCGAGAAGAGCTCCTCGCAGTGACTGTAGTAGAAGGTAATTGTGATATTACAGAACAGTAGCAATTATTTTGATTTCTTTTCTTTCTGCTATTTAGATCTTTCTGGATAGTAAGTTTCCAGTTAAGAGATCCTAAATCTGAGTCCTCAAAAGTAGGTGATAAAAATGTTTTTACTTCCAAACAAAAATAAAATACACCAAAGAGCGATTCATAGAAGTAGAATTATTGGTTTGATTCTTGGAATGAATGAAGTGAAGTTGGCTGATCGCTGTAAGAGTTCATTATTTACCTGCGAGAAGCTCCCTCCAGACAAGTGAGTATTAAGCAGCGACGTGTGTACGAGATTGTGTCATTGTCAGGCAGGCAGTTCACTCCCAACCTTTCCTTCCACTCTCTTTCTTCAATCAACCTACAGGTGATTAATAGACATCATTATACGTTACCCTAGCGATGAGTAATTGGGGTCAGAATATAACTAAAATCCCCGTAAAGAAAGACAAAGAGACGTAATTATAAGTTAATTACCCATCACGCAAATGAGAAAAGTATCTGGTAAAAAATGTATATAATAACATCTATTTTTTTAAATAAAAAATAACCATTTCTAAGACAGGTTTGCTCTCTTAAAGTGGAAAGTTTGATAAATACTGTGTAATTGTGAATATTTCATTATTCTCAGAATCATCATCGGTAGAGGCAACATTTTTAATTAAATGTCTGGAATTATAAATGACTTCCATGTTTATTGAAAGATGTCCCATTATATCCCTAAATAGCCTCTCTGGGAGCTAACCGCAACACAATTACAATTTGCATAGGACTTAATGTTTCTCTGACGTATTGTGAGTCGCCCCAACTGATTTAATAATATCAGACAGAACCTGATTGATTTGATTCACGTTTATAAGACAACTGGATGGGATCTCTCCCCACCGCGGGTATAATGGACTGAGAAGAATTCTAATAATGACTTGTTGCCTGACATTAAATTATGTCATTCCTGAGGCTGCTGGTTAAACAACTCATTGACAGACAAGTTCAATGACGATGATTCGGTGTCATTTATTGGTTGTAACGATATTCGGTTACATATTCTGCCATACAAATGTATTATTAACATGCAATTATATCCTGCTGAGATAAGCAATGGTCGATGACGAATGTTCAACGACTAAGTCCACATTTCTAGTGAACATTTTGTACAATAACCACCGACCTCAGAATATTGTCTACTGATAACGTGTTGCCAGCGGGAGCTTGCCAGAATCATTGCGGGCATCTGCCAGGCGTTGCTGGGCCCATTGGATAACCAGAATACCAGTGTCTAATATAAAGGATTGAGCCTAGATCCAACTATGTCCAATATTTAGTGTTATGACTCAGCTTGTTCGACTTCTTCTTTAAGTCTTGGTGGACATATAACGTCCTTCTCATCTCAATAAACATTCTAATAGACCGAATGTAAATGACTAAACGCACATCTCTAGGGGGATGAAATTAGGTTTTCGGCCAGTCGACGAAAAATAGCGAAAAGGTTATGGAAATGAATTAGCTTTTGTTCCGAGCTACCTGTGGTCAAATAAAATGACTCTGTTACCCAGAGGATCTAATCTGTATCCATCAATATGTCAGCCGCGATGGGGAGACAGCGGGGGATCCACAGACACGTAAATGGCTGCTCTCGTTATTTGTGCTACGTTATTGCTAATTACAGAGTAAAAGGTGATATTAAATAGAAAAAGAAAGGTGGCCTTAACTGTTTACTGCCCAAAGCAAAACGCCAAAAAATGTCTTCATTGTAACAGTATTCGGAATTATTAAAGCCAGGGGCAAACGCAGGATTTGTACAGATGGGTTTCCATGCCATACCACCAGTGGACATTGGCCATCATGCTTCGGGGCATGGCTATATTTTTATACAGTGCTTGGCTGCTCCCCAACTCTTCCTATCCCATCATATACACGGGCACTGCTGCACTACTGTTAGGGGCACACAGCTCTTCACTTTTGAGCAGAGCCGTGTGAAGTGAGACATACCTCCCAACTGTCCCTACAATCAGGACAAAGTCCTGACTGAGTGTATCAGAACAGTTGACAGACTGTCCTGCTCTCTCCTACCTGTTCTTGCTGCTTTCAATATTTGTTGGGGAGAGATGGCTGTGAACAGTGCAGACAGAAACGATCTGCACACAATCTGCAAAGTGGATGGTCCCGGGACAGGGTCCAGCCACCTCAAGCATACAGTACTCCAGGCTGGGAGGGGCTGGGAGGGGGTTCCCCTGCCTATGAAAGGGTCTATTAAGCTGCAGTGAGCCAACAATCCACAGAAAACAGCTGTGGTCATCGCAGTTCTTCTTTTAATTATGAAGGGGTTACAGCAGGATAAATCAGAGATTTTTCCTGCCTTACCCTGTCTAACGCTGCGGTGTGGCCCAATTTAACAAGTAGTGCTCTCCTCTCTAATGGAGCCCATAGGACTCCATTGCCATCTGAGAAGCCGCTCATCGTCCATCGCTGGGTGGCATTACTATGCGCAATCATAGCCGCACAGGTGCAATTGGCGTGCGAGGGTAAGATTCTCCACTTACTGGCAGCGTTGGGCCGCTGGTGGAGGTGTTTTTAGTTATTTTAGGTGTCGCCAGGGCTCGCCAATGAGCCCTGGCATGATAAATACCAGAGGTAGTACATTTTGTATCGCTGTAGCATCCAGCGATGCAAAACCGATTCTTACTGCCGCACACCAACCACCAATGATAAATAGACCCCTTAGTGTTGTCGAAGTCAAATAATTGTATGAAGTTGTTTTAAATTAATAAATATTGTTTGTTATAGTTTCCTGTGCGATTGCGATGAGTACGCAATGACGTACAGAGGTTAAATACACAATGACAGAGGAAAACACAGTAAATACATCTATATTTACACCTACATTTGTAAATAGTTCACTTTTAATAAAGTTTCCAACTCACAATCTTTTAATTTTAAGGCTTAACCTACATTAACAATATTTATGGTTCAGGTCATAAGAAATGTATTGTGTTAGGTCTTATATTAATCCACATTTCACCAGCAGGAATCCAGTATCATCGAAGAATCGATCGCTAGTTATGATTAGTATAAGATTAATACTCTGTTAATGGGTTAGTTTAAACCAGATTTTTGGAGGCTACCTGAGCCAAGACACTTACACAGCTGTTGGAGTGAGCTGCCCCCATCTTTGGAGAAACATCGTTTGAACTGACCTATGACCTGCAATGTATTGGACTATCATAAACCGTGAACCAATGAAGAACTATCTTAGTGTTTTCTGTGTGTACATTGTGACTTCATCACTGTCTTTTTCAAACCAAACGGTATATTTATATTCAGGCCATTGGTACAGTAACAGCCTCTTTGACAACACAGTTTTTAGTATTGATGAGCTGTTACTGGATCCAGTGTGCAGCGTATGTATCGGTTATATTTCATTTCATAGTTACCAACTAACAAGTACAGAGAGGTCAGGGTGTTGCGAATTGCATCATTTAGGCCCAAAATTACGTGATTGGCACCGAATTGCTCTCACGGAGGTCTCCGCGCACCCCAATGCTGCTGCTCGGTTATATTTTGCATTTCAATCTCTTTGTGCCTTGGAATCACATTGATCACATTGGACAATCTTTATTGGTAACGATAGTTACGGACAAAACAGTATGTTACATACATCCCATCTGACCTAAATCATCCTGTATACTTCTGTAGTTGCGGAGCGTTGTATGACGTACCTTGATGTTGCACTTGAACACTACCCCAAACATCGAATCACATTAAATCAAGGATCTCCATATTGCTCTTCGAATGTAAACGGATCAGTTTACTATGTCTGGTTTCCCTAGGTGGATGACACCGTGTGCTTGTAGCACGTAGACATAACACCTTCCACTACAGCTAAGCGCATCTGCAACTCAATCACCCTGTCCTACTTTTCTTCCAAAATGTCCCACTTCTCTGGGTCTGGTATTGAAAATGAAATATCAAGGCAAAGATTAGCCCTTTGTCCAACAAAGCACAACATTCATTATGCGCCCGATACACCCTCATTTTCTGAAGCAACAGGCTTACCCCGGTAGCCCACTGCCTCGTTGAGGTCTGGGAATTAGGACTGTGCGGGTATATGCATCACGTAGCCCCAAACCGTGTTCGTTTGGTGCCCAGGCTATTGAATGTTATGTTATACATCTGTTTAATGTTGGTGTTTTGTGGTAATGTTAGTTCTGGTTTTTGGAGTAAACACAGAAAACCTCCAGCTCCCACGGGAGTAGCTGAACTGGAGCATACAAGTCCCCAGATCTAACCAAGACACTTATAGGTAAATATAGGGAATAAGCAGCATGTCATTGTCATGTTTTCATTCCCACAAATACCTGTATTGCAGTCATCTTACAGAGAGAAGGAAGGAATGTTTCATCGCCCAGCGGGTCTTTATCAAACAGATGACAAGATAAATGGAATAAACTATTAATGGTATTTGTTGATGTCATCCATACTAATTGGTTCATCATTTCAGATATTTTTCCTTTTGCAAAAATGTATTTTTATTTATGAAATGTATAAGTCCATGGTTGTCATCTTTGGTCACAGTAAAGATACTTTATTTGTGTTTAATATGCTTAAACATTTAATTAAAATAGCATTATAAAGGGGTAACTCTGCACCATTATAAAATCATATCCAACAGTCTCTTTGTTTGAAATGCTGTGCTACACAGAGGGTAACAGAAAAGCAACAAAAAAATGTGAATACATCGTCTTTACAATGTGACAATTCAACCACAACAATCCCAAATATCTTCATAATAAGAAATAGGCAGGCGCTCGGTTAATCCCTTATTATACATGGTGCCAGCTGCAGGGCAAAATAAATGCCCTTTATGTATACAAAAGAAGAAGCACTTGTTGTCAGATGCAGGCTTAAATGTTTTGATCAAAATATGAACCAATACCTCGGGGTATATTTACTAAACTGCGGGTTTGAAAAAGTGGAGATGTTGCCTATAGCAACCAATCAGATTTTAGCTGTCATTTTGTAGAATGTACTAAATAAATGATAACTAGAATCTGATTGGTTGCTATAGGCAACATCTTCACTTTTTCAAACCCGCTGCTTAGTAAATCTAGCCCCTTATGTTTCCAAATATCCTCAATACTTCAACATTGTTATCGAACTGCTACAAAACACTTTGAAAAGTTACTATATGTGCCTATAGAACTATACAAGTACTTTCTGTATACATTAATGAGTATTCATATCCTCTGCCCACAGCTATGGTGTCATTTTTATACCACTAGAATGCTGCTTAATCTCATGCTTATTTGCATCAGGGAAAGTCTACCAGCAAATTATAGCAACAGATTACAAATCACATGATTACAAGGTATTTATTGTTGCAAGAAATGACCAGCAGGACATATAGCAAATGTCATTCCAATGTGACATTTACGGATATCCCGTCTTGCTAAACTACATTCCCAGGTGTAAATAAGGTAAGATATCTCAAGATGAATTCCCTTTGGGATAAATTGCATAAGAGCATATTAAACCACCCGGACCTGTCTATCACTTATTTCCATGGGTGCAAATCTCCTTATAAGCAAAAAATTAAAAAATAAGACACTACCTCTATGTGAAGCAGTAATGGACTATGGCAAGTGTTAAAGGTGGCTCTGGGAGGGTTTAATCTTGGGGGCTTATTGAGCAGGACATTGCAGTTACTGTATCTGGAACTTGATACATGTGGTTCTGAGCAGTTATCTGTCTGTTACACTGAGGCCTGATCGGCATCATTTGAATTCTGTGTCACTCTCCAACCATTGGAACATGATGTTTATTTTATGTTCCTCAAAAGATTAAGATTAATTCAATAACTAAAGCACTTATAGTGAGGAGGGGTCAAATGGCAGATGTGTCAGAATCCGGAGTCTGAGGATGATGTACGCTGGGGGATGTGGAATCAATGGTGAGGACCGATGACAAATGAAGGCTAAATGATCTGATCTCGCACCCTCCTCCGCTCTGCTCTGCGAGTTTATCAATATTGTGCCTGCAATTCTGGCTTATTCATATGTTGCTTGTTGCTGCGATCAATACTTTGACCTATTTTGATGTTTTACAGGCACTACAGAAGTATTAATCATCAAAAAAATTAATTTCTGCACACGTCTATTATGGCGTCCAGGGATTTTTTTCAAGTCTAAATATACATTTAATGACTGAGCTTTGCTCCCGTCTTATTTTATTTTCCATTGTATCTATATATAACGTGCAGCTTTTTCTAGTTATCGTCACGCACGTTCCACAAGTTCGTGTTTGCAACATTTCCGTCAGATTGCTAACACGATTACTGACCACTGAACGGGGAATATCCTTATTTTGGGGCCGATCAGATGATCTACTCAACCTGAAAAATGGACAGAAAATGGAATTGATTTTCTGTTCCAAACTAAAAATAACTGTCCATCTCTTTCTTCTTTAAAAGACCCCAAAACAGTGAGAGGCCTGAAATGAACAGCAATTAGCTTTGCTGCAATTATTAACCCCTTGCTGGCACTTTGCTCTGCAGTACATTCCCACAAAGAGTTACAGTACTTTGGTTTCCTCCTGAAGCAATGAATAGAGTTAAGGACAGTGGTTTGCTGCTCCCTTTGGATAAAATGCAAATAAGCAACGTTTAGCCAGGAGAAATAACTTCA
Source organism: Mixophyes fleayi (assembly GCF_038048845.1). Taxonomy (NCBI): domain Eukaryota; kingdom Metazoa; phylum Chordata; class Amphibia; order Anura; family Limnodynastidae; genus Mixophyes; species Mixophyes fleayi. The sequence continues at coordinate 2,696,918 of NC_134413.1, read as the reverse complement.
ATAAAATGCAATATTATATGACAGCCCTTAGGATTTGAGTTCCTGATTAAGTTAAATCTCCTTTTTATTGTGTCACTCTTTCTCGTCTTACTCTGATCTGCGTAGCGTTAAAATATTGTCCTCTGTGCTGTCTGTGATCCGGTCCTGTAATCCAGTCCTGTGTTTATCTTTCATTCTCTGCCAAGTCTCCAGAGATTCCAGGAAAGCTCCGTTCTGCTTACACTCTTATTTCTAATAGTGCCCCACAGTAAAAATTGCCCTTTTCAACTTAGATATAAGGATGTAATTAACTTAGATAAATATTTTAACAGTATGGGAGAGTAATGCTAATACAGACAAGAAAAATTGACAAATATCTGTTCTGCAGAATAGTCACATAAATTCCAATTTCAACAGACAATTTTAAGTATTCGACGCAGAATTCCATATCGCATTTTTGTTCACCCTGGACCTCTACCGTGATTTACCCCAACCACACCCATAAATCCAGCGACTGCAGCCAGTGTCGCTGACGCAGATGTTTATACTCCTTTCCTGTTCTCTTAACAACAGACCAGAGTCTATTCACTGGTGCTGCTGATTGTCAGGTTAAGGTTGATTCCTTAGGTGGGTCATGTGATGAGGAGGTGTGTCTTCCAGATCTCACCACATTGGCTCTCCAGGCTTTATTAGGCTTCTGCTCCTGTTCACCTATGCTGGTGATAGTTTGTTCTGACCCAGTGTTCTGAGCCTGTGCCTAGTATGAGTCTCTCTGTTGTGATCCGCACTATGAATTGGACTTTGCTTCTCTCCTCCGCCCCTGACCTCGGACTGTTAACTGGACATTGATCTGTACACTGTCTGCCCCCATTCTCGAATTGTTTACTGGACTTTGCTGTCACCTCTAATAGATACCATTCTATCAGGAAACCCTGCAATATCCAGAGATAATAAGCCCCTATTACGAGTCAAGTCCTGGGGGCAACTGATTATTCATAAGCATACCACGTTCACCAAGAAATCAGGCTGCTATAGGTGAAAACCTTGCGAAGAGGTTCTCCAGTTCTCATCAATTCAACAAGTATTGTCCTAAGATATTGCCGGAATATCACACCTTTATGAAACATTCTCTTTCATAAAACTTGATTCACCTGAGCGCACGTAGGGAGATAAGCCTGATATAAGGCAGTGGTTTACTCTCTTACATAGATGCCATTCATTGTCAAGACTGTGGACTGAGGTCACTGCTGCATTATTACACATTCTATCTTACGGTGACAAATGGTGACTTCCAAACTGTTCCCTCAGACTCGAAAATCTCCCCTATCCTTGTCCAAGAAGCCTCGCTATGTGGCCCATAACTTCACTATATGTTTAATAATTCTGCTGCCAGAAGATCCGCTACATTCTGTAAGAAGGGTCACGTTAGTCAGAGTTTAGACACCGTTGCAAAAAATAAATGTTGACTGGCATTTTCTATAACAGCATTCTTCTCCACAAACACATACTTTTTTTCTCACACTAAGCAACAAATTACCTTGTGCGTACTGAAAGACTTCCTGCTGCGCGTAAAGACTGTCTAATGTGTTATAACGGACAACATGATCGCAGCTACCTGGGGGGTAAGTGCTTGTGGGTGTATCCGAGAGGGCTTGGCAAACCTCACTGTCATAAACATTCTAGAATTGACCGTTGCATATTGGAAATGTTTCAGAGACAACACAAAATAGTCTAACATCCCCTTGTGTGGGTTACTTCTATATCTAAATGACATTAAATTTTACTTCACACAAAGTGTGAGATTTATAAAACAAAATAACACAATGGATTAGAAAGCAGAAAAACAAGACGTTGTCCTTTCATTTGAAGGTCCTTTGCCATTTTTTTTCTGAATATTAGGGGCTGGATTCATCAGTGCACACATACAGAGCGCAACGTGAGTTTGTTTTAAAACGCACGTAAATCGGCTCTCTGTACTTCTGAAATCAGCAATGAGCGGATATGAAGAAACATGCGCTGATGAATTCAGGTGCAGGTCTGTTCCGCTCTGCTACACAAAACCGGTGGTAATCGTTTTTACGATTACCACCATAACGGCTCCGAGAAGTCCTCCAAATAAAAGCCGAATCTGTAAAAAAACGATGTAAAGAAAAGCAGACTTACCTGTATACCGAAGTTGCAGATGTCCGATTGGCGCAGTATGCTGACCGCAAATGAGTCCGACTACTGAGATGTCCGTCAAGAAAAGAATATTCCGCACCGAGAACGTGTACCCCACCACACAAAACACTGCAGGATACGTCCAGTGCATACGCGGATTATAAATTTGCAAAAGAATGCACAGAAAAAAACGTCACCTGTTAATAATATAACCATTAATGATAAAACAATAGTAAAAAAATGTTTTGTTATTTATTCATTTTTCCCATGAAATATATTTATTAGGATGTTGTTAATGTCTACTGAACATATAATACATTGTTACAGTTGCACGTGATTGCAAACACATGTTATAGCTGTATACACAGCTGTCATCACTAGTAATCAGCACTTAGACCTGCCCTGTAGCTGGTGCAAGAGCTACGGCAGAAAAAAATAACTTTGAGATGCCCAAAGCTGGATTCAGTCGTGGCTGTGTGTGCGCTCGTGTTTGGCACATCTTTATGTGCATTGACTACAGGCGAACAACCCTTCCCCATCCTGTTCCCCCTCAGAAATCATAGGCTGTAGTAAGTGTCCTTTGCGTACGTAGACGGAGAGGACAGGGATGCGTTGGTCAACTTCTGGGCGAGTGATTTTGCATACGATATGCTCAATATTGGCAGATACGTCCCTTGAAGAATCAAGTAACAGCTTCAAAATGCAATCCGCTGTCCATATAAATAAAAATATATTTAAAAGCAATTTTTTTCCCCAGATTGCACATCCCATACATACAGCCATCACATTAATCCAAGAGCAAATTGTCTTAATGGATCTGCTTTTTCTTTTCTCACACTGTGGTTTTATTTGAGTAAAGCAACAGATTTATGAAAGGCGTAAAATTATATGTATCATTTGTGATTTTCCTTTATAACGGTTTAATTATTGGAAGCTGTGTTAGGCTCATTTGAAGCATTTTGCATAAGACAGTTTGATGAGTATCTCCCGGTGTTAATTGTGACCAGGGCGCTAAAGAAATATGATATCAACAATGCGATTGCGGGTAAGGCCGCTGTCAACAAAGAGCAGATTAATTGCTGAGGAAGTTTTCTTACACTGATGGAAGTTTAAATTAAAAGCTTTAAACTTCACTTGACTATTCATCCAATGTTCCTTTGTTACTGTAATTCTGGATAAAGCGTATCAGTGAAATTGCTAGTTTGTGATACATAATAGGTGGCAAATGTCATATAAGATTTTCTCCTTTTTGGAAACTCATTAAAAGCCATTATTACACTTGTCTGAACAAAAATATGAAATAAAAACCCCGTTGAATGGGCTCTCTGTAAGACTGTTGAATTTGTGCGTTATGTCTGAAATATTTTACATTTTTAGATCGTTAAACAGTTCAGATTTAAAAAGAAAAAACACATGTTCGGAAATGTGCTGCAACGCTATAAGAACTGGGCAGATAAATCTGTCCTCTGAATATAACAGCTCAGTAAATATTTTAATAACACGTTCAGTCCTTGGATAATCGGAAGAATGTAAATATTTAAATCTTGTTACATTTTTGTTTTCTAACTTGGAAATACCGAGATATACATAAGGAGTAGCGGCAGTGTTTTTGCTTTATGGAAAAATAACTTGTTGAACTGGAAACTCTTCCTGATAGGGACACTGAGTAGCAACAAAGTAACAATCACCACTATGTAACTGATCAGTAACTAGGATCAATGCAGGCAGCATAGTGACTGTACTGCAGCTTCTGACCTGAAGGTGGCGATACTGATGAAGAATTAAGGTAATCCTTATGACACGGGCACAGGCGTCGCCCATCTGTGGGAGCGATATTCGGGGTCCGCATTATTCCCATGGAAACTGGCAACATCCAGAAAACAGCTGGGCTGATTTATTGGATACCAGAACTTTTAGGCTAGACTGGGCAAGATTTATCTGAAATGTACAATGTACATGGGGTTGGCTATGTACAGGTGTATCTGTGTTGTAATGTATGCTTTATACTGTAGTAAATTGTAGGCAGTTTATCTCAGTCCTAACTAAAGATGTCAATCAGCTGTCCGTTCACAATGACACTTCCCGGATGGCGGATGATTCCTCTAATTCTGTATCTTGAGGGCAATTCCTACTACATAATGTCCCATGTCTCCCCCATCAAATCTCCACTGTTTCTCTCTCCCAATCTGCTTTGCCCTCCTCACCGCCCCCAACCAGTCTCTGCTGTCTGTCCCAAGCAATATCCCAAACCTCTTCCAATCATTCTCCCCTGTCCCACAACCAGTCTCTTCTGTCTATCCCTACTAATCTCCCCAGTCTCCCCCAAACAATCTCCCCTGCTCCCCCCAACCAATCCCCCCTCCCCAGTCAATATCTGTTGTCTTTCCCAACCAATCTCCCCTCCCACCAAACCAATCTCCCCTCCCCCAACCAATCTCCACTGTGCCCTTACCAATGTCCCCTGACTCTCCCTGCCATTCTCTGCTGTCTGTCTTTTACAAATGTAATACTATTTATTTATTTATTTTATTTTTTTTGCTATTTATGTACTAGTAAAACATTTTAGGATTTTTTTTCACTTTCCATTTTTGCTGTTCTGTTTTCTCTTTGACAAATTTTGTTACTTTTCCTGATTTACATAGTACATCCATAATCCCTTTTAGTTTTCTAACTTTATTTCATGTAACACTTCAAATACTTCCTTATTTAGTCACATTGTTTTTTTTTATATTCCTAGAGCGCTATAAGGGAGATATCTGCAACAGAAACTGTTTAATGTATTTTTTTTACAAATCTCTCATTTGTCCTCTTTGCATCTGTAGAGAGGAGACTCTATCCTGGGCTTTGAGCTTTACAGCTTCTATGATGTATGGTTTATATTACATTGTATCTTTCTATTAGTTATTAACAGGTCTGATAGCAGTTGGTTGGTTCTTTGACCGCTAAGTAGCTGTCTTTTAATATCAAAAAGAATCTGCGTCCTTCACAACACGCATACATTAGCCATGATGTGCGCACTTTACCATTACAGCCTTTATCTGCATCTGTCAATGCTACGCCATGTAAAGTGTTGCTTCATACAATGTATCTTTGCAAAAGTAGGATACGGACACTTATCATTCTGATTTAAAAACGAATGTGAATGTATCTTTAAACAGCAACCATTCACACATACTTCACACGTAGTTATAGATTGCAGATTTAGGCGAAATCCATGTTTTCATGCATGTGTGAAAGGTCTCTTATCCTCCCAATTTATATCTTAGTAGATAAAATCCCCTATAATTAGAACCCTATTATGCTTCGTTGCCTTTTCAATTTGCATTAATAATTGACTTTCTGTGTCTATTTCATACTTGGAGACTTGTAGCACATCTCAATTAGCCCTGTAATAGTGTCTCCCTCTCCTTATATAAGGACTCTACATTTCCACATTCCTCTAAAATCTTTTCCTGCAAGATGGGTCGCAAACAGGATTTAATATATATAGTTAAGCCCCTCCCCCTTTCTATCCCTCCGACACTTGTGTGCCCTCCGCCCAGTCGTTGTCCGGCCGTGTTTCTGTTATGCTGCTAGATCATAACTCTCCTCTACCATTATACGGTCTATTTATTATCGGTGGTAACTAATGTTCTGTATCTCTGTTTTCTGCAGAGATAAAGAAGGTTATTCTGCCACTATTTAACAAACTGTGCCTAGCGGGCGAACACTGGCGTCAGGCCCTCTCCTCAGCGGCAGTCATGGTTGCCTAACACTGCAGCGATAACCTTCTGCCCTTATCAACTGAGAGTGTGGTCACGTCATTGTCATTCGGTGGCCATACCCATATGTGATGTGACCACTTCCGTGTCCTGTTGCCAGGGACAGAACTATTGGGAGGTATGGTAGTGTGCGGTTGGGGAGACCTCTGTGGGGATGGGGGTAACAAGATAACTGTGATTTTTTTTTCCAGCATTAACCCTTTGTTAAATTGGGTGAAGTGGTTAGAGAGCGTTTAGGTTCTTCCCCACTTCATAAATACAGCCCTCGGCTGCAGAGAGGTCTCCAGCCAAGACTCTTGGTGAATGGACGCCGTACGTATTCTATTAATCAGTGTAATCCGCACAACTGAAAGGTAATGTCCTGTTTAAAATCCCCACAAGCCTTTATATTTCCTCCATATGTTAACGCTTTACAAGAAAAGGAGCCTAAAAAATAAAAGAATTGCAATAATTGTATCAATTCCAGATCGTTATTCACCAAGTCATATGGGCGAGTTATTTCAGTTACTTTATTAGTTACCACAATTAACCTTTTCAAAGCTGCAGGGAGGGCGTCTGACTCTTACTGTGCTCAGATAAAGAGTCTGAACTAGGAAAAAATACAATAATGAAATCTACAGGAAATGTTATTCCAATGAACGGCTTTATAAAATGTGTTTATTTCTATACATAAAAAAATAACAGCTGAAGGTTATTACAAGACATCAATAAAAAGCATGAAAAGTTTATCCGTGGAAAGATCCGGTGGTCTTATTATGACTGGACTATTGTTGTCACCTTTTCTGGGAAAAAACACCGACCTTTCTATATCTTTTTATGGGGTCTATTTAACAAGCGGCCGTCAGTGTAAACGCAAAAGGCTCTGTCTCCAATTTTTCTTATTTAACAAAGGATTAATAAACGAGAAATCAGAGATTTCTCCAGTCTTCACCTGTTAATATGGAGTGATTATGGGCTCTGGCTGCTCTAGGCCAATCCGCTCATAACGCTCCATCACCTTCCCTGCCAAGGTAATACGCGGTAGGTAAAAACATACTCTGAAGCAAAGCGGAGGTATGAACGAGCGCTACTGAGAGTGAAGATAGGGAGGGGGCTGTCACGCCTGCCGCCATCCTGTGACTCCTACTTGCTTATCTTCAAGCGCTCGCCCAAGGATGACTCATCAGGGGCAAACACAGGTATTGTAGAAGGGGGATTCCACACCACGCCGCCGGTGGGCGTGACTAGCTTTACACAGCTCTCCCTTTTCAAGCAGAGCTGTGTGAAGCGGGAGCAGGTTCCAGCCACCTCAATTATACAGTGCCCTAGGCTTGGAGGGGGGTTTCCAGGCACTATGAACACCGCCCCCCCTCGGTTTGCCTATGCTCATTTTATTCAGCCTTTACCGTGGGAATATGTAAAGAGTAAAACCTTACTACATTTTGCTTTCATGTTTTCTTTTTACTTTGGAGAACAACTATTTTCTTATTTTTTTTAAAAAGAATTTCAATTTATACATCTCCTTGCCACAATTTTGCACCCCCAAAATTTTGCTATCCAAAATTTGTTGTGCCCTGTGCTGCAGCCTAGTCAGCCTATTGGATAATCAGATCTGGTCTATTTACCAGTACTAATTGCTGTCCCAAAAGACCACTATGGGGACAGCGGTATTTGGCACTTTATGAACAGGGCCATCTTAACAACATTATGGGCCCCCGGGCAAAGCAGTGCACCGGGGCCCCTAGCTATAGATATAGATATATAGATATATACAGATATAGATATAGATCTATAGAGATAGAGATAGATAGATGTACTTGCTCAGTGACCATTGAAGGTTTTTGTGCAGGTTTTTTTCTTTTGCAGGATTATTTATTCTCATTAAGAGCCCTGCCTATGGGGCCCCCTTGCCCGTGGGGCCCCTGGGCAGCTGCCCATCATGCCCAATGGAAAAGATGGCCCTGTATATGAAGCTATAGTAAAGTAACGTCATTTCAGGATGGCCCTTCTTATCTCATACAACGGGATCCTCTAGGGCTTTGCGTTGATGTTAGGGCTCCCAGAGTAATGGTTACGGCTCCACAATATTAAATAGACCCCCAAGTTTCCTCCGTATTTAATAACATAGCTGCTGAGCCCCATTTTTAACAGCCAGCATGGCAGAACAACGCCAACCGTAGCCTAGCGTAGCATCGTCAGCACCCCCTCATCCCTCCAGCCCCACTTCAACTAAATGTGAAGATCTCGCCATCATGAACAAACCATTATATTAATTGTTAATTTTCCTTTAGGCGTCTCCTGTGTTCATTATATTCAGGAGAAACAATTTTTCTCTCCTCTCATTTGTCTTCCTGGAATCATGCTCAAAAATCAAGGAAATCGTCATTCCAGATGTTCCTCTAATAGTCATTACAGTATTTTCTTTTCAATGCAACTTGAGGACAGCAGTAAAAATACAAGTTCAAATGCGGAGATAAATGTATCAGCGTAGACCTGCGCTGAAGATTAATTCTCTGCACTGACCAGGAACTATAAAGCAGGGCGAGGAATTGTTAGTGTATGTGAAATAAATCTAAGCGGTCTTAGCTAAGTTCCTGCTCTGCACATCGTAAATATCCCCCCCCTCCCCGGCAGGTCTCCTGTGTGCACGGCGCAGGGACGCGATGCTACAGATGGCCGGGCCGCTCCGTAACGTGGAAACGACTCCTGGCGATGAAAGCTGAGTGCGTCTGCTTACAAGGTTATGTTTCCTCGTTTAAAATTATTGTCTGCTATTTCTTTACAATATATGTGTTTTGGGTCCAAGCTGAGAGCTTGTTATCGTTGCTAAGGAGAAAATCTTAAAAGGTTCATCTGTCCCTCTCGGCAGATTATGTAGAAGAAGTAATTACGTAAGATGATACTTTATAAACAATCTTCGGAGCAGAGCTGACAGCAGTGGATTTCTTCAATTCTGATAATGTACGCCAGCTTCAGTACATTATCAAGACAAGTTCCCGAAAAAAAAAATTTTTCGGGACTTGTTAGATTGCGGCCAGAGCAGTCACCATTCTGTTGTATGGTGACTGCTCGCAAAAACGAATAGGAGTGCAAAGCAGCAGATATCCATGATATCTGCTGCGATGCACCTTTAATAAATTTGCGGAGGGCACATCGGGACTTTAATTCCACGGTAAGTGCACAATAGTGCACTACCGTCATTTGTTAAATATGCCCCATAATGTCACTCATCCAGCGATTTTAATGCCCCCGCGAAGCCACCACGGGGAGCGCCAGCCCCTGACATGAAGGAAGAGCAGCCACCAGCTTACCTGTGAATCCATCGCTGCTGCTCCTTCGCGTCTGTCTTACGCTGGACGTGAAACGCTTACCTATAACGCGCCATTCTCTCAGCGTGATAAATGCCTTTTTCACAGATAAAATGGCCTTTAAATCAGATAACAGCCCCGTGATGATTTAGAGGAGAATTTCACGTATAGTTTATTAGTCCTGAAATCTTAATCAGCAAATAATTCCCATCCGCGAGTAACCAGAGTAACAGCAGGAAGACTGTGACACCTTTTGACCTTAATAATTAGTTGATTCTCCTTAATAATAAATTTAATTGATGCAAGTGAACATCACGCCGAGTCGTGGATGTCTCATGTCACAGGTATCGCCCAGGGAATTAAAACAGTTTTAAAGCAGGAGGAAAAAAAACCCCCAACAACAACCGTCCGTTATAGAATAACGATCTGACAAACTAAGATGTTTCCGTGCATTTATTTATTTATTTTTATCTTTTAACATCTGCTATTGACATTTCTGGAATTAATTAGTCTACAGGGTGTCATAAAAAGGTGTGATTTTAGTCTTTCTGTAAAATCACGCTATATTAATTACAGGGAAAAGCAATTCAAAGTTAACACCTTCGTTAACGGATGTTTAGCGCCAGATGGGTGGAATACAAATGTACAGTAAGTTACCAAATCACTTTGCATCGTATTCTTACAGCAGTTTATGCAATGCATATATTATATTTACTAGCAATTCAACAGCATTTTATGGGGCACCGTTGGGTAAATTAATGAGCAAAGCATTTGACTTCCCAGAATTCTAACGGGTTCAATATATTCAAAACTTGTATTGATGAAGTTTTTCTTTGCAAAGCGCTTTAACTCTTATATTGTAAGAAATCATCTTTGTGAGGAGTTATATTCCTGTCATATATTATATGGAACACAACATCACACAGTTCTGCAGACCTCATATTCTACCCTATTAAAAGCGTTAATATAGTTATAATATAATCCCAGTGCAGTCTGGTACCAAAGTATTAGCACTAAAAGACGGTTTTAAAAACTGCACTCTTAGGCTAATTCTTTTGTCTATTAATATAAAATACTGCAGACTATATCAAAATGTTAGAGGGAAGATGGGACAGAGCAATGTTCTGCAGATCTCTAGTGAGGTCAGTAATGTAATAATCTGCAGAATATATCACTATGTATCTGTCAGGGGGTAGATGGAACAGAGCAATGTTCTGCAGATCTCTAGAGAGGTCAGTAATGTAATAATCTGCAGAATATATCACTATGTATCTGTCAGGGGGTAGATGGAACAGAGCAATGTTCTGCAGATCTTTAGAGAGGTCAGTAATGTATTAATCTGCAGAATATATCACTAAATAGCTGTCAGGGGATCGGTGGATTAGAGCAATGTTCCGCATGTTGTGACATCACAATGTGTGGTATTGCCATAGATTGTGGGAGGGATTTATTGAGCCTTAATCTCCCGGTACTTGGCTTGGGGGCCTGTATGGGAGGGGAAGGTCCCGTCCTTCACACAAGGATGTCTCTGATTAATAATTTCCCACCGATCATTTTTGTTTAACAGGCAATAAATAAATGAAACTATATAGGACATGGGCTCTAAAAGATCTCACCCGGCTGTAACAATTATGGGGACACCCTAGATTAAAAGAGAGGAGTTATTTTTCTGCATAAGGGTGATCCTGATTAATTATTTCCTGCTGATAATTTTTTATTTCTTTTATCATTTTTGATCAGCATGTAATAAACAACTCTGAAATCAATAAGAACAAGGGGGCAAGTTAGATCTCACCTCCCTGGCTCCTAAATAAATGGGGGTAAACTAATTTGAAAGAGCAGGCCCCATTATTAAATTAGGGTGCCCCCTCATCTTAAACAAAAGATAAAACAAAATATTAACTAGAGAGGGGTGTAATCTCCCCCAAACACACACACTTGGCTTGTAAAGAGGCACCTTCTTAGAAAGGACGGTGCATCATACTTCAAACTAGGGTGCCCCTTTTTATTTCAATCATGATCCCCAAAGAACCCAACAATATTAATGTAGATACAAGTAGGACAGCAATTTTTATACCAAATTTCTGCGGCCATTGAAGTACACGGGTAAAAATATATGAAAGAGGGAAGGTCTCTATCTTTATTATTTGTTGATCACTTCCTGGAAAATATTGTGCATCCAAGCTTGGGTTAGAAAGGTCATAGACTCATCATTTGATGTGCTAGGTTGTCTAGCTTCCTAAGTGCTGTGCCTTGCCCAACTTTTATTTGATTTTTTTAATGTATTTTGAACCTTTTAGACCTTTCAAAAAAATACACAAAAATGTCAGCAGTGTATAATACAAATATGCAAAGTCAACCCATACAAATGGGATACCATCACGAGAAAGCAGCAGATCTGAAACCTATGTCAATCCCTCCTTTTGAATTGTTTGTCTAAAGATTGGCTATAAAGAACCTAATGGTATTTTTTAAAGTGGTAAAGCTGGGATATGTATTAGCAGAGAGGGCATTAAAGAAAATTAGATATTTAGGCAGATATAATTATATATCTTATATAACACAAATATTTAAAAATAATCAAGAAGCAAAGGATAAAATTATTATAGGACCAATGTAATTATTATGCAATTTCTTTCTTAAAAAAAATAAATTGTTAGTAATATCCACAAATATTTCAGCAAAATCTGGGATTGTGGGGGGGATGTGGGTTGGGTTTTTCTCGTGCACAACAGTCGTGTAATACATTCTACTAGTAAAATTACCTGGAGACGGCCCATGACAAAGTTATGGGAAGGTTGCCTTAGTTACAGATTGTGCTTTGTGTTGTGTACATAGATTTTTAATATACAGTGTTTATTATGTGTACGTTGATGTGCCATAGATTCATTCCGGCAGCCTGAATTTGTGGTTAGGGGGAATCTGTGAATTACATTGAGAACCGTTTCTCCGAAGCACAGGAACCTGTAGGTTGGAGTGTCAGGTCTGCTGTGTGATATGTTGTTTGTCACTGAGTTGATGTTATTATTGTGACCCTGCTCTGTCTGTTGTTTCATTTGGAAATTTATAATCTGTTTGTTTTTCAATATTTGTTCATTTTCTTCATGCGTGATATATATGCAGTGTTCACATCATCGTTCTTCATCTATAACTACCTGCTGATTATATTCATTTCATTCTGTCGTGATTCATTTTTAATACAGTTACACGATAAATGACAGCGATAGCGCGGAGTGTAAGACGTTCCCTAACAGAGTCAATGCATGATATAGAAGTCTATTTATTAATCTGCATTCATAAGGCTTGTCTCAGTGATAGAAAATCAGTTATTGCCGGAAATTGCTAAGAAAATATCACTGCCCGTATCTTAGCTGCTCAGCAATACCGGTCGGGTGTTAAGACTTTACCCCTTCGTTGTGCCAGTCTGATATCTGTAGGTTTGACCCGGATAGCCAGCGTACACTTGCGTAGTTGAACTGAAAGCCTGGATTTGGGCGTTCAGTTCTGCTTGTTTCAAAAAAAGTCGAAACATTTAAAAAATATGTACTCTAATGTAATCCCTGTGGGAAAAGTGCTTTATTTAAATAATAAAGCATTGAATTTCTCCTGCTGTGGCCATCCTGAAATGGGGACAGCAGAAGAGGGATTAAAGCGGTACTTGTACCACTACGATCTTTGCTAAATAGTCATCCTCTAGGCTAAGGGGTATATTTAAGAAATAACGGTAGTGCACTATCGTGCACTTACCGTGTAATTTAGTCCACGATGTGTCCAACTCAAATTTTATAACGGTGCATCGCAGCAGATATCATTGATATCTGCTGCTTTTCACTGCTGATCGTTTTTGCGAGCAGTCACCATACAACAGAATGGTGACTGCTCTGGCCGCAATTTAGAAAGTCCCGAAAAAATCTTTTTTTCGGGAACTTGTTGTGTTAATGTACGCCAGCTGGCGTACATCATCCGAAATGCTGCTAAAACTTGTGTTCTTCGTTATGTCCAGCTCTGCTCCGGAGAGCAGAGCTGGACAGCGCATGGGCAGGGAGTGATCTTGTGATCCCTCCCTGTCACAGCCTCAAGTTCTCAGGTCGGCACATGCGCAGTTGCATGAAGAAGAGAAAATACACCGAAGAGGAGGAGATCCGGAGACATCGCGACCGAAGAGGCAGTGGTGAGTATGTTTTTTTTTATCACAGAAACAGCAGTTTTTCGGAACTGCTGTTTCTGTGATCCATTTCTCATAAATTTGAGAAATACATCAATCCTTATCCATGCGATAAGGATTGAGAAGTATTTCTCACTTTCCCCGATACATGATAAATGTGCCCCTTAGCACGGTGAAGCTGTCGGTGGAGGAAACTGACAAATTGTAACGCCGGTGCGATTCCCTCCGGGTATAGCGCTGCAACCACCGATGTTACTCCCCCTGATAGACAGGGATTTTCTCCCTTTGGTATATAGACACCATAATGTTTAATCTACAGGTCAATGTCTGGAGAAAGTACGGAGCCTGTGGGAGCATAAGCTACCTAGTGACCAGGTGGAGAAACGATACAGATTACAGACAGACAGTGCAACTGTCTCTGTATAAAATAGCTAATAATGGATCTAAACATCTTATTCTAAACTACATATCATTTTTTTTATAGTATGAACATGTTCACAGACACATTCATGAAAGTTGTATAGTATCCAAAATACCAAATTGACACTTCCCCTGTTACCCTCCAATAGACATAAATGTATCCATTTGTATCAAGCCATTGGGTGGAAACATCATTGGATGACCTGAGCTCCACCTTTGTATCCAAACCATAGGTGGGCTGGAATTCCTTGTTGCAAAGTTTAACAGTTACTTTCCTGCTTCTAGTTCCTACGTTTCATGTCTCCATCGCTCTAAACGGTATCATTAAGCAGATCACACAAGGACAGGGAACAAGCAGGCGGCATTGTGGAGCTGAAAGGAGTGTGGCCCCTGCTGGTATCATTCTCATGGTGACTTCTCTGTTATGAGCAATGTGGAGGCTGTGTGATAACAGCCAGACGTTCGGAGAGAACATCACTGTGCGATGTAGGATTATAGACTTGAAAGGAGCCGCAACCGGCATTCAGCAGGAGTGAATCCCAGAATGGAGCTAATTAGTGCTTATTGTGATGTTCAATTGTCTCTGTTTGTATCAAGCAGAGTCAAAGTATGTAGAGTAATTCACACAGCAGCGGTCTGCGGCTCAGGCTGCGGGCGGTGGTTAAGAAAGGGTTAATCATCAACCATCTATATGATATATGAGATCACATAAACTCTAGCGTAGATTAGGAGAATATTACATGTCACTATTAATTATTATTATTATTAATAACATTCATTCATAGCGCGCCAGCATAGCGCTTTACAGTTGGGAATCAACACAGTGCTACAACAAGGTTTGGTATTACAGACAGAGAGGCAAGAGGGTGCTGCCCGTAGGCTTACAATCTAGAGTACTGTGACCATATAACAACATGAGACTGATTACTGTTATTTATATCCTTATAATCTACAATGATGGTATGTTATTCCTTATAATGCTCAGTGCTCCTATTGTATATTGAGCTCTCTACAAATTATGACATCACTAATCGCTATTTTTACAGATATTATTTTCAGTAATAAATACATGATTTAATGTCCTGTGTGTAATATAAGAATATTGGAAGTCACCAAAGAAATGTGTTTCCTTGATTAAATGTAAATTACCTGCAGCTTTGTACTTTTAAATCAGTTACTGGCAATGGGTGACCCCAGGACTTCATGCGGCGCTCCGGCCCCCGGCTCCTTCCCGCTTTACTGTAAGATGTGTTTGTTACAGTGTGTAACACGTTTCTAAAATGCTGCTGATATGTTATTACACATAGGTGTCTCTGTCGTTGGTTAAATGTATTGTTTTACCTTATTACTGAGATTAGGGGTAATGTGTGGCCCCTTCTAAAGCTTAGAGGGCCCCTCATGTGGTCCCTTAAGTTTATTTCACTGCTACAAATGGTCTGGGAACTACTAAGTGACTGCTTATATCCCTGTAATCCATATTTATGAAGGTAATTTCCAGGGTACAGTTGAGGAAGCAGAATCACAATGAGACCAAGTGTGAGTAAAACTGCGAAAATTTGATGTAATGAGTTGATTAAACATCAACATTTGGTATATATTCTGTAATGAAGCAATATAATATGAGCGCTGTTTCCTCCGTGGATGATGTATCACTCTTTGCTACATAGTATATGTACATTATTACAATACAAAACTGCTCTGTGCGTTACTGGCCGTCTGCAGTGTAGAATTATTTTATATCTCCCCGTCTAAGTTGTAGGAAAATGAGAATGTTGATTGGTTGAGTAATGATCTGTGGATAACGTACATACATATACAGTAATAAAGAAAGGGCCTGGATTAGGTGGAAATATGTCAGTTTATTGAATATTTGTTGTTAAAGCTCTTTATAAAATTCTGAGGCTCGCATTACATAGAACCAACAAAGCACTCTGAGAGCCTACAATATCTCGGAGGTATTATAAATAGCACATGTTATTAGAGCTTTCATGAGTAACGCAATACAGACATGTAACACGAACCACGACGGACTCTGCGTATAAAATAAATGTAGCGACTGATCCAGTGTCACGATTTTTCCACTTCTAGGCCAGACTGTGCAATATGCTGCAGCCTTGCAGAAATGCTTAACCCATAAAGTGGGAAATAAAACCCATCCGAAAATGCTGATAGGTCACAGAGCATGGGAACTCAACTATCTCACCTTTTTTTTTACAAATAATTAACGGCACACTTCCATATTTCCATGAATGTTCGGGGCTTTAAGGGATGTACTCCCAACATCCTGTATCTATATATCGCTCTTCCACATGGGGCACATTCTGTGAAGACACTCATGTGACTAAGACTTAGTGATTGTTAACTTTGATCATTGGAGCAGCACGGTGGCTGAGTGGTTAGCACTTCTGCCTCACTACACTGGGGTCATGAGTTCGATTCCTGACCATGACCTTATCATGTGGAGTTTGTATGTTCTCCCCGTGTTTGCGTGGGTTTCCTCTGGGTGCTCCCGTTTCCTCCCACACTCCAAAAACTATCAAAATTGACCCTAGTCTGTCTGTCTGTGTGTGTGTGGATGTTAGATAACTTAGACTGTAAGCTCCAATGGGGCAGGGACTGATGTGAGTGAGTTCTCTGTTCAGTGCTGTGGAATTATTGACGCTATATAAATAGATGATGATGATCTTTGGGGCAGGAATACATAATTCCTGCCACTGGTCCTTGCAGCAGTGAATAAGTGTATTCAGGGGAGGGGTCAAGGGCCTGTCTAGTGTTTGAGATGCACAAGACACACCCCCAGCGGTATGACCACACCCCCATCATCATGACGCTATGCCCCCTTTCTTTATCTTGACAGGGGAAGTACCTGCTCTGATTCTTTAGCAGTTATAAAGGACACGGCAATCCTGCAATGAATACAGAACTAGATTGTCTACAATATCATCTAAATGGTGATTCTGCATGTTCTCCTGCAAATAGTCCTTACGCTGGGGCCTAAGAGCCTTAAATGTTGCCACTTCTACCCGTATTCCTCTGCTGATCACATGAGGAGAGGACAGCATACACCCCAAGAGACAAAATTGGGACAAAATAGGGTGAAATAAGGACAATTGGGGGATATGAGTCTGTTATGAACCGCAGTGGAGGGCTCGATCCTGATACTTGCATTATTTTCAGGGTGGCTGTCCCTGATTATGTTCCCTTTGGAGTGTGGAGTGGACAGATTGTGACAATAGACTTGTCTGAACGAGCCCGGCATGTGCAACTATCAATATCATCTTTGACCCCATATGGGAAGACCTAACGTAACACCATCAGTCTGCCTGTAACTACCTGGAACCGGGAATAAGAAGAAATAAAAGAGTTGAATCAGAAAAGTCTTATGTATTATGTAACAGCAGAGGATTGATTGCAGTAATTACCCTGAGCCTCTAGGGGGCTCACTTCTGATTGCATCTCTTAGAGCTCAATACTGTGTGAGGATGATTGGGATAGTATTGTAATTAGCGTGTAATGAATAAGATACCTCTGTGACCTGTTAAGGACAAGTAACAAATTTATGTGTCAATACGATTGAGCTCAGCCCTTTGTCTGGTGTTATTGGAGGTGGTGTAGACAAGGCAGATAGAGCGAACATGAAACAAATCTGCTGCCATATGCAACAGGATCACATAGCACCTATTATTCATCCAATCAAAAGGTTTACAATAATATATTCATATTCATAATCAATATATTCAATATAGTCACTGTAAAAATAGATGTCTAAGGACCAGATCAGGGACTGGGTCAGGAGCTACATCATCCATAGCATAGGCAGTAATGCCATAAGTTCCCAGGGGCGGAGCTATAGCCATTGTAGGGAGTGGCCCAGCAGAGAGGCAGAGTCTGGCATTGACAAGTTATGCCTCTACCTGTGCCATTAGATTCTGCAATATCACAGGAGATATACAGCAATTGACCCTACCAGGGTCAGTGCGGGGAGCTTCAGTGCCCCCCTGCCCACAGTTGGCACGTGTGTCATGAAGCCCTTTGGTACTCTATGCCACATGTGTGGAAGTGGCTTCCCTATACCTCCACGTTTGTTCTGATATCTGTTCTGTTATCAGCAGAGCAGGGACTCCGAACTTAAGGTGGCACACCGTCCACGCCGATATATTGTTTTTGGTGCAGGCAGACTTGCAGGGACCCTCCTGCCATGCTTACCAGGATTACCGTGTTTCGCCGCCCCTGGATCTTACATTGCTGCATGATGGGCCAAAACTAACAACATTGGCCTAGAAATTATCATATCAAAGTCAATAAGAAGAACATTACTGATGATGTTGATGAATGCAGCCAGGAGATGACCAATATCAGCTGTGTGCAGCCATCCTTCAAATGTAAAGCCTCCCAACTGTCCTGATTTAGGGACTAGGGGTGAACCAAGATTCTGATGTGCTGGACTGGACTGGCCCCCGAGGGGATGTGACACACCCCTGGCTGTCCAGATTCCAGAAACAAAAAAGTTGGGTGAGCATTACAGCGCAGGAACTCAATATAAACAAGTTGAAGGATAGTGTGGGCAGCACAGTGGCGTAGTGGTTAGCACGTCTGCCTCACAGCATTGGGGTCATGAGTTCAATTCCCGACCATGGCCTTATCTGTGTGGAGTTTGTATGTTCTCCCTGTGTCTGCGTGGGTTTCCTCCGGGTGCTCCGGTTTCCTCCCACACTCCAAAAACATACTGGTAGGTTAATTGGCTGCAATAAAAAAAAAAAAAAAAAATTGACCCTAGTCTCTCCCTCTCTGTCTGTCTGTGTGTGTGAGTGTGTGTCTATAGTAGGGAATTTAGACTGTGAGCTCCAATGGGGCAGGGACTGATGTGAATGAGTTCTCTGTACAGCGCTGCGGAATTAGTGGCGCTATATAAATAAATGATGATGATGATGATGATGATATAGTGCAACAAAGCTTATTATACAATAAAACAATATAGACACAGCGGTAACGCATAGGACACTCTGGTCAGTTCCAAGAAGCGCCTGGCAGCGATCACATGACCACTGCGCACTGAGCGCAGCGCCACTAGTGACACAAGACTCCCGAACACTTTCCCGGATTCATCAGGGAACGGTGACCCAGTCTACAAGGCTCTTTATGTATAGTTCCACTATGGGAATATATATAATAAAACGCATAATATATAGAGCAGATGTTTAAATAGTTAAGCTTCAGATTTATAGCAGATTAAGTTAATAGTAAAAATCATCATATTGAGAACACTTTAGCAACAGCATTTGACATTATTCTAAGGAATAAAATAATGTTTTTGGTAGTTGTCGTTGGTTAATAAAAAATAATGTTGTAGTGAACAAATATATTTAAAGAGTATTTCAAATTTCAATAAAGAAAGAAAGGGTTAAGAGAAAAAAAAGTGGGAGAATAATGGACCCCAAGTCCCCAGCAACGCCATAAGCGATTCAGAGAGACCTCGGCCTGAGGAACACACGGGTGGGGGGTAGAGTTACAAAACCTTCCAAAAAAGAAAAGTTGAGATGTTGCCCATAGCAACCAATCAGATTTCAGCTCTCATTTACTAGAATGTACTAATAAATTAGAGTTAGAATCTGATTGGTTGCTATGGGCAAGACCTCCACTTTACCTATTAGAAGATTTAGTAAATATACCCCTTGGTCTCTTCCAGTTATTCATTTTCTTTTGAAACAAATTGTGGTTTTAATCTTCTTCTGGATCAACATAAGAAAGTGAACAGCAGTTTGAATTAAACGGTAAAATATAGACATAAACTCCTAAATTAACCATTCATCAATAACTTTTCCGCAGAGCCTTTATCATCAAAATGTAGTAGTTCTAGCAAAATTTAAGATTGATCTCTTTATTGATCAATATATGGCAATAAAAAATCACTTGTCACCATAATTTATCAATAATATTTGGACCAGAGTGGTAAACTTACTAAAAACACTGGAAAAACCTTTGTAAAAAAATAGCTAAAAATATTTGAAATAAATTAAAAACAAATAATAATAATTCCCAATTGAAAAAATTGTTTTATTTAAATTATAGATACATTTTTAATTGAACATCTTTTGCTACCGCCATCCTGAGATGGCGATATCAGGGGAAGGATTGGGGCTGTACATGTACCACCAAAGGAAAGATCGGGAAAGCTGTAGCCTGGAAGATCGGGCGAAAATTAAGGCTCGCCGTGACCCCTTAATGTATATCTCTGGTGACAACAGATTGGGTTTTTTGCCCTATAATAAACAGACCCAAAAGATTTGTCCGTCAGTCTGTTGGCCGGAACATGATAAACATATATCTGAAACGGGTGCAGAATTTGTGCCAATTTCTAGCTTAACGCTCTCTACGTTTTTAATTTCAACATTTAATTTGCTATGGAAGGAAATACAGAACAATTAAAACCCCAGAGACTTCAACACAAAAATGTAATATTGGATACAGATCCTCCTCTGCGATAATTCAAATGAAAGAACCAGTTAATTTTACATTAAAATCATAGTAATAATGTGCCTATTTTCTGGGCTTTTGTGAGTTATGAAGACAGCTTAATGAAAACCCATTTTCTGCATATTCCTCTGACACAAACAACGCTTGATATATTGACCAACAAACCCTTTCTGAAATTGAATCTAAGCATGTTGAATGCATTGAAGATTTACTTAATTACAAGAAAATGATTAATTAGGACTCTTATTCAGGACTCAATTTATTGTGATTACTAAGTATAGTGATTACTACATTTCCATTACAAGCCAGGATTTCTTCATATTGTCATGGGCTAAAACTAATACATCAAAAATGTTTTTAATGACTGTAGAAGATTCGAGTGTTTGCTGGCGAGCCCAAGGAAACATTAGTTTTATTAAGTCCGAGTTATTCCCAAACCATCGATGATGCTATGGAAAGCTTAAAATATATGTGACTCCTAGCACCTGTGTAAACAATGGTCAATGAATGTGTGTCCAACAAATTCCAGATACAACACAGTTTCACACAATAGCGTGATTAAAAAATGCCTTATCGCTGCACATTTAGTGGAAAAAAAAAAAGTGAACCATAGTTAGATACCTCGGTAGAACTAGTCGGATACAGTAAGGATTGACTCACTCTCTGCCGGGACAGTCACAAATAAATGTAATTATCGCATCATTATTATAGCGTATATCATTTGGAAACTGAGCTTTAAGGGTTGATTTACTAAAACATTTAAAATGGAAAAGTGGAGTGGATAGCAACCAATCAGATTATCGCTTTCATTTATCTAGTACATTGTAGAAAATGAAAGCTAGAATCTGATTGGTTGCTACGAGCAACACCCCTATTTTTCCATTTTAGAAGCTTTAGTAAATCTATTCCTAGTCTTGTGGATTTTTCACCTGAACACAAAGATGTCTCTTTGTGTGAGAGAGTATCATGGTCTATACCGGCGGTTCCCAAAGTGTGCGCCGCGGCTCCCAGGGGTGCCGCGGGCCACCAAGCAAAAAAACAAAACAAAACAAAAAACCGTACAAATCCGCGTGGCGCCGGGTGTCGGGACCCAGCATCCTCCTCTCTCAGAGAGGAGGATGCTGGGTCCCGGCGCCGCGCCGATTTCTAGACTGACAAGCTATGTGAGAGAGGAGGTCTCGAGGAGAAGTTACCGGCTGAGAGCGGGATCTGCATCTGTTAAGTTGACCCTGGATTAGGAGCATCCGGACAGACAACCTGGGGAGGAAGGTAATGGCACTACCCACCCTTCCCAGACCTGTGCATGGACCTTTTCATGATTTAACCCATGACATTCCAATCCATCTATGGACAGGCGGCTAATGCCCTTGTACTGGAGACCTACAGAGTTCTCGGCATACATCTCCAGTTTTCCAACGTTATAACATTGACTAACAAAGTGCTCAATTTATTTGTTTTTAACAGCAAGTTTGCCCTACAATAGAATATTTTGTTATCTCATTTTTTTTGTTTAGTTTTGCAATACATTTAAGTAAATCTATTTTCTCTGACTCATATCTCTTCTTAAATATCTATTCCCTTTCCCTTCCCTTTGCACTGGGGAATTCAGTTTTTTGTTTTGGCATCATTAGGAGGTTCAGACCATCTCCTTTGTTTTTCCCCTTGGCTGCCCTATTTTTCTTCCATGTGGGAAGCTGCAGATCCCCCATATTTTTACCTTATATTTTGTTTGTTTTTTATCTGGCTGGCCCGCGGCACCCCTGTGACAGAGGGCATAGGAGGGGGACAGCATGGCAGAGGGGACAGCGTGAGAGAGGGCAGAGGGGGCAGAGTGTCTGGATGCAGAGGGGGCAGAGTGTCTGGATGCAGAGGGGGCAGAGTGTCTGGATGCAGAGGTGGCATTTTTGCATACAACTAAATAAGTATTTCTGTCCTGACCTAAATGCTTATTACATTTTTTTGACCATACTACTTCTAAAAACAGGACTGCTCAATAATTATTTTGGAGAGGTGCCTTGAAAAAATTATGGAGACTCTAAGGGTGCCGCGAACTGCAAAAGTTTGGGAACCACTGGTCTATACAATGAATACATCTATGTACTGTTTTGGTCTAATTACAACTACATGTGCTAATGCCGTGTGTGAGTGTGGGATTCATTTTTAAAGAGTTTTATTCGGTGTGCGCGGTTGCTGGTCCCGCGTCTTACAGTATCTATAAATAGTCCTGAATGTCTGAGTGTTTGCGAACGCAGAAGGTATAACTCTCAGTGTGATACAATTGTTCTGTGCTGCTGTGGTTTATATATGTAAGTATTGCGAAGGAAGTGGAAGTGGTACGAGCAGGAGTACAGATACTGGTGCATGCGTGGGGGGGACATTAAACACGAGAGAGGGAGTTGTATGGGACAGAATGAAATGTAGATTATAAGAGCCCTTTTACAAATAACAGCAATGAAATGATACAGACAAATGCTGCAAGTATTCCTATCGGGTCCTCCAGGTTGGAGGAAGGCAACTTTGAGGGGACTCTCTGGGGTAAAGACAGAGGTTCCTATGGGGGAACCATTTCTAAATTCTGGTTGTTTGGTACAATAATTTATGGCTGTCCTTTTTGTAGGTATATAGGGGCATATTTAACAATAATCATGTTTTTTTGGCATGGTCATTTTCATTCCTTATCACATCAGCCCCCCAGGGCCGGTCACATAATGAGCTACCTGCGATGCACTTTTTTTCCTTTAAAATGTTCCTAATAGGTGTAATTCGGGGTAAATACCAGCCCTGATGTGATGCCCTTTATGTCAATGCTGTATGGAAGTGGCTAATGTCAGTTGTAGCCATTCTAACTCTCCCGGTCTAGAGACCACCGTGCAGTTACCAGGGCTGCTCCCAATTTGTTTTCTAATGAATATCAATAAGAAGATTGTAACCAGGAATCCTTATGTATAAATTAAGCCAATTATCTATTTTTAGGGCAGACAGTGGACAAAAAGTTTGTTCTCCTTGATTATATTGATGTGATTATAATATATCATCTGTGTTATGAGGAATAGTTCACTTAAAGATTATCAATAACACCGCAAGTCGTCTCGTTATTTGGGATATAGATTGAGCAATCTTTCTTAGGACTTCATTTAGTCAATAACTTTATTTTTATAAAACTGTATTATTTCTTTTTATCTACCATTTTGTTCCGGCTAAATTGTGGCTCTTTAGTTTGTTTTCACATATTGTCCCTCTAATGACTTACGTACTTGTTCCTTAATGAATCCGAATTTATGTTTTGGAAGACACTAAAGCTACGTACAGTACACATGTTTATTGCTGTAATATATGACATTGTCTATTGAATTCTATTGAACTACATTGCAATGATATTGAATAAAATCAGTGAGAGTGGTTTATGCCGGATAATGTGCTTTGTTACACATGCAACTTCTGCTTTTTGGCTAAACAAGTCAAATAGCAATTAATGGGCGTCACATGCCTCAAAGAAACAGGTTAGTTTGATATTGAAGTAACCCCCAGCTGCAAGAAAAGTTATTTAACGTTTATTTTGAGAGCAAAAAACGCATTCGCTAATAGGTATGATGTAAAAAAAAAAAAATCCTATGTAGTACAGCATTCTTCCTTCTCGAGTACAAATGAAAGTAGCAAAGGGGGACATGGTCTTGTTAAACAATTACGAGAATATGTCCCCCTTACTGTACTTGGGCTGCATTTCTACGCCCTTTCCCTCCCCCATTCCAGCTATCCAAGCATAAGGAGGTGCAAATCTGCATACCGGTGTAGGAGTTTATCTTTTCTGTGTGTATGCATAGTACAAATTTGCATATTATGTGCTAAGCAAATGGACAAAACACCCAACTCATCATTAGTCATCACTCTCATTACAACAATAGTCCTCATTCTCCCGGATAAATATTTAATAGCTAGTGATATCAAACACTTCAAAGCATGAGTGTAAGAGTTGTTGATTTATTGAAACATAACTGTCAAGGGTTATAATGGTTTCCTTTGTGACAAATCAACTATATATCCTAACGATTTACATATCCTACCATTGTTCACTGATTGCCCTGAATTGTGTGCATGTTTTACCTTGTCATTACACCACACTTACTTTATTTCCCTATAATAAGCATGCCTCCCCTATTTGCCATTGTGTATATTACATATATCTGGTAAGTTGGGCAGGGGTTCTACTGGGTGCCGGGTCCTTACTCTGTCAGCCGTGGGAGAGATCCAAGTTGAGGCATTAGAAAGGTGAGGGGTTTTTTTTCAACTGTAAAACTATTTATTTTCTACCAGTATAAGGGACATATTTCTCTACACATGTCTGCTGCCATTTTTCACATATTTACATTCACAGGTGAGAGATAACCCGACTGTGCGATTGTTTAGTCCCTGCTAAGAGTAAATCTGCACATTTCAGTAATTTATTTCCTCGGCTGGCATTTGACATACAATGTAAGACAAGACTAATTAATCAGACACATAAAGGAAACAAGCAGAATCTTGATGAATCTGATGACCGGAGAGATATTAGCTGACTGGGTAATCAAGCTAATGATTTTTGACAAATGTGCTGTGTGACAGCAGGTGCATCATCTGATACCGGAATTAATTCACAGTGTTCTTTTTGGTGAACATTGGTCTTGTTAATAAATCACTAAGTATCTCTCTGCTTTATGATGAATTGTTTTCTGTTGTCCTTCTGACTCTTTTAAAGGACCTGTAGACCTCAAGTAAATAGTCTCCCTTTTGGGGGCTCGCTTTGAAAAGTATATTGGCAGAACTTGAACACACTGGAATCCACTCTAAAAACACTGAAGGCCCCGCGATCAATAAGCGGTTTGTTCGCCACTGCTGCCTCTCGGATGAACAGCAGAAGGTGTATGAATGCTCATGTTGCAAACAGCAGTGTGAGATAATTCTAGCAAAACACTTAAAAATCCAATAGGAACTAGGACTGTATAAACTATATAAAATCAGGAATTCATTGCGTAGGGTTGGCAGAGATTTAAAAGTGGTTCTTTGGCTACACATATTGCAATGTTTTTTCATAATCAGAAAATAATAATTACAAAATAATGCAAGAGCAGGCTCCCCGGGACTATAATATATGTTGAGACAAGAACAAAAAAAAAGAAAGGATAAACTTATCAAGTTTATGAACATAAAATATTTCAAAGATAGAGCTTCTAAGCCACATATATTATACATAAAACAACAAAAAACAACATAAAAACAAAAAAAAAAAACCCGCAGAAAAAAAAAAGACATGCAGACATCCAAAACCCGAAAAAAATCTTCTAGAAGACATACTGTTCGGATATTATTATATTAAAACAAAACAAAATATAAATTAAATAAAATAAAATAATAAATAAATAAAATATTGTAGATTCATATAGAGTTCCATTGGGAAACAGACATCATAGTTTTGTCAATAGAACATAACGATGGCTTTATACATCCATCCTGTAAACCAATAGTTGAATGTAAAGCTCCGGTGATACCACGCCAGGAATAAAATAAACAGGTACCTTAGATTTGTGATGTATTCGAAAAAGTAGGTCCATAAACAGAATCAAAATTCCGCTAGGCTTCCCAATTTCTTTTCTGTAAATAGGAAGACGACGGCCATTGTGATCTCCTTCGTAAACTCCTTCAATTGAAGCCACTTCCGGATTGTTGTGCGCATGCGCAATACTCCGTCATAGGTCTTATATTACATGTACACCTATAATATGGATCTCCGTTTCTCAAAAAATGTATCAGTAATAAAATATCATGTATAACCCAACGCGTTTTGCCTGTGCACACGATAGACTTCCTCAGGGAATGTTGAATAATCTATATATAATCTGCAATGTTCTTATAGAGGTAGTGAAGGTAAGGCTTGAAAGCAAACTACCAATAAATGAGATCCGAATGAATGACAGGTCCGTAGTCCAATTGTCACTCACCGGACCGTGAGTGCCTCTTCCCGGACATTTAGGAACCGTGGTCGTCCACCATCCTGAGGGTCTGCGCATGCGCAGCCCTTTTCTATACTTCAGTGTATACCCCTTTAACTCAATTGGCAGATCAGGCAACCTCCCTATATTAAGCACCTGTGGTCAACACCACGTTGCCTGATCTTGGAGTCTCATTCCTCATGAGTCTCTGAAGGTGTTCCTGTATTCCTCGTGTATTCAGCGCTGCTGATTCCTGTGGTTTCCAAACCACTTCTATTCCTGTGGTTTCCAAACCACTTCTACTTCTGTGGTTCCCATACCACTTCTACCATCAACTGTATCATCAGGACTGTTGCTGATTCCTATCCGCTGCCTCCGTGCACTACAGTCTTCTAAACCACTTCAACGTTATTTTATATCAATGTGGCTGTTTGCTCATTGCTATCCGCTGCCTCCGTGCACTCCAGCTTTTACTTCACTCACCTGCTTCTCATCAAGTCTGTTTGCTGATTTCTATCCGCTGCCTCCGTGCACTACAGTCTCCTGCTGGCAACTCGCCTGTGTTCATCATCGTGACTGCCAGCTGACTACTATCCGCTGCCTCCGTGCACTACAGTCTCCTGCTTGCAACTCGCCTGTGTTCAACATCGTGACTGCCAGCTGATTACTATCCGCTGCCTCCGTGCACTACAGTCTCATCTCATCTTTGCTGTGACTTCCTCGAGACTGCCGCTTTCATTACCATCTGCTACACTTCGTGATCTACAGCTCCTGCCCTGCGCTGCACTCCTGTTTCCCATCGCTGTTGGTTCCTGTGGTTGCTACTGGTTACCTCCGTGTGCCGCTGAGTCCTGCCGCTGTGGTCAGCGCTATCGTCCATCTCCTGCTGATCCACTCTCCACGCCTTCACGTGTTCCACTGGTCTCTACCCTCCTGTCAGCATTGGATTTGTATCTCATCTACTACCCTCTGCTGGATCATCTCCATTCTCCTGGGTTCCCTATGAGTCCAGTTCCACGTGTTGCTGACTCCTGTGGATTCGTGTCCCTGTCGGTCTACTCACCTGTGCGCTGCACCTGCTAGACCGCTGCCTCACCTATCCAGGGACTTCCTATCCAGTCGGTCTCCAGCCGCTCAGGTACCGCTGCAATCCCATCTGACTGCTACTGCTGAACCACGGTATGCATACTTCTCATTGACTGTGCTGTGTATTGCATATCTTGCTGGACTGTGTTTGGTTCTCTCTGGAGTCTGCTATCCGCTGAGTCTATTGCCGTCATTGACTGTGTTATCATTGTGCTGGACTACTTCAAGAGACTTTCTAGATTGCAGACCTGCTCAGTCATTTATATCCATATATATATCTATATTGTGCATATTACTGTGGATCGTGTATAAGGTGCCTGTGTATATCCTGTGTTGCAGTCTTCCCCTGTGCACCTCCTCACATATATATTCAGTGGTACAACTTGCTGATGTCAGACCACTGATCCCTGTTTCCGGTATCACCTGTTCCATCATTCTCTCACATAGCAGTGGTACAACTTGCTACCGCAGACCACTGACTACCTGGATACCTCCACTTGGATTCCATTCCTTCACTCAGACAGCGGTGCAACGTGCTACCCGCAGACCGCTGACTCTCATCACCTCCTTGTTTCTGTTGGACATTCCTCCTCACTATAGCAGTGGTACAACTTGCTATCGCAGACCACTGACTACCTTCACGTGTCCTGGTCCATACAGTTCCTTGTGTATTATTACCTCATTATTACCAGTGTTGCTAGTCATAGACTTTCCTGAGCATCTCATCGGCCATCATTTCATGTTCCGTGATCACCCAGCTACCAGAGTACTCTATTACCATCTACATTGCTCTGGTAAGCCTACCATCTGGTGATCCCTGGGTAAAGACTCCTAGTGCCCGTGACAGTAAGATCAGGCCATGACAGACCCAGATGCGGAACCTACCGCCAAAGAGATGCTGCAACATCTGGTTAGCCGTGTGGAACAACAGGATGCCCGCCAACAGCTGTTACTTCAGTGTTATCAGTCATTAACCTCCCAAGGAACATCTGGACAGACTGTGACAGCTACTACTGAAGCTCCTGTGCTTTCCTCCGTTTCCCCATTGCCATCCCAGGTGTCTACAGCTTCCACGCTTCACCTGCCTACTCCGTCAAAGTACGATGGAGACCCCAAAACTTGTAGGGGTTTCCTTAACCAATGTTCAGTCCATTTTGAGCTCCAACCTCAAAATTTTTCTACCCATCGTTCCAGAGTGGCCTATCTTATCTCTTTGTTTTCAGGACAAGCACTGGCTTGGGCCTCCCCTCTGTGGGAGAGGAACGATCCAATATTACAAGATAGTGCCAAATTCATTTCTACATTTCGAAGTGTGTTCGATGAACCAGGTCGTGTGACCTCCGCTGCTTCCAGCATCCTCCGTCTGCGACAAGGATCTCATACTGTAGGCCAGTACGTCATTCAATTTAGGATCTTAGCCTCTGAACTTCAGTGGAACACTGAAGCCCTAGTTGCCGCCTTCTGGCAGGGGCTTTCCGATAAAATTAAAGATGCACTGACTACTCAAGAGCTTCCTTCGTCACTTGAAGATTTGATCTCTCTATGCCATCGTGTTGATATGAGATTTCGTGAAAGAGAGGCTGAGAGAA
Organism: Mixophyes fleayi; assembly: GCF_038048845.1. Taxonomy (NCBI): domain Eukaryota; kingdom Metazoa; phylum Chordata; class Amphibia; order Anura; family Limnodynastidae; genus Mixophyes; species Mixophyes fleayi. Next base: position 2,668,034 of record NC_134413.1, on the reverse strand, counting down.
CGACTTCTGCTAAAGCACCTCTTCGCTCTAACCCTCAATTTCGTCCAGTGTCACCTGCTGTGATTCCCATGGAGATAGGACGTTCCAAGTTATCTTCTGAGGAGAGGAAACGAAGAGTCAAGAATAGACTCTGTATCTATTGTGCTGATTCCACTCATGTCCTCAGCTCCTGCCCTAAGAGATCGGGAAATGCCAGGCCCTAACTAGTTCTGGAGAGGTGAAGTTAGGGTCCCTGGAGTCCTCTCCATCGTCTATGAAATCTAAAGTCTGCGCTTTTGATGTGACTATTTCCTTTGCTACCAAAACCTTTGAGTCACAGGCATTGATTGATTCCGGAGCAGCAGGAAATTTTATTTCCAAATCGTTAGTAAATCAATGGTCTCTACCAGTGATTACCTTAAAAACTCCCATTACTGTGACGGCTATCGATGGATCACGTCTCATCAACGGTCTCATCACCCAGAGTACGTCTCCAGTAACCCTTCAGATTGGTGCTCTGCATCATGAAGAGATATCGTTTTTAATTCTTCCTGTGACGACAAGTCCGATTGTCCTAGGCCTTCCATGGCTTCAGTGTCACTCTCCCCAGATTGACTGGCGCACCCCTCAAGTCACGTCTTGGGGGTCTGAATGTCACCATCATTGCCTTTCCCAAGTCATTCCTCTCAAGGTACAGCAAGCTTCCATCTCAGCTATTTCACCGGGACTCCCTCCTCAATATGCTTCATTTACCGATGTTTTTGATAAAGCTCAGTCTGAACGTCTTCCTCCTCATCGTTCTTGGGATTGTCCGATTGATCTTCTTCCTGGCAAGACTCCTCCCAGGGGCCGGGTCTATCCACTCTCGTTACCTGAAACTCAAGCTACATCTGAATATATACGGGAGAACCTCCAGCGTGGGTTCATTCGACCTTCCACCTCGCCCGCTGGAGCTGGGTTCTTCTTTGTCAAAAAGAAGGATGGATCATTACGCCCTTGTATAGATTTTCGTGGACTCAATGCCATTACTATCAAGAATCGGTATCCCATTCCGTTGATCACTGAGCTATTTGACCGCATCAAGGGAGCCCGTATTTTTACTAAGTTGGATCTTCGTGGTGCCTACAATTTAATCAGAATCCGTTCCGGTGACGAATGGAAGACAGCGTTTAACACCAGAGACGGGCATTACGAATATCTGGTAATGCCTTTCGGGCTATGTAATGCCCCCGCTGTTTTTCAGGGCTTCATCAATGAGATTTTTCGGGACTTATTATATGTATGTGTCGTCGTCTACCTGGACGACATATTGATTTTTTCACAGGACCTGCCTTCTCACCACCAACATGTGGCAGAAGTCCTCTCCAGGCTACGGAAAAATTCATTGTTCTGTAAATTAGAAAAATGTTCATTCGAATTACCCCAGATTCCATTCTTGGGGTATATTGTTTCCGGAGTTGGTCTGAAGATGGATCCTGACAAAGTAAATGCTGTACTACATTGGCCCCAGCCAACTACTCTTCGTGCGATCCAGCGTTTTTTAGGTTTTGCCAATTACTATAGACGCTTCATTCAAGACTTTTCTTCCATTGCATCTCCTATTGTGGCCCTGACTCGAAAAGGGGCTAATCCTAAGCAATGGTCAACTGAGGCTATTCAAGCCTTTCAAACATTAAAAGAGTCCTTCTCTTCGGCTCCAATCCTTCGTCAGCCTGATGTGACACTCCCCTTCTTCCTAGAAGTAGATGCCTCTAATGTGGGCTTAGGAGCTATTCTCTCCCAACGCTCGGAACAGCAAAAATTCCACCCTTGTGCCTTCTATTCTCGGGGTCTCCTACCCGCAGAGAAGAATTATACCATCGGAGACAAGGAATTACTGGCTATCAAAGCCGCATTAGAGGAATGGAGATACTTGTTGGAGGGAGCTCGCCATCCGGTGACGATCTTCACGGATCATAAGAACTTGTCATATCTCCAGTCTGCCCAATGCTTGAACCCTCGTCAAGCAAGATGGTCTCTTTTCTTTTCCCGTTTTGAATTAATAATTACCTTCAAACCAGCTGCCAAGAACAAAAAAGCTGATGCCTTATCTAGAGCCTTTGTTACGTCCTCTGATATAGAAGAGGTTTCCAACCATACCATTCTTGACCCCAAATGTATCTCACTGGCTGCTTCATCCACCAAAACGCTACCATTTGGGAAGACCCTCGTGCCTCCTACTCTAAGGAGGAAAATCCTTTCGTGGTTCCATGCCTCTCGTTTTTCTGGACACGCCGGTGAACACAAGACTTTTGAGATCCTCTCTCGAAGTTACTGGTGGCCTTCAATGAGGAGAGACGTCAAAGAGTTCATTGCTTCCTGTGAATTATGTTCGCAATTCAAATCCTCCCGCAGAACCCCAGCAGGGTTGCTGCGACCACTACCCATTCCGTCCAAACCATGGACCCATATTAGTATGGATTTCGTTACTGACTTACCACCTAGTAAGAACCATAACACTATTTGGGTGGTAGTGGACAGATTTTCGAAGATGGCTCATTTCATCCCTCTGTCTGGTTTGCCTTCCTCGTCTATCCTGGCTGAACATTTCATTAAAGAGATCTTCCGTATCCATGGATGTCCATCTGAGATTGTGTCTGATAGAGGAGTACAATTCGTGTCCAGATTCTGGCGAGCCCTTTGTAAAACCTTGGGCATACGATTAGCACTCTCATCTTCTTACCATCCGCAATCCAATGGACAAACCGAACGTGTCAATCAAGATCTTGAGACTTTTATAAGGATATTTTCATCAGCCAATCAAGACAACTGGGTAGAGTTACTCCCTTGGGCTGAGTTCGCCCATAACAACATGTACCATGAGTCATCATCCAAAACTCCATTTTTTGTGGTCTACGGTCACCATCCGTCTTTTCCGGAATTTCCTGCCCTCCCGCCCACCCAAGTTCCTGCGGTGGAAACTGTTTGTCAGACCTTTAAAAATATCTGGTCTCAGGTCAGAACCTGTTTAAAGAAGACATCTGTCAAATATAAATCTTTCGCTGATAAGAAGAGGCGGGCTATTCCACCACTAAAAATTGGAGATCGTGTCTGGTTATCCACAAAAAATATTCGTTTGAAGGTTCCATCCATGAAATTCGCCCCTCGTTTTATTGGTCCATATAGGATCATTCAAGTTATCAATCCAGTATGTGTGAAACTCCTTCTTCCTAAGAGTCTTCGGATTTCTAATGCCTTCCATGTATCTTTGCTCAAACCTCTTATTATCAACCGTTTTTCAACTCCTCCCTCAGCTCCGCAGCCAGTTCAAGTTCATCAGGAGGAGGATTTTGAGATTACCGAGGTACTAGATGCAAAAATTTCGCGAGGAGTCCTCCACTTCCTCGTTCATTGGAAGGGCTTTGGTCCTGAGGAGCGCTCTTGGATCAAAGCTGAAGATCTTAATGCTCCTGCCCTTTTGAAGAAGTTTTACTCCAAAAATCCGGACAAGCCCGGTTCCAGGCGTTCTGTGCCCACCTTTAAAAGGGGGGGTACTGTCACTCACCGGACCGTGAGTGCCTCTTCCCGGACATTTAGGAACCGTGGTCGTCCACCATCCTGAGGGTCTGCGCATGCGCAGCCCTTTTCTATACTTCAGTGTATACCCCTTTAACTCAATTGGCAGATCAGGCAACCTCCCTATATTAAGCACCTGTGGTCAACACCACGTTGCCTGATCTTGGAGTCTCATTCCTCATGAGTCTCTGAAGGTGTTCCTGTATTCCTCGTGTATTCAGCGCTGCTGATTCCTGTGGTTTCCAAACCACTTCTATTCCTGTGGTTTCCAAACCACTTCTACTTCTGTGGTTCCCATACCACTTCTACCATCAACTGTATCATCAGGACTGTTTGCTGATTCCTATCCGCTGCCTCCGTGCACTACAGTCTTCTATACCACTTCTACTTCTGTGGTTCCCATACCACTTCTACCATCAACTGTATCATCATGACTGTTGCTGATTCCTATCCGCTGCCTCCGTGCACTACAGTCTTCTAAACCACTTCAACGTTATTTTATATCAATGTGGCTGTTTGCTCATTGCTATCCGCTGCCTCCGTGCACTCCAGCTTTTACTTCACTCACCTGCTTCTCATCAAGTCTGTTTGCTGATTTCTATCCGCTGCCTCCGTGCACTACAGTCTCCTGCTGGCAACTCGCCTGTGTTCATCATCGTGACTGCCAGCTGACTACTATCCGCTGCCTCCGTGCACTACAGTCTCCTGCTTGCAACTCGCCTGTGTTCAACATCGTGACTGCCAGCTGATTACTATCCGCTGCCTCCGTGCACTACAGTCTCATCTCATCTTTGCTGTGACTTCCTCGAGACTGCCGCTTTCATTACCATCTGCTACACTTCGTGATCTACAGCTCCTGCCCTGCGCTGCACTCCTGTTTCCCATCGCTGTTGGTTCCTGTGGTTGCTACTGGTTACCTCCGTGTGCCGCTGAGTCCTGCCGCTGTGGTCAGCGCTATCGTCCATCTCCTGCTGATCCACTCTCCACGCCTTCACGTGTTCCACTGGTCTCTACCCTCCTGTCAGCATTGGATTTGTATCTCATCTACTACCCTCTGCTGGATCATCTCCATTCTCCTGGGTTCCCTATGAGTCCAGTTCCACGTGTTGCTGACTCCTGTGGATTCGTGTCCCTGTCGGTCTACTCACCTGTGCGCTGCACCTGCTAGACCGCTGCCTCACCTATCCAGGGACTTCCTATCCAGTCGGTCTCCAGCCGCTCAGGTACCGCTGCAATCCCATCTGACTGCTACTGCTGAACCACGGTATGCATACTTCTCATTGACTGTGCTGTGTATTGCATATCTTGCTGGACTGTGTTTGGTTCTCTCTGGAGTCTGCTATCCGCTGAGTCTATTGCCGTCATTGACTGTGTTATCATTGTGCTGGACTACTTCAAGAGACTTTCTAGATTGCAGACCTGCTCAGTCATTTATATCCATATATATATCTATATTGTGCATATTACTGTGGATCGTGTATAAGGTGCCTGTGTATATCCTGTGTTGCAGTCTTCCCCTGTGCACCTCCTCACATATATATTCAGTGGTACAACTTGCTGATGTCAGACCACTGATCCCTGTTTCCGGTATCACCTGTTCCATCATTCTCTCACATAGCAGTGGTACAACTTGCTACCGCAGACCACTGACTACCTGGATACCTCCACTTGGATTCCATTCCTTCACTCAGACAGCGGTGCAACGTGCTACCCGCAGACCGCTGACTCTCATCACCTCCTTGTTTCTGTTGGACATTCCTCCTCACTATAGCAGTGGTACAACTTGCTATCGCAGACCACTGACTACCTTCACGTGTCCTGGTCCATACAGTTCCTTGTGTATTATTACCTCATTATTACCAGTGTTGCTAGTCATAGACTTTCCTGAGCATCTCATCGGCCATCATTTCATGTTCCGTGATCACCCAGCTACCAGAGTACTCTATTACCATCTACATTGCTCTGGTAAGCCTACCATCTGGTGATCCCTGGGTAAAGACTCCTAGTGCCCGTGACACCAATGATGTGACCTAGAGTATAAAGTCTATACTTTTCCTTAAAAGTGTATCGACTTATCCTTAATCAAACCCCTTACTAGTATATTGCACACTAATATCCCAATAACACAAAGGGATATAGTAAATGGCACATAATCTTATAAAAATACAAAGATGCATATTGCTCTCAGCATGTCTAAGAAAACATAACCCTGTGACACCAGACAAGATGAAAAAATGAAAAAAAAAAAACAAACCAGGTACAATAATAAAATAAAGATCAATTCATCATAGGAAAATTAAAAAAACAAAATTAACTGATAAATTGGATAAATCAAGTAAAATGAGTTAAGGTAATTTTAGTGGACAGTTTGGAGCAGTGACAGATCCAGAAAGGGGGGGGGGGGGGGGGGGGCGATAGGAGCAATAGTCCCTGGCTACGCCAAATCTCCCCTTTCCCCCTTAAAGCAAAGTTTAGGACTGCCCCTGGTGTGGACAATGTTTTGCTTGATAATAAAACCCATCATTTATCTGAAGAGGGTATTTTAATGGCGCTAAATTCTGCTCTGTGATACTACTGGCAAAACCATGAACCTTCCAGTACAATACAAATCAAGTGTTGTTAGTGGGTGAAATGAACCGTTGGTGGATATAAATCTTGTGGACGGAACCAATATCCATGACAGAGCAGCCAATCAATTCACGAGACACTAGTGACATCACTAAATCTCAAAAGGGGCTGATTCGGAGTTGGCCGGTTTTGTGTCCTAAACCGAGTGGCACAAATAGCAGTAAAAAAAATTGCAATTGCACCTGCAATGCTGCAACTATTGTGAGAAACTTGCAGACAATTGGCACAGGTGTCTGATTTACGTCAGGCATACGTTACATACACTTACGCCCATGTTTATAACCATTTGTCCTGTTTGCAAAATACATATTTGCTATTAGGCATCAATAAAACTTCAAAACCCCCTTAATACAGGAGAAACAAGTCATGCAAATCTGCGTAGATACAAATGCGTGCGGATGCTTCTCCGGGAAAGTTTTCACGCAAGATGCGCTGAGTAAACTGGCGAACAACATACTCTGAATCAGCCCCAGAGAGCGTAGATCAGAGGTGTCCGGTGCTTCCTGGTAAACTGGCTGCATCCTCAAAACGGCTTCTTTGTACGGGAAATGGTCACAACTTGGGCAGAAATATTATCATTCTTCAAATGATTCGCAATATGAAGCTTCAGGTATTCATTTCAAGGGATTATATAACATTCCTCCATCATTGCATGATATCTGCTCTAATATTCTGCGCTCAATACAAGACCTTCGCTTTTATGTAGATCCTATAGCCCCTCGCAGAGACAAGTCCTGTACTAATTACAAGTGCATGGTAAAGAAATCTCTTTTTCTCTCTTTCATTTATTCAGAACTGAAGATAAAAACTCGGTAGATCAATGCCCAGCTGGTGGTGGTACACTCCGTCTTCCCCCTGCGCTATTTTTTTGTGCCGATTCTGATTCATACACACAGATTTTTTATTTTCTCTTTGAAAGTCATGATAAAGAAACCATCTCTGATTATACTAACATATGTAAGTGTGAACTTCATGGCACCAGGGGGCCACAAATGTTTCATTACTCCAGAATGAAGAAGCGTTTTATTCCATAGAGGACCACAGGGGGGCGCTGTCCTGGGTTTATAGCTCAAAGTGCTGCTAAGATTCACTACAAAAGGAATTATTATTATTATCTTTCGTTTGTAAGGGGCCACAAAAAGGTCCGCAGCACAGTACATGACATAACTCAATGATACATAACACATTACATGATACAACAACAAAACACAAAGATCAGACATACTGAATATGCAAATATTATACAGATAACATGGTAATGCAGATCTAATTATTTATGGGACAGTGAGTGAGAGTGATGGTAATAATCAGCGGGAAGTAGGACTGAGCTCAGGAAAACTGGGCGAGGGAGCAGCCTAGAGGTACAGAGGGTGATGGAATAGTAGAATATCAAACATCTTATTGATAATTGGGAGACATGTAGACTAAATCATCATCCTGCCATAAACACACTTAGCAAATTATCTTCTCCTTTGGAGAATGATAGCTAGGGGCTGGCTGAGAAGTTTTATCCCCAAATAAGAGGCTCAGTGTATGCCACTGCCTGTGTGTTAATGACCAGGCTATGGTGCACGCCCAGTAATTGACTGCCGTCACCCCCCTCCTTATCCATTTGCACATCAGAAGAAAATGGCAAAGCAGACAACACCCAATAAGTGCACACTCTCCACCTGACTCTCCACCTGACTCTCCACGTCACCAACATCATTTAAAACTCTCCTCCTTCAAAGCAAAGTTTCTTTTTAGCTTGTGGACGTATTAGGAGGCGCGTGAGTATGGCCATCCTGAATTTAGTTTTCAATGGGCCAATACACCCAGCCCCTCTCATCGGAACATGCTAAATGCTCTGTAGACACTGTTATCGTCATGTGCACTGCAGAACACAGTTTTGTGCCTTCAGAAATGATCCTTTATACTACTGCTAGTAACAAACTGTTGATGTATGACAATGATACGTGGGTGTGTTCTGTCCTTTACATTTCTGGGTCTAGCTCTATGACCAGACCGATGAGCAGGCAGCTTTCTTCGCTCCTCTTTCTTTATTATGGCTTTCAAATCAGAACATACATCCTGACTGTCCCTGTAGTTACATTCCTGATAGCTTGGGGCAGTCTTCCAAAATTGAGACCTACCACCAGAATCGGGATATCTGTCTCCCATCTGTTCTTACTCCTTTGAATAATTGCGGCTTGTCTGGATACTGGAATGTCGGGCCCAGTTTTAAAAAAATAGGTATCATTCACCTTCTGGAAAGCCAAGCAACAAGTGAACACTTTAAAGCTCCCTCACCCCAACCAGCTCTGGCATTAAGAGGCATTCATATTTTATAAATATGCCTTTTACCCCGATCCCCCAACCCGCCCTGACATCAAATTAGTAGTATTCGTATTTAGTAGAGACTACACATTGCAGTAATAGCTTCTGCATAACAATAACATTCCCACACCCTTCCCTACATCCCATTAATTTCCCACAAACCAGTCCTCACATAATATTATTACCACCACACTAGTCCCCACATAATATAAGCCACTACAACACCAGTCCCCACATTACATTTGACCCTCAACATCAGTCCCCACAACAATAACCCCACACACACCAGTTCTACCAGATCATACACAGACCAATCCCACATAACATTAACCCACACAAACCAGTCGACACATAACAGTAACACCCCATACCATGCAACACATAATGTTACCCTCCATAGATCAGACTCCACATAACATTAAGCCCCCACAGCAGCAGTCCCTACATAACATAAATACCCTTCAAGTTCCCTCATAATATTAATACCCCCCAGTCTCCATATTATATTAATAATCCTCCCCACATGCTTCCCGATTCTGTAGAATAATGTGGTACTCTATCTGCCTAAGATGCAGGCTGGTCCTGGGGAAGGAGGGGGGGCAGAATGGTAGCTTATTGGTAAAAGTCAATGAATATATAACAATGTTGCTGAGAGATGTGTTTGTGACCCCAGTTTGTGCTCTTTGTGGCCTCTTTCTCTGCGAGTCTCAGGCTCCCAAACTGATCCCAAGCTCAGCAGGTCCAGGGCACTGTATCTACATAAATTGCCTGACTAGGAGTCAATAAACTCACTTTCACATAAGCTACATTTGTTACACAACACAGGTCTCTAAAGTCACCACTTCAAAGTTGAGGATTGTTCACAACAGTGACTTCACACTGAACTTGAGGTGAAGAACAATATTTGGGAAATTATTGTGTAATTAATGTTCTTTTCTAAATCAATGATTCTCCCTCTCCACTGCCTCTTACCTCTGCTCCAGGAGACATAAGGAGCCCAAAAGTTACCGTGCCGGGACTTTGAAATCTCATTGAAAGTAAGCAGTGCGGGAAGGGCAAAGGGCCGGGATTTGGGCAAAGATCCAGTTTCCTCAGTGGCTCCCCCTGGTGCAGAGAGAGACCCATCACTAATTCCCCATATTCCTGCAGACATCATGGTCCTGATTTATTAAGGAAAGTAAACAGTGATTTTGTGCGTATAATCCGCTCAATTACTCTGCACAGGTCCAGAACCGGACCGAACACCACAGAACGCAGCCACGTTCAACTCATCTCCGAGCACAAAGCACACGTTGTACAGCTACAATGTCAAGGATGGAACGAGGTGGGAAAGAGGGTTTGGCCGTAGTCAATGTACTGTAAGGGCGTGCCAATATCATACATGTGTTCGCAATGAAATGTAACTGTAAAAAACTATTACAGTAGACATTGATCACATTCTAATAAATGTAATTCATGGGGAAAAAAAATCTAAAACAAAAACACTTTTTTTTTTACATCTTTAATGTTTTATCAGTAATGCTTAAATTATGACATAAATTGAACAGTTTTTTTATGTGCGTTCTTTTGTGACTTTATATTATACGTATGTATTGTGCGGACATTGTATTGTCTTTTGAGCAGAGCGGACCTAGACCAGTATTCATTACTACACGTATTTTCTAAACCACTCCCTGTTAAATTTGGGCGTACTGATCCCCGATTTAAGTGCATTTTAAAACAAACGCAGTGTGCATCCATCAGTGAATCAGGCCCCATATTGTTGATGATGATATCATCATCATCAACATTTATTTATATAGCGCCACTAATTCCGCTGCGCTGTACAGAGAACTCACTCACATCAGTCCCTGCCCCATTGGAGCTCACAGTCTAAATTCCCTAACACACACACACACAGACTAGGGTCAATTTAATAGCAGCCAATTAACCTACCAGTAAGTTTTTGGAGTGTGGGAGGAAACTGGAGCACCCGGAGAAAACCCACGCAAAACACGGGGAGAACATACAAACTCCTCACAGATAAGGCCATGGTCGGGAATTGAACTCATGACCCCAGCGCTGTGAGGCAGAAGTGCTAACCACTGAGCCACCGTGCTGCCCGGTGATATCATCGTATTCCAATGACATCATCCTGCAGCTGTAATAATCTGACATCACCGATACAAAGTACAATATGTAATGATAGACGAAAAGCGTTATCTATGTTTTGCAGAACGTGTTTGATTTAAATGTTCAGCTGTTGGGACAATAAACAGTTCACACTGCTGAGAAATATATAAATGAGGACGAGGGAAAGGAGAGAAGCCGAGATCCACTTTAGAATGCGCCTGTTTATTTATTTAGACCTGATGTCCATGGAAAAAAGCAGATTAAGATGAATGTTTTGTCCTCTACCGAATCCCTGGAGATCAGAGCATTCAAGAAACTCATCGCCATTAAAGTAGCAGCGCAATTATACACGTCGCAAGACAAATCATTCCGCTCGTGAGTCCTTATTAGATTTTCCCAGTGAAGGTTAAAGACGATGTAGCAATGTGAAGTTATGTTCATTTAGAGATACAAATATAACGCGCTGGAGTCCAAATATTTGTCTGCTCACCGGATGGGGAACTGCAGAGATAAGACATCCAGGTTGAATAAAGACAATTGGAGTAATATAAAATATTCCTTGTGCAGGAACATGTCTGTAAACATTTTCATTTCCCAAGTTAATAGGAAAAAAGTAGTTTAAGGAACAACAATTCTTGCAAGAATTAATATGCAGGAACATCTTTGGGGGTCTATTTACTAAACTGCGGATTTAAAAAAGTGGAGATGTTGCCTATAGCAACCAATCGGGTTCAAGTTATCATTTATTTAGTACATTGTACAAAATGACAGCTAGAATCTGATTAGTTGCTAAAGGCAACATCTCCACTTTTTCAAACCCACAGTTCAGTAAATATACCCCTTAGAGTTGGAGATGATCGACAATTAGGCTGTTTATTTGGGTCTAGAGAGCTTAGAATTCTCATGAACTGCAAATTTAGTATAAAAACCTTGATGTCACCCTAATTGCCAGGAGTATATTAGTCATGAAGGTTGGCACACTGTGGCATGAAAAATGCGATAAAGGAAAGTGATTGTCAGTAGGCATGCAATTTAGTGGCTTGGGATAAGCATACTACAGCTCAGAGGACAACACTGTGCACTTGTGACAACATTGTATCTGCTTTGGAGAAGACATAAGAACTATCTTCTAACCTGTTCCTCGGAATATTCTCCTCATACTGCAGAATTTCCCACATTTCCCTGGTAGACCTTGATCTTAAGTGTTTAGTGTGCAATTTCCTAAAACATTTTCTTTTTTTAACTCAAATTTCTCCCTTATTATATCCAAAATCACATTGCAGAGCGGAAAAAATTGTCTTAGGTCTATTTATAGACTAGAAATTCTGCAAAATGCAGAATCGGAGAGAATGTATCGCAGGAGCTTTGCACCCTTGTTCTGCAGTGAAACTCGCCACGACTTCACTCATTCCTCCTTTTGATCCCTACACACAATCTTAGATAGAACTAATTTAGTTGTGCGCTCTAACAGGCAACATTTTTTGAAAGATTACAATCCAGATATCATAGTGACCAAACATGGCAAAATGACCAGTTCTGTCTTGAAACTTGATTTACATCAACTATGCCAGCCCTGAGCGCTACCTGTGTATTTTAGAAGTCTCCAGTAGGGCCCTAGGTAAGATCATTTCATTTGGGCCCACTTCTACTCCATTCATAAAAAAGCCAAAATTATAAAAACGGGTTAATAAAGGGCCCCTCAGTGCTAACTGGGCCCTATGCAGGAGCCTACGTTGCTAAGTGGATGATCCGGCTTGCAGGTTTATTCTACAAATGTATCGCAACCGATTGAGTATATATTATGAAAACCTCAGTCTCCATCCTCCTAACTTTGAAAACAAACTGCAGAGAATCACAGATGAGGAAGCGGTAACCTGAGGCCAGTACACGGCGTAGACGGTAAGAAATATTGTGAGCCTAAATCACGCAGAAGTTCCTGGCACACACGTCTGCACATTAGTTAAGTTCTGTAGTTAGTCAGTAAAAAAGCAAAGTTTGGGAACCTTTCAGAATCATTTTATCTTTGAGGATTATAGGATTTTGGAATTGGCCAGATCCCAAACAATTACTGGAAGCTGCATTAGAGGACTGAGCGCAGTGTTTTATCTGGTTGAGTTGAATCATGAGAGGGACGCTCAACCGCTAGGAAATCGGAATTGTTCCTTGGGAGGTGAATGTGGACACAATGAAATTAAATTCCTGGTAATTGTCTAAAACAATAAATCCACAAATATTTTGCAGGATTAAACAAAATGTGTAGAGTACAGGCTGCATTGGAGTGTACATGTCAGATACACACCGAAGGAGCTATTTTATAAGCTAAATTAATATTCACCAGAATGCAACCAATCAATTTACTCTGAACTTTGACATCACTGAGGCGGGGGAAGGCACTGTGGGTCTGATTCAAGTCTGAACGCAAATTGCAGTTTAAAAAAAGACCACGGAACTTGTGCGCAGTTTCACACATATTCAAATCCAAGCGGATCTCTAGAAATGTTTCCCTTTGAATCTGGGTGTAAGTGTGCTCTGGCTGTACATTACTTGTCGTACGTAGACAGACAGAACAGACGCACATGCATATGTCGAATGCAATCTCACATCACAACGCATGCAAACAATTTATGTTATAAAATAATTGGATAACTCTAAACAGTATATTTATTAAAAAAATAAGGATTGCTACAAAAAAAATGTTGTATAATTCTTTTCTTTTACATCATATACATAAATCAAGATGTTATTAATGTATAGTTGCACACACATGCCCTGTGCTAGCTAGTGACACACATATGTGTACTTTATATAACAAAGACTCTGCATTGTCAGCAGGTGCGGGCTGGGAGAGGGAAGCCCGGGGGGCACACAGGCGGCCACATCTCATGACAGGGGATGCGGCCGCGTCATTGATGTGGGGAAAGTGTTGAATTTTGCATCCGGGGGGGGGGGGCGGCCGGCTGGCCTACCCCCCCAGCCCGAGTAACGGTCTGACAGAGCGGCCACTGCCCCCCAGGCCAGCCCGCCCCTGATTGTCAGCCATATTATCAGCTGGCGCTTACACCTACTCTTTAACTGGTGCAAATGAGACAGCTGAAAATAAGCGTATTATTATTATTAATTTTTATTTATAGGGCGCCACAAGGTGTCCGTGGCGCCGTACAGGGACAAAAACGAATTACAATACAAGGTGAGACAGCACAGTACAGTAAACATAAAGCACAGTAACTCAGTAAGCTCAATGCACAGCTAGTGAGGGCGGGGGGAGTATCCGCAAATGACGGGGCCCAAAAGGAGGGCGCGGAAGACAGGGAGACACCTAGAGGGGGGAGGAGGGCCCTCGAGGAGGAGGGCAAAGTACCTGGAGAGCAGAGTTAGGAGTGGTGGAAACAGGAGGAGAGATGGCCCTGCTCAGAGGAGCTTACAATCTAAGGGGAGGGGTGGACAGACAGAGAAACGCAGGGGAGAGAGGGAGAGTAGAGGGAAGCGTATACTTACAAGAAACCCAGGACTTGAATTGGCTGCATGTGCACCATAATGTGTACATTCATCATCATCACCATCATCAGTTACTTATATGGACGCAATTGCATGCAACTCTACTGTTGTGTCTGTCAGTGAGAGAAACAAGTCACATATGAAGTAAATGACACTAGAATTACTATTGAATCAGAAAATGTTCTTTTATATTTGCAGGTATATTTTAACCAACGTTTTCCTTTATCAACAGACATCTCACAAAATAAAGACGTTCCACTGAATTGATCCTACGGGTTTGAGCTGCACAGGAATTAAACCTCAGCACTTTGTGAACTATACGAGTGCATAAAATCATTAATATGTTCCGGCCAATTGCATCGCACATCTTCCCTAATCCCCCAAGATCCAAGCTGTATAAATCTTGAATTTTCAATCTCCGCTTACCCTGTGTACACAGATATCCCAACTTGCCATTGATTTTCTCAAATAACACCAGCCATTAATCCACACGCACAGAATGACTGCTGGAGTTATTATCATAACATTTGCTTATCTCCAAAAATTGATTTACTCATTTTCATCCACTCTTATTTTCTCTTCTTCCCAATATTAAGCTCTTGTTCATTTTTTATAGATGGATTTAACTAAAGAAATCAAGCAGACTGTTCGCTCTGTTGGCCGTTATTATCCAGCCTGAGAAATGAGCATAATAATATGCTCATTATAGAAGCTGCGTTCTGGGAATATATTATTATTTAGTAAATATTAATGCAGAAAAAGTGACAGAAACTGGTTTAGACTTTGCATTATATTATGTGTACCAGAAAAAGTCGTGAAATCAGATGTTGGATTCCTGGGTGATAGAAAGGAAACATGTACTGAGTAGTGAGAGGAAGGCCGTTTCCATGACAACAGAATGCAGATTCTAAGCAATTGTTTTTAAAGGGGTTGTCCAGTTAAATATTTTGCCTCCTCCTTTTTGATTGTGCCCCCCTATCCCCTTCTCTTTTTTCTGTATCCTTACCCCTCTTTTCCTTGACTGCATATAAACCTTTCAAAACCAATAAAATTTATTTAAACAAAAAGAAAAAAAAGTTTTGCTTCTTCCCTACCACTTTTTGAGCCCTGCACATTAGTATTTTCTATTTACCCTTACAATCAAGCACCGATTGATCAGTGTACATAGACTAAAGACCAATCATTTCCTTGCTGTGAAATAATTGGTCTTTAGTCTACAGCTTTGGGATCTACACATCTGCAGCTGCCTGTCTAATACACTGTTATGCGCTATAATTCATATCACTTTGCACAACCTAGCTCATATAACACAGCACATCACTTGTCGCACATTTCAGTGCATTAGAGATGCGGGGTAATGCAATGTGTTTTAAACTTAAACCACCATCCTAACTGCTTTATTTCTTTTAATACTATCTTTTAAAGTGTTATCTAACAGTTACCCAAATGTTTAAATGTTGTTCTGTACATTCTCAAAGTCAGTAAGCAGGGGCATAAGGCCAGTCCCGCTATGCAAATCATTTCATGGATCCTTCAAATCCCCAGCAAGGAAAGCATTTTGTTCTTGGGAGCTCACATGATTGTTGAATGTTGCATCTTTAGGGGGCGGCTTTCTGCAACCGCATACAGCGATTTAAACTATAAAGACAAAGAGTCTATTATAGACATAACCTACAAGATACCCATCAATAGATCTTATGTTTAATAAATATATACTTAGAATACGTGATTATATTGAAAATCACATCTTCCTATCCCGATCCATGGACATGTATTCTCTTACAATTTCTAGGTCATCGAACGCTGTAAACAAATTTTATGCTACGCAAATTAAATCTGTGGGTTCAGAGTGGGGGCCTCATCGAGTCACTGTTCATTACTAGATGTAAAGTTATAGAACATATTACAGCTAGGATAACTCCAAACAGCACAAAGTTAGACGCTGCAGAAAATCCGCCAGCTCATCACATCACAGCAGCGACACTCCGTACATTGGTGTCAGCTCGCTGCTCACAACGCTGTATTTTATGATTTATAACAGGTAATAAGAATGCTAAAGCAATTATTTGTCTATTCTGATGTTATTGATTGCTCTTCAAGAGAAAGGAGGTTGCTGACTCACAGGGAGAGGTGGAAGCAGCCTCAACTCTGCTTCATTCATCCTTTGCCTCCTCGCTGGATAAAAGGACTTTATTATTCCCATTCTCTCCTGTATTTACGTAGATTACAAAGGATTCTTAATGTGAGAAATTAAAAGACACAAAATGAATGTGGTTTCTTCCACTGTGACGTCATGCTCTAAACGTTACAAAGTTGTGCTTGATTGTATGGAGAGTAGCAACACCAATATAGTGTTAGTTACGAGGGGAGCATAAGTTTGCACCTTATGGTGAGAGGGGCTGGCCAGACATAGGTGCATCCGGGAATTTTTTGACAGACAATGGGGGAAAAACAAAGTAACATACCTCTCAACTTTAATCCTACTAATTAGGACATTGTGCACCGTCGTGCAGAGAGCTTCATGAATCAAAGGATTGTGGTTCCTTAAGTGCCAGCATGCCCAAACACTTAAAGGCGGTCAGAGCATGCTGGGACCTTTAGTGCATCATGGACAAAATGAAATATTAACTATTTATTTTACTTAATTACTCTACACCCACCGCACCAGGGGTGTGTGAAGGACCCTAGTACTATCAGCATTGGGCTGGTTATTCCTAGGGGGTGCCCACCAAGGGAATCCAGCCCTCGGCTGAACAGCCAAGGGCCGGTTGGTCCTACTTCAGGGGAACCCCCATGCTGTGACTTTCTCTGCTATAGTGCTACCAGCCCGAGTTGGCTTAGCCTTGTGCAGGTATGGGCAATTCTGGGGGTGACCCCACGCTTTTCACCCCCCGATTTTGCTACTATCAGCCTAGTCTGGCAGCACAAGGGCTGGTTGGTCCTACTTCAGGGGAACCCCCATGCTGTGACTTTCTCTGCTATAGTGCTACCAGCCCGAGTTGGCATAGCCTTGTGCAGGTATGGGCAATTCTAGGGGTGACCCCACGCTTTTCACCCCCCGATTTTGCTACTATCAGCCTAGTCTGGCAGCACAAGGGCTGGTTGGGCGGTAAAGTAGAGGAAGGGGGCACAGGCATTTATAAAAATGTATTTCTCTGGTCTATGACCTGTAGAGTATAAACATATCTTACTGAAAGTTACACATTTTGTACTACGCAGTGTTGCAGGTACCTTAAGATAAATACGGCTCAGAATAGTAAGTAAATTATGTCTTTTAAAAGGATTCAATTACGCTGTATGTTTTTAAGCATAGTTTATCAGCGATACTCAGCTGTATCGGTGATTCTAGTCCAGAGAAGTAAGCGCCAACTTACCGCTGCGCTGGGCACATGGATGACTCAGATCGTCAGACCACACATGTGCAGGGGAGCTGAACGCTCAGAGACATAAAGGGCCTGATTCACCAAGGTACATATACTGAGCGCAATCTGCGTTTCATTTAACAAGCGTCTATATCGTCTCTGCGCACTCCTGAACTCAGTGGATCTGAAGATACGTGCGCTGATGAATCTGGGGGTAGGTCTGCTGTGTTCTACTGCACAATACTGCAGGATACGTCCAATACCGATGTGGAATATACATTCGTAAAAAAAAATACACAGAAAATAAAATCTTCAATTAATGTCACCTGTTAATAATATAGGCATTAATGATAACACAGTTATATAGTTAAAATATTTTTTGCCCCCATGGAATACGTTTATTAGGATGCTGTTATTGTCTTCTGAACATACAATACATTTTTTCAGTTGATCCTGATTGCAAACACATGTTATAGCTGCATACACAGCCGTCATCACCAGCAATCGGCACTTAGACTAGACGTGTAGCTGGAGCAAGAGATACGGCAGAAAAATAATAATTTTGAGATGCCCAAAGTTTGATCCAGACGCTGCTGTGTGTACTTTCTGTACTCGAACTATGGGCGAACACCCCTTGCCCGTCCTGTTCCCTCCCAGAAATCGCAGGCTGCGGTAAGTGTCCTTTGTGTACTAAGATTAATTGAACGTTGTTGCGTTTGATTGCGTACGGTCTGGTTCTGGGCATGTCAAGAGTGATTTTGCACATGATACGAACAACATCGCCATTTACGTTCCTTGATGAATCAGGGTCAGAAGTGTAAAACAAATATGTTGAAAATATTGACCATTGAATAAATATTTTATTCAAGGTATAAAGCATTTTTTCATTGATTTTCTTCTGTTATCACTATCTTGAAAAGAAATAACAGAACAAACATCACAACGATACATGGCGATCTGTTTTCCCTATCTCTCTGGTTAGTAAGACAGAGTCTCTGCTCTGGCTCTATAATGGCCACAATGGTAACAGAGATAAGGAAAATGTTTTGGCCAATTTCGACTTTCCCAGGATTTAGTGTTTCACAGCCAGCGAATCAGTATGTAAAGGTAACAAGGACCAAACGTTACAGAATTTGTATCAAAATTTATGATATTTTAACATTTTTATTTCTTTACCTGTGGAGATTATCAAAATGACTTGGAAAATAGTCTGTGAATTTCACTGTTTGCAACTGAATTCATAAAAGTGACCTGAAAAACTTGTAACTTCCTTGTTAACTTTTTCTCTTTAAACTATTGAGCAAAAAAATAATCTTGTGAATCTATTTACTGCCAATAGAAATATTGGATTAATATTGCAAAATGACCCTTGCAAGGTCCGTTCGTATCTAATTGGTAACGATGACCGTTTGATTTGCAAGCAACAGGTACAGGCCATTTCTTTTGGGGGGGGGGACATTAGAAAACACAGGAAGTGGCTCAGTTAAAGTTGACTATAATAACCTGAGACCCTCTTCCCAAGTCCACTAGATCACACAGCAAGATCCCTACATTTCTATGGCAATGTATATTGTGCACATCTGGGGATAAATGGAAAGTTATGAGCCAGGAAAATGAGATTGATCTTATCCACAATTACAATCCAACACTCATAAAATGATTGACATAAATGTTAGATGTGTTCCACAACCTGTCCTGATATCAGCACTCCTGTGCCTGATATCAACACTCCCTTTCCTGATATCAGCACTCCCGTTCCTGATTTCAGCACTCCCGTTCCTGATATCAGCACTCACGTTCCTGATATCAGCACTCCCGTTCCTGATTTCAGCACTCCCGTTCCTTATATCAGCACTCCCGTTCCTGATATTAGCACTCCCGTTCCTGATATCAGCACTCCCGTTCCTGATATCAGCACTCCCGTTCCTGATATCAGCACTCCTATTCCTTATATCAGCACCACCTTTCTTGGCAATCTACAAAACATGAAAACATTAGCAGTGCTTCCTCTGGTCTTCGCAAATCATGGCAATGGATGATAGAATAAAGACACAGTAGGTCTCCATCCTCACACCTCCTTGTGTACCACAACTCCACCTCGCTGCATTAACATCTACACTTAACTCATTTGTTTTAATTCTCAAAACATTTAAATTACAACCCTACCGCAATCTTCTACCTCCTTCTGCTGTGATGTTATTACTGTATTATAACATGAAGTTTAAAACATCTTGATGCAGAATGTGATATATTCAATATATTGGCCCCTGTTTATGGAAACCTAACATGTTCTGAAACAAAGTTACACCGTAGGCGCAAAGACATGAGAACTGATGTGTAAAGAGGCAGAGATCAATCCTGCGTCTCCTCTCTGGTTTCGTAAACATAATGGTCATGTGCAATTGAGCCCCCACCAAAAAGTTTAATAATAATATTGAATAATGTTAATGAGTATATATATATATATATATATATATATATATATATATATATATATATATATATATATATATATATATATATATATATAATATGCATATGCTAGTGGTCTAATGTGTTTATGATGTACAGAGTTTAACAGACCCCATCCTGCATCAAACATACATTTGGTCCCTACTGGAGTTTACATGAAAATATCCTAGAAGGTAAATAGCAAACATTCTAAAAAGGAAAAGTGGAGTTGTTGCCCATAGTAACCAATCAGATTATAGCTATCATTTGTCCAGTACAGTCTAGAGTCTGATTGGTTGCTATGGGCAACACATCCACATTTTCTTTATAACAGGTTTGATACATTTAACCCTAGATAGCTGATACTTCAGTTACTTATTTACATGGCTAATGTAAGTATATATTGTCAACATTATCCAGTGTGTCTCTTAATCTACAAGCTCTTAAGACCATTTACTAACACTGCCTTTAGATGCAAACATTGTACTAAACCTGATTTCACCTCTGCTTTGATGTGGTTCAGTGCAAATATTGCACATAAATTCAATCCAGGTAAATTAACCCTTTAGTTTTCATTTTAATTTCTAATGTATTAAAAAAGTACCTTGTACTTTTAATTAAAAAACAAACATTGCAGGATTATTAATACACGGGGTTTCAAATAAATATTTCAATTAATAAAACATTAATGAGGACCTGACACTTTTGACCTAATATATATTTGTACATAATTCCTAGTTTGCTATATAAGTGTAAAAATATAAAATGCATAAGATAGTATAGAAAACTGCGCCCCCATCTGCCAGTGTGATAAGAACCTATTAGCGTATGGCTCTAGGCCCTTGTCTCACTACCAGGCTCTGATTTCACTCAACATAGAAAACCGCTGCTTTTATAACACTTATGGGTGATTAAGAGCATTTGTGCTGCGTAAATATGTATCTTGCATAGAATTTGTCACACTGGAAATGTACAAAACTTGCAGCAGTATTTTGAGGTCTGAGTATCTAACATTTGTAGCCTCTTGTGCTTCTGAAGTAATATCAGGCGCATTCATGTGGAAATGCAGTAACGTAAGTTAAACACGCTTCTTTCAGATATGTCTTAGTTTGGGTTAGATCCATCTTTGAAATATGTTCCTTACCAAACTTAAATTCTGGGCTCAGTAAGGCACAAAACAGATGTAGTTTTTAGCTGATGATTATTTGCTCCAGATGCCTCTATTTATTAGATTTAAGATGGGATGTACTGTATCTTAAAATGCGTATAACTGAAAAAAACAGAGACAGAAACACAAGTGTGCAGACGCACGTTTGTATATACACAACTTTTACAATCAACTCTATATCATCTCCTTAGTGCACAAGTCAATTTGAAACACATATATTACGTCAAAAATGACAGGTCCTCCTTATGTTAACCTGAAGGTTCCCAGGAAATGCTCATGTGCTGAGGGCTAGAATGATACATTGTATACTCTGCAACAGAGTTTCTATATAAACTGTATTACAATTATTTTCAAGGAAACAGGATGTCTACAAATGGCAACAGGGGATTCATTTTCTCAAGAATACCCAGACACTTCTTATAATACAATAAATCATTTTCACTTTGCACTGGCCAATGAGAGGAGAGCGGGGGAGATGGGGGTGTTCCTGGCTAAGTTAGTACAAAGTTGGTGATCCAGTATTTCTGTGTACATTTTAGGTGTTCCCGGGATGGGGGGAAGCGTACTTTTGCCAAACAGGAGATTTCATTTAGAGGAGTGAGATTATTGAGGTAAAGGGGAGGAGATGATGTATATTTTGGGGTGTTCCTTGCTATTCAGGCGACACACAACCAATTCCATACTTGAAAAGGATTTGATTTTGGAACCAGCTCTGAGCTCGGATCTTATCATATATTTTACTAAGAAGCATATTCACTCATCTCACTTGTACTTTGGCAGAGAAGCTAACACCTTTGCGCACTTCACCAAATGAAAAAAAGGATAAAAATTTTCCAACACAAAATTACCGAATGTAATTAAACTGTCTCGGTTATCCCTTCAATCTTGTGATTAACCTAAGCCCTAAAGAGGCTGAACGGAGCAGTAATTTATGGGGGAAACGGAAATATGCTCATTAACAAACGTTGTGGTTCTAAAGGGGACGGTAGTTGGACATTTATGGGAATTCTGCACTTTTTCACATTGCACCACTGCAGATTTTTCCATCTCTTCACACACGTAGGTGCACTTGTAGTCTGCTGTGTGAACCATCTAGGTCAGTGGTGGCTAACCTGTGACACTCCAGGTGTTGTGAAACTACGAGTCCCAGCATGCTTTGTCAATATATAGCAGCTTATTGCTGGAAAGGTTGGCTGGGACTTGTCGTTTTTACAACACCTGAGTGTCACAGATTAGCCAACACTGATCTAGGTGCAAGGGGACAAAACAAAGGTGTTTTGTGCAGCACATGGAGAAAGCTTCATAGTTCAACTCCCCTATGTTTTTTATTACCAGGTTTGAACCATCTGTCCAATACGTTGTCACGTTGTCTGTGCAATAAAGCATTCAGAATACTAATATCTTTACTCAAACTCTCACAATTGAGGAAATTAGCTGAGCTCTCCAGGGTCCTGAAACCTGACCACTGCCGCAGTCTTCATGGATAGTGGGAGGGAAAATATAAAGATTAATATATTGAATACTGATTTAAAAGTGATGCCGGTATCAGTGTTGGTCATGACCTATTTTATGAAAGGAGGTACCTGCTCACTATAACAACTAATCAGACCCATGTAACCTCGTCTGTGAGTAGTTAAGAACAATATAAAATTAACTCAGTAAATTGAACATCTAGCAGAGATGAGAGCAGACAACCTGGAGAGTTCCGGACTTCACTATAACTCGTCTCTGTACAAGAAAAATCTCTAAAGTTCTCAAAATATCTCCAACTTCTTTTGTCCATATTAGACAACCGAATGAGTAATAGAAAGAACAGACTTAAGTTTCACACAGCTGATGGGGGTATATATATATATATATATATATATATAAATATTTTAGTTTTCCCCATGGGTGTAATTGTATTAGGATTTTAGGCTCTAACAAGGACCTTCTGTCCACGAGGTCACAATCTATGTTGAGATACAGAAATTCTTACGTCTATTGTTCCTACTTTTTCAGTGACATCAGCAACCCAAGAATGTTTTCTTAATTAATAATTTTCAGGCATGTATACATATATACCAATGTTAATATTATTTTATACATGGGATACCATAGGTACTGTAAAGAAAGTCACTGAGGTGTTCTGTGACCATAACAAGGAACGAAATCGCAGGGAGATGGAAGGGGATGGATGTGGCGAATTGCATCATTTTTATGTCCTTTTACCACTAGGGGTCAGGGCCAAAATGAAGCAATTCAACGAGAATTGCATTTCGGTGGCTCCTGTCCTGCCTACTTAACGCGGAAGTGAGCAGGATGCAGGAGAATGGCCTGCACTTTCAGGGAGACCTACCCGGAATTCAGGAGTGCTAAGTGGTTAACACTTCTGCCTCACAGCACTGGGGTCATGAGTTCAATTCCCGACCATGGCCTTATCTGTGAGGAGTTTGTATGTTCTCCTCGTATTTGCGTGGGTTTCCTCCGGGTGCTCCAGTTTCCTCCCACACTCCAAAAACATACTGGTAGGTTAATTGGCTGCTATCAAAATTGACTCTAGTCTGTGTGTGTGTGTGTGTGTCTATATTAGGGAATTTAGACTGTAAGCTCCAATGGGGCAGGGAACGATCTGAATGAGTTCTCTATTCAGCGCTGCGGAATCAGTGGCGCTATATAAATAAATGGTGATGATGATGGTGTTATACATCTACAGAACACTTTCACAATGAGTCATGTGATATAATTATGTATTCCATGTGAATTATATTAATTTAGTCAAGAGGTCATCAGAACAGCACACAGCCGTATACCGACAATATATTTTATAACTTGATCAATATAAGAAAATATTACGAACATGTTGGTGAGTGTCCGACCTGTATCCAGTACATGTCAGGTCCACACTCGTATGTAACAACAGGAGCATTTGCTATTTTCTGCTTTCGTTTACCAGTCGGAGCATTTTTGCTATATTATAATTTCACAATGTAATGAAACCGTACAGGCTGCTTACTTAGGGGTGGAAAGTGAGGGGATATCATTTATCAACGTGAAAAATGAAACACAATTAGGCTGTCAGATTAATACAAAGAGATAGAATTAGTAAAATGCTAATGTGGCATAAATTATACAAACAAAGGAAATCCATTCACAGAGCTTGATCCTAATTCACTAAATAAACTAATGTACAGTAAGCGCGGGCGCCGTCCGCCAGACAGGCGATTAAACATCCTGTTTTCCTGCAGCACCTGCGGGATAAAGGAGGATTCTTCTGTTCTACTGATTATCTTTAAAAAGTGAAACTAATTGTTAGTTATAAATATAATAAATTGTGCAGATGCAGCGCCAATGGCGGTTTTCCCTCTTATGTGACGCTGTTTGTTTATTGTTGCGCAGTTGTTCCCATTCATACAAATAGCCACTTGGGTTTGCGGGTTAAGATGGAGAGAAAAAAACGCTCTTCGTCACGATGGAGCGAGCGTACCGGACACGTGGATCGGGTATTTCATTGATACCACTGATTACAAGGCTAAACGCAAAAATGAGATTTTGTTTAGAGAGACGAGATACCGTCATGAACTTTAAGGGGTGATGGCTGCACAGATTTGGGGGGTGTCCTTATTCTGGCCTACGAGCATTTTTGGACCCACAAAACTACAAGTCTCTGACGTGGTGGTGACCCGCTGTTTATGGGTATTGATTCCTTGTTTTTCTCCATTATGGGACATTTAATTAGGGAAAGTTGACTTGTATGTATGCATAAACCAATTAACTTAAAACAAATGTACAATGTGACACAAGTAATTAATCTTTAAGATCTTAGTTGAGTTTATAAATGAGATTCCAATGAATTTTAATATAATAGTGTGTCTTTCTTTTATAGTATTACGCCACAATTTTGTTTTTAATTTGTGGAAGAACACTGATTATCCATAAACTTATGGCAACAGCTACTGCACTGTATGTGTTTTGTGGCTTGGTAAATAAAGTTTAAAGCAATAAGTGTAGGAGAGGTGACAGCGGATGAGCTGTGTGTTACTGCAGTGTGAGACTATTCTATAACAAAAGGTTTGTTAGCTGGGACGTCCCCGGCTGTCCTGCATTATCTGCTGCTAATAAAATGTCATTTAATGATGGCAGCGAAAAGCTCCCATGTCTGCAGCTTTAGAGATTTTCCAGTTTGAAATGTTGGGAGGCATGTAGTATTATTCTGGGTGATAATAATGTGTTGCACAAGTATGAAAACAGTCTTGCCCACTATAGCTTAATGCAATTATAAACATCATTATAACATCATCATGTCTGCGTTCTCACATCCAATTCGTGTGGTTTCTACCACGATCCTCCAACTCACTTCAAAGGTCTTCATTTACAGGTGGGCGCAATGTGCGTCTAAGACTTACACAAAAGAGTAGGAGTGGGAGTGTGCCGCAGCTTGGTGGGGTATTACGTGTGGCATGCAACTCCAGTTGTGTCCCACTTGTAACACCCTACCAAGATGCGGCCAGTTCCTGCAGCTAGCTAACTGCTTGCGCCACCTAAATCGTGCCACACTTTTTCTGTCTTGTTTTGACGTGTGTTCAGCCTGTGTTTTGATCCGACTAGGGTCGTTTTTGCGGGTAGACGCCCACAGTATCTGAATTATTCACGGTCACGCCTACATAACTCCGTGTTCCGCCCTTTCCCTCGTACTGAGAAGCAAGCTTTCGTAGTGTACACTGCGTCTGAAAAGCAGAAGGAACTGCAGGGAACTGTTGCTCACTGCGCATGCCCCATCAGTGGAAATGTGCAGGATGCACCTGAAAAGGACTTTACGTCCGACTCTAAATGAGGCCCAAAATCTTTTAAAAAAGGTTCTATAAAAATTTGGCCTCGACATTTTGCCTTAAGTGATCTTGTTCCTATCCACACCGCACCGCACCACACCAAAGAATGCACAGATTATCACCCCAACTCCTTACAAATACAGGGCAGAATGGCAGAGCTAAAGCAGAACTCAAAGATTGTAATTTATGGGGCAAATTTAATTTTTCATTAAGTTCAAGGCAAAATTATAATAATATAATATAACAAAACTTTGCTGCCATAAATCATCTATAAAGAAATTTCCCCCCCTTGATCAATAAATTTACTACCCCCATCATTTATACTTGCCAACTTTTTAGTTCTCCACTTCGGGAGATCAAGGAAGAGAGGTGAATTGGCGGTGTGGTGGGGACGGGACATTGGGAATCTCGTCATTTTGGTTCATCATGGGGCGGGACCAAAATTCTGGGAGTTGCAGCGAATTACGTCATCACTGCCTCTATCCCACCCATTTTGCTAGGAAGTGGGAGGATGCGGGAGAATGGCCTGCTCTCCCGGGGAGTCCGGAGACCTACCCAGAATTTGTGAGTTTCCCGGACATTTCGGGAGAGTGGGTAAATATGCATAAATCAATGGTGCATCCTCAGCGGGGGGCTGGTAAAATTTAGCCCGGGGGACAAGACTCAGCTCAGCAGCCTATCAGGAACATTTTAAAGGAAAAAAATGCAGATGGCCCAGTGACCCAGCCCAAGGTAGTCCACTAGGGGACCGCCCTGGGGGAAGATGCCCACCTGCCCCCTGCCCACGGCTGCCCATGTGCATCCTCTATTCTAAATTCATGCAGTATGAGCAATCTCACCTCTCACAACCCCCTCCTTTCCTGACTGTTTCTCTGATGGTTTGTCGCACCGCAGCGTAATACATTTGATAGCTTACATCTTATCCCCAGCACAGCGATGTGCACCGTGGAACATTGTTAAACTGGGGTTTTCATGCTGTTTTCTAGCGGTTTGGAAACCAACCCGATAATACGACTAAAACAGCTTTTTTAGCAAACCGCCCTTTAGTAAAACTAGCCCTAAAAGTTCTACGTGGTTTATGTGTTTGTGAGAGTTTTATTCAGATGTTGTCTAAGCTTCCGGGAATCAAAATAACTTTTCTTATTTCCCTTCCACAGGTTTTCCAGCACAATTATATAATGATTAGAACAACGAGCACAAACTAACCCGCTGTATTATTAGTCCCGTTCTATATCGATGTCTCTCTTTCCCTAGATCCGGGACCTGACTGACAACTAACGCCTGAGATCAGCGTTTTAGCTCTTAGCTCCTAGCATGCAGTGCTTCCAAAAGGTTAGGAATACTGTACATAATTTATATAGATACAAATATTTACATATATATGCACAATTGTACACTGTATTGCTAAATAAATACAGATAGTCCGTATAAAACAAGAAGGAGAAGTAGTTTAACAGTAAAACTAGTCATAAACAAAATAAACAGGTTACATACACATTAGGGCCTGATTATCCGACAGACTGTTAGGCAGAAGCCTATGGCGCAAGACTTTTTGTAGTGGGGGAGACGCATAACATTTTTGGGGGTGCAAAATTGAGACATAAAGAGGTATCAACTGAAATTAATTTTAAAATATAAGTGAGTAGTTGTTCCCCATAGTAGAAAGAAAACATGAAAGAAAAATGTAGTAAGGTTTTAATCTTGACATAATCCCACGGTAAAGGCTGAAGACGATGAGTCATCCTTGGGCGGGCGCTTGAGGATAAGCGAGTAGGAGGGACAAGGATGACAACATGCGTGACAGCCCCTCCCCCCCAGTAGCGCTCGTTCATCATACTCATATACAGTTCTATTTTAACAAAAATAAAATGAGCGACAAACATGGAAACATAAACATAGCTGGTGGTGGGGTTGAAGGAAGACAGATTGTTATTAGCAACAAGCCCGTTTTCTGCTACCATGTATTAGCCTGGGGTGGAAGCGAGGGGGCCCTAGGGGCATATTACATACTTGCCATCTTTTTCTCGGTGGAGGTGGGCATGCGGGGGCGGGGCTTGATGAATCGCATCAGATGAAATGTTAATTGTGTCATTAAGCTCCCCCCACAACTTATCTATTGCGGGGACGAGAATCAGGAGGTTGCCCTGCTCTCCTGGAAGCCCGGGAGGTCTCCCAGAAATGCGGGAGTCTCCCGGACATTCCGGAAGAGTAGGCAACTATGCTTAAAGAAAAGCTGGTAATGAATCTCTAGAGACTGAAGTCATGTTGTCCTACCTGTCAGTCATTGATTAAATCTTGATCTCCATGAAAATGGCCACCTCCATAGGCATCAATACATGGACATAGGACACAATTTCTGAACCGTGTCATCATGCCACAGATGGCGAAGCCAACCACGTCTTGTACTGGCTCAGCATCAGGGAGAATGCCAGACTCTTCAGGGAGTGAGGGAGATCGCCACTATTTCAGGGAGTCTCCCTGACATTCAGGGAGAGTTGGCAAGTATGACGTGTTAGCCTAGGGCGGCCTGAACCATTAATCGGGCCCTAATACACATATAGCAAAATCTACCTTACCATCCCCCACTGTAAAGTCAGGACACCTCTGCACTGCTGTGAGAGGACATAGCCCCAACATACGCAGCATTCAGGTGGGGGGGGGGATACCTCTGAGTACCGTTCTGCACCTATTCCTTATATCTGACTGAGAAGTGAGAACACAAATTAGAGAGAAGATAAAAGTGAATGTAGGATAGAATAGGACACAGTACAAATCGTCTCCCCTTTGTACTGATAACTACAAGCAGATTATGCTGTACAGCTACTTATGTTGCTTTATCCCAATTACATTGATTATTTTGGTCAAATAAAATCCTCTTCTGGTCAACGAGATATGAACCACAGCCTGATATGAAGGGTTTAACGGCTGATACATCAACAGTGTTTGAAGGTGCAAATCTGCACTGTAACCATAGCAACTGCTTCCTGTCATTGTCTAACTGGCTGTTCACAGAAAGGTCATTGCTGATTGGTTCCTGGGGATTTAGCGCAGATTTGCACCTCTAAAGTGTGTATATATCTGTGTGTACATGTATGTATGTATATATATATATATATATATATATATATATATATATATATATTAAAGTTATTGCATGATTGCAGTGTTAGATCGTAGGCAGATCACTGTTTTGTACCAATATATAATATATATGGTTGGCTTGATAAACACACAGTCAAATGACAACGGTGATAACCCCCGGGGTTAACCTTCCCTCCGCTGCACATCTTCAGCCCCGGAGGTCGTGTGAAGGTGTTTGTCTCGCGGCTGCTCAATCTGGGAGACGCCTGGCTCTGTCCCGGCCGCGGATTACCTGTTGTGATTGAAAAGCAAATCACCTCTAACACGGAATATTGATTTGAATGAAAGTTGGCAACTAATAACTTCTGTTCCCCTGTGAGCTGTCTAGAAAATGCATGACGTTATATTTTATTCATGTAGGGAAAATAAATGTCAAGTAAAAATAAAAAATAACAAGTGTCTGACTCTCAAAGGGAGAAAATTATTAAGCAGGGAAAAAAAAATCTTGGAGAAGTTCCTCTTTGAATAGATAAATATCTCCATATCCGTTTATATTCTGTAGCAGCCATTTATTAAAAAAGAATTCAAGGAAAGCCATAATAAAGACATACTCACCAACGCTTCATTGATCCTCTTTGGGTTTAGTGTCGGAGGGGGAGCGTGGTGACATGATTGCGTAATGTTGCGTCATTAAGCCCCGCCTCCACATGGGATCCAGAAAGAGGTCTGCTCTTTGAGGAGTGCAGGTGGACTCCCCAAAATTCAGGAGCCTCCCTAGTGAGGTCATGATTAAAAAAATCGGGAACATTTTCTCTACAGATCCCATCATACTCAGACCACCAGTAAGTGTTTGGGCCTGATGCTGCTTGTAGTACTACAAACACCAGCAGACCCATGGCTGCCAGGGAATGCTGGCACTTAGGAAACCATATGTGCCAGCATACCCTGGGCCTGCTGGGATATGTAGTGCACGAAGAAAAATTGTCAAACACAGGTACAGTGTTTAAAAAATAAATATATTTGAACACAAAACACCACTAGGTTTTTCTCATTTACCCTCCTTTTTGCTCAGTTAGATGGAGTCTGGCAGCCATGATATCACCTTCATCATTTACACATCCAGACAAAAAAAAACTCACGCCAAGGTACTAGCACGGTATGAACTTAAGGCTTATAATATTCTACTTATTTATTAATACAAAATAAATACTGCAATATGGAACCATTTAATGGGCTACGGCATCAGTTAACGTTTTATCGTACGATAAAAAAATGAAAGGCAAAAAATATTGTCTGGGACAGAGATTAAACTATTTGTTTCACTCGTGGTTCGGTTATTATACTGGTTTTGTAATGTGCTAAATGAATACAGCAGATACAAAACACCCCCGAGGCAGGACACCACCTGGCATGAATAATCTCCTGTTTTACTAATAATTTCAGTTGTTTTCGCATAACAGAAACCAGCGTTAAAAGGGTTAAATGACGGCACTCAGTCGGCAGTGATTTGGAGCCGGGGAGGATTCAGCGCAGTGCAGGGCGACACGTAAATGTTTACGTACAGTTCACGAGCAGTCATACACGTCCCTTCGTGGCGCTAAATGTTCCCCCACTTTAAAGGGCTCCCCGATGAGCAATGTCAAATACATTGTTATTCAGTTGTAACAAATAATGACAGCAGATGCTCCGGTGACGTATTTACAGTTTATTTGCTTCTATCTACGATACAGGTGAAAGAAATGTTCCAAACTGTTTCGCTGAGTATTCGCCTCATTTGTGTTTGCAGGAAGTATTTATCATGTTTTACCCCAATGGTTCCCTTTATTTTCTGTTCCGATCAAAATATAAAAGAAGACTTTGACCATTGTCCTAGTTACGTGTAGGTGATAAATTCTAGAGAATGGGAATTTACAAGTACAGAGCGGAATGGCCAAACAAATGTGGAAGTTGAGGATTGTATCGCGGAAGCGTTAAATCTCTGCAAAACAGCCTGTTCTGTGGCAAAACTCCATCCACGTGAAATTTCCCTTTAAATTTGCTTATTTGCGATTTAAAGGTTTCTAACTAAAGTGTGAAAACCTATTTATTAGGAAAGGGTCTATGTGTGTCAGTGTATTCTGGCAAAAGAGTGTTGACACATGTAGAGGGCGTCTGTGTATGTCCTGTGTGTTTATCAATATATCCATTCCCTCTCATTTCCACCTCCCCTCCAGTCTGCCTCACAGATGACAACCTCACACTCTCGCCAGGCTCGCCATGGCTACTGCCTTGGTGTCATCCTTGGCCCTGCCTTCTGCTGTCTTGTTGCCCCCTCCTTTGAACCATTGCCATAATGAGACCCTTTCTCACCCAGGACAACTCCAAAACCCTTTTTCCATTCACTGATTATCTTTTGCTTTGACTACTGCAACCTCCCACTATCTGGCCTTCCTCTCCCCCGTTGTTCCCCTCTGCAGTCTATCTTAAATGCCGCAGCGAGACTGACCACCCACTCTCGTCCTTCTGCATCCACTCTATCACTCTCCAAATTCCTACACCGGCTCCCCTTTACCTCCAGAATCCAATTCAAGCTGCTCCCCTTAAAAGCCCTCACCAACTCCTCCAACTACATCTCTGAACCTCTCACAATGTATTCTCCCTCTCGCCCCTTTTATCTGACCCTAAGCAGTGCGTCGCCTCCATTCTGATATCCGCCTCTCAATAATGCCTCCAAGACTTCTCTCGTGCTGCTACCCATTTATGGAACTCTCTACCCAACCTGACCAGACTCTCCCCCAACCTTAAGTCTATCAAGCACTCTCTCAAAACCCACCTCTTCACTATAGCTAATCCCCCCTCCAATAATAATCACTAGGTGCTACCAGCTATTATCCCATGTTTACTGTTAGTCCCACTAGCTCCTATTGTCTCAGTATTGTCCTGTACCTGTGGACTGTAAGCTCCTACGAGCAAGGCTCTCTCTACCCTCCCATCTACATGTCCTTCATCAACCTCTTATGCTTGTTTGGGTTTTATGTATGATATCTATATTGTATGATTTGGTGTTGTGACCGCCCAACGCTGCATAGATTTGCGCTGCCTTACAAATAAACGATGGAGATGATTCCCTGGCCGGTCTCCAGAAGTATCTACAAAAGAATGAAGGTAATAGTGTAAATCTCCATTCTCTACTGCTATAAACACAGCCTGGGACAAATTATCAGCTTGTAGAAATAATAGATTCAAATAAAATCATTGGGCATGAGACAATATCACCTTTAAATAGTTAGAATGGGCTAAAACTAGACAATTATTTTTAATTAACCAGCTGCGATCCTGTACATCAGGCAAACACCGGCCGCACAAAGGTGAAAGCAAGGAGCCACTGACATTTTATAGGAAATAAAAAACCGCATAATTACATTCCCCATTATGGATTGGTTAATGGAAGTGCGCTGCGCACAGACTGACCGATGATAAAACTAAAGAGGATGTTACATTAAAATCTGACAAAATGAAGGTTAGAGCATAAAGGTCGGTAATTCTAGATTTTCTAGTCTTTTGGCTGTTTACACCTGGCACCCAGGAGAGCCTCTTACAGCTGTAATGAAATAGATCTGTGTGGATTCTGACAAGCTGGAGATGACTACCAATCAAAAACTCTTTTCAGTGTCACAGTGACAGCCTATTCAAAGCAAAGACATGCTAATCTTTTCTCTTATAGCTATTATTGATTGACTTTTACTCTTTTTAGAATCATTAAATGCCAGACAGGAACGACAAAATAACGAGAGTCTTTTGAAAGGGCTTGTCTTCATAAAGAGGATTGACTCGGAGAAAATGAAGATATTTCTATACTGAAGATTGCCTTGACATGCCATGTGCGGGAGAAGAAGAAAAACACGGATCTTCGCCTTGGCTCTTTTGTGCACATAAAACAGCACCTGCGAAAAATTCATTACTTTCTCAGCTCTGATGGGTGTGAAAATCACCTCTCCGCAGCCTGACCTTCGCTCAGCCCCGTTTAATTGGACTAGATTGGGAGAGTGGTAAAGGCAGCGAATGCACCAGATTAGGGGAACATTGCACAAATATTTCTTGCAAAACTTTATACAAAAGTAGTTGCAACAAAGTGACATCAGTACAGGCACAAATCATTGGAGGACTCGAATGTACTTTCTCTAATGTACAAGGAGAACATACAATGTAAGAGCTCTACTGCGGCCCCCGCCAACCTGTGGCCCCCAGCCTTGCCATCTATCTGCTGGATAAAGATTTGCGAATGATGCTGGGACTTGTAGTTGTACTACATATGTAGCACACAAATATCATCTTTAAATTTCAGTGTACAAATAAGCTATCAAGTATTTGTGTGTTACATGAAAAAACAGACAATACTTAACTTATGTGCAAAATAGAAAACTAATTTGCACCCCTTGCATTGTAACATTGTTTTGTCCAGGAGAACACATACTCAATTTTTGTACTGAACTTTCCTTAATGAATCAGGCCCCTTGTGAGCCTGATTTTTTTCTGTTGTGGCTTATTACGGGTTTGCTCATCGAATTTCGAACCTGCTCGAGCAGACTTGGCCGGGACGCATCATGGTCAAATCTTTACACGCGCAAAAGTTCCAGAAATTCCCTTAAATTTTTGCATCGATTCGATGAACTGATTTAAGACCAGTTTTCCAACTTCTTCGAGCCTCTCTACGTAACACTCACTTTAAAATATTCAATGTGGGGCCCTATCTATAAATCAGAATTACTTTTTGACAGCATGTTTAAAGAATGAATCCCATTGATTACAGGGCAATTAGTATGACTTGACGATTTTCGCATGGTCCTGGATCCAAACCAAGGTCGTCCGGTCGCCATCTAGCAGCTTCAGTTGCCTGTACAAATTTAAAAGCAGCGTAAAACGTCTCGTCCTGAGCAAATGAGAGAGCAGCTTCCTTTAGTAGAAAACAAGTTAAATAATTGTCTCAAGGACAAAATAGAAAAGATTTTTACAGTGATCTAACCGATCCTTTGGAATGCATGCTGACAATCCAAATGTATTACTGGCTAGATGATTGAATGCCTCTGATAGGGGTGACTCGGCCCATTTTTATTAAGCTATAAGTGGGTCCTTCTCGTCATCATCATTATGTTATTTATATAGCACCACTAATTCCGCAGCGCTGTACAGAGAACTCTTCACATCAGTCCCTGCCCCATTGGAGCTTACAGTCTAAATTCCCCAACACACACAAAGACACACACACAGACAGACAGACTAGGGTCAATTTTGATAGTAGCCAATTAACCTACCAGTATGTTTTTGGAGTGTGGGAGGAAACCGGAGCACCCGGAGGAAACCCACGCAAACACGGGGAGAACATACAAACTCCACACAGATAAGGTCATGGTCGGAAATTGAACTCATGACCCCAGTGCTGTGAGGCAGAAGTGCTAACCACTGAGCCACTGTTCTGTTACCTATGTAACAGAAGCTAATTTTTTTTTATTCAAGATGTTATTTACCTAACGTTAATAACCTAAATTATTTCATTTAATAGAGCACCATTTTTTTAGAGGTTTCCATGCTGAATAAAGTGGCTCAATTTCAGTAATATGCTGCTCAGTCACAATATGCCCAAGGAAAGACTTTACGCCTTGATTTCTGCTATCCTGGACCCTGAGAACGACGTCACCTTGGTCAATGATTGTAAAACTATCTCTGTTTCTATTTCTGAAAATCTTTTTTTATTTAGGCTTTTGGCTTCCTGTGCTGCCCTGTCTGATATTAAACAGACGAGAGGAGAACGTCCTGAGCACCAGGCCTTGGATGATGTTTGTCTGATAAACATCACAGAGCACAAGGTTTAAGGGATCCCTCTATTGGTCTTCCCTTTAGATATCAGAAAGCATTTGGTACATTTGTCTGGAACTACATTTAAATTTTTCCATGGATTTGAGGGAAATTTGTGGATTCTATCTAAGTGTTTAATATTGTCCCTGCAGCTTATATAAGAACAGTTTTCCTACTAATTTGATCCCCTCTGTATCCACTGAGGCACCCACCATGGTACCCCTTATCACGTTTGTTTCTTTACATCGGTTATGGAACCCCTTTTACTAGAGCACGGGGCTAAGTAGTTGGCACTTCTGCCTCACAGCACTGGGGTCATGAGTTCAATTCCCGACCATGGCCTTATCTGTGTGGAGTTTGTATGTTCTCCCCGTGTTTGCGTGGGTTTCCTCCGGGTGCTCCGGTTTCCTCCCACACTCCAAAAACATACTGGTAGGTTAATTGGCTGCTATCAAAATTTACCCTAGTCTGTGTGTGTGTGGGTGTGTGTTAGGAAGTTTAAACTGTAAGCTCCAATGGGGCAGGGACTGATGTGAGCGAGTTCTCTGTACAGCGCTGCGGAATCAGTGGCGCTATATAAATAAATGGTGATGATGATGATGAAGAAGATATGCATCTCTAAAGATTTGTCTTGGTATTCAGTATCCCATTCTCAATAAAAAATCGGTGCTCGCGCTGACAGACTGACACTGACCACTACAGTTTTCTTATTTCCATTCCTAGGTTACTTAAAAACTATCCAACCTCAAAGTAAATCTGGTGACCATCTGAAGCCATGAGAGTGGGATGCTCCTCTCATCTGATAAACCAAAAAAATGTATTTTCCATTTGTTGTAAGTACTAAATTATTTAGGCTAAAAAAAATATGTCCCCAATGTACTTTTCACTTTATACAGCCAATGGTTCAGTTAGTTAAGAAGATTTTAAAGGACTTAGAATCCTGCTCTTGGCTGGAGCATTTTGCAGCCACAATGGGAATATAAGAGAGATATTGACAGGTTACAAGCTGCTACCCTTCACTTTATCTGGGGTACTTATCATAATCTCTTTATCTGGGGGAATCTAGGACTCTGAAGCTGGGAAATAATTTATGCCTTTCCCAGAATTACAACAAAAGTTTGGAGATCTATGAAATTAACGACTATATTATAATCACACATGTTTTATGCCTCTAGATATCTCTGCCAATAGAACTACTACCCTATGTTTAATAATTGCTAGATATACTCCCTAGCAGAGTGTATCAATCACCCAATGTTCCATCAGACTCTCCAGATACACTCTGCTATACAATGTATCTAGTACTTCATCGACTGCCTGAGATTTTTTTGGGGACGGTTTGAAAACCGTTGATGTAAGAGAAGTGAAATGATAGAAAACCACAGGAAAAGCGATGTTTTCAAATGTGCCACATTACAAATCGCCATCTCGATATCAGTACAAAGCGCGAGATGTATCAATCAGTGAATTAAAAAACTGACAAAAAACTTGCTGGAAAAACTGGCAGGAAAATTGATGTGGTTCTGAGAGCTGAAACCGCAGAGACCTTGAGATAACCTGCCAGTCAGCATGTTAAAAAAAAAGTGCATATATATAAATATTATCTTGGCTAATATTGTGCCCTTAGATATTACTAAAATCCTTTCACAAATCAGCTAGTGTCCGGCAATCACGCCTATTTGTAAGACAGATAGCCAAAAGCGGTCTCTCAAATGTCAGAATATTTTTGCAAATTTGGACTTCAGGGTCTGTCTTGCATATTTTGCCTCTGGAAAAAGTTATTTCCAAGGAAATTGCTTTCCTTTTGTTCCTTCTTACTGACTAATTACCGGGCACCTATTTAGGAATAGAGCTGGTACAAGCATGTACTTACAATATCAGTAGCATGCTATAGGTCCGCGGCAGTGATAGAGTTACACTTGGTTTCAGCTACCCGTTGAGTCCCATTCTGCCAACATCACATTGCTGTGGGAGTCATTCAAAGTGAGCCGGTTAATTATATATTTGCATATTCAAAGAGCTATCATTTCATTGCTAATGGAATACCAATAATGTGGCCTCTAATGTAACTATCCTGTAAAGAGCGTGTCATTTTCTAATTTAGACAAAAGCGCTCAGAGAAAATGGCACTAAGACTCCCCTGCAGTGTAATCCTTTCTAATAGACGACAAATATCATCCAAGCGGCAACAGCAGGAACAAATACCCATTAAAGGAGGGAACGTCTCACCTTCTAGATACGTCTTATGTGAGAAAAGGTTATTTGCCATTGAGGACAGTATGCCGGCAGCGCCTTATGGAGAATTCAAAGTCTTCACGTACCTGCAGACCATTTGTTTGTTCACATAGGTATTATTATTTTTTTTTTTCAATACACAAATATTTCCATGGTATAGTTTTATTATAAAAATAACAATGTGTCAGAGACAAGTACTTATCTTGGCCAAGTAAACATGATAACATTCAACTATAAGAGTTGACCCTTCATGCGGGTGTTTTTAAACTGTGGATAAGTGCCGCATTTCATACATAAGGCAGAATCAAATTAACAACAAACATATGTTTTATTGAACATATGGAGAAGATTACTTACCATCTGCATGATAAGGAGGATAAATTACATCAAATCTAGGCACCCTGGCTACTCCTGCAATCCTAACTTCACTTCAGCCAGTAACGCATTTAGATAATATTCCCTGGCCATCATCATCATCATCAACATTTATTTATATAGCGCCAGCAAATTCCGTAGCGCTTTACAATTGGGGCTGGCTGTTTATATGCCATCTACTGAGTTGAGTCCTCTAAAGTCCTCTTAAGAATCCCCCTTTATACACCTCTCTGAGGAACTACCTCCGATGTGTGAAGACCAGCCCCCATCAGCCCACCCAAATGTAAAAAAAACTAAAAAATTATAGCTATACCTGTTTGTTGTATTGTGTATTGTCTCTTTTTTGCAATTGTACCCTATACACTACAATCTGTTATGTTTATGTTTGTACTTTCTAGATAAAATAGAATTTAGACTGTAAGCCCCAATGGGTCAGGGACTGATGCGAGTGAGTTCTCTGTACAGCGCTGCGGAATTAGTGGTGCTATATAAATAAATGGTAACAATAATAATAATAATAATAATAATAATAAAAAATAAAAAGCTTGTTGAATGATCTGGACTGTACTTATGTAGTTACAAGGTCTGATTTACTAAGCTGTGCAGGCATATGCATGTCTGTATTCACCTAGAAGCGGATCTGAAGAAATATCTCTTGTTGAACACAGGTATATGTACGCTCTGCATATACGGCACTTGCCGTATTGAAACAGACACAACTCACTTTATATTGTGGCTATAAGGTGTACTGGCCAGACACCTATTCCTGCTATACTACATAGAGACATTTTATTATCCACTACAATATACATAGTTATTTTTAGTGTCATGAATGCTATGTATTTTTGTTATATGTATTTTATCATTGTATTGTATTTGGTACACATGTGAGAACTACCATTATTCCTTATTGAGTTGTAAATAAATAATTTCTCCTGATTGGACGCACCCTGTACTTTTGTTTGTTTATTTCATATTGATCTGAGATTGGCAACCTCAAACAGGAGATGCGACAAGAGGATTAGTTATATTATCATTGATATTTTATAGGATCATACACATGGTTGTAGCACTATAGCCATATTGTTTTTAGACACAACACACGGTTGGATACATACAACACGTATGTGCAATTTAAAGTTCCAGAAGAACACACAGGGAAAAAAAAACAATTGTTGCCACCTATTAAAAATAACCATTAAAAACATTAAAAAATATGTTTTTTTCCCCCCACATAAAAAACATCTATCAGGATGTCATTAATGTCTGCTGTACATAAAATGCATTTTTGCAGTTGATCTTGATTTGCAAACACATGTTCTAGCTGTACACACAGCCGTCATCACTAGTAATCAGCACTTACACCTGACCTGTAGCTGGTGCAAGTGACACAGCTGAAAATCCCGTACCTGAGTGATGCCCAAAGCGTGAATCAGACGCTGCTGCGTGCGCTCCAGCTTGGTACACCCTTACTGTATATTGACTACGTGCATACGCCCAGTCCCTTCCTCGTTCCTCCCATGAAATTGTAGTCTGTGGTATGTATGCTTTGCGCTCAAAGATTAATTGCATAAATTTGCGTTCTCTGGAGTATAGTTAGTTTCTGGGCATACACAGAGCCAATTAACGCGAGATAGGGCACATATCCGCATTTACGCTTCTTAGTGAGTCAGGCCCATAATGTTCCTCTGCCCACTTGGTTTTCAAACTTACATGTGCAACATCCACTTTGTCTAACGTTACACCCACAGAGCGCCTGGAGTCTGAGCAGAAGGTAGGGGAACCATTACAGATCGGGCATAAAATACACAACTATTAGGCCAATGACTTGAGTTTATACCCAGAATGATACACAAGTTGCTCAGTCTTCCCTACTTGCAGTGCTCTGATCTGTGTTGAAGTCAGGCTTCACGGTGACTCTCTGGAGATTCGGGACTTAAGACACCTGTTTTCAGTAGTCTGTCATTCCAGCGATGACTCTGATATATCTCTTGACCTTTTATTAACTCAACCTAATTTAGTGCTTTAGGTTTATTGCACAGGATGTTCTGTAAGAGTCTGTGTTACTGCTGCAATGACAATGGGTCCAGGGTCTGTTCTGCATTACTAGACAATTTGGTGGCTTTTTAAAATCTTGACACATTTTTGCATTTATCGATGCACTCAAACAGGCTTAAGTCAGGGCAGGCCAGTGATTGAAGGGGTTAGATTCTCTAGATTAACTGTAAGATGGATAAATGCGGGTCTTACGTCTCAGGGAAAGTATAGCAACATTATCCTCTAAAAATATGCTCTGCAACCAGATCCCACAGGACTCTCTCCATTAATGCCTACACACCAGTGGGGATATTTTTCAGGTGGGATGGAGCGCAGTTAAGCAGAGAAAGGTCAGAGCCAGCGAATAAACAGTCCCCGTACCGCACACGTACGTCTGTTTGTGATTCTGTAATTGTGGAAACAGAATGGATATCATCTGTTATTGTAGCAGGTAATCAATGGGCTATGCAGATTCTTTCTGAATTATCTTCAGATGAAATTAGTCAAGGTAAAATTGTGTGTTCTGTAATTCCCTTAGCAAGGATTTGCTGGAGATTACAGTGGAAAAAGATAAAATACTGCATTTGCAGGAAATAATATTAAGAGAATGGCAATTTATTTTTTAACTCTCTAAGTAATAGGATGGACCCTAGACTCAGGAGTACCTTGAAAAATACAGTAAGTTATATATATATATATATATATATATATATATATATATATATATATATATATATAACAGAAAGGGCATATTGTGATTCCTTAAGAGACTTTGCTTCACACAGTGCAAGTACCACAGTACGAATTACTAAAACAAGAATTCTGACCCATTTAATAATTTCAATCTTCACACATCAGATGGGTCCTACTAAAATCAGAAAGAAGTTTAGTAGGGCTCCCTAGTGCAGTTACCTTATTTTATTTCGTATAACAACAATAAACCAGATAGAGACAGGATAGACCACAGGCTTATATCTCTATGATTGCTATTCGCCCCATCTGACAGC
This sequence comes from Mixophyes fleayi, assembly GCF_038048845.1. Taxonomy (NCBI): domain Eukaryota; kingdom Metazoa; phylum Chordata; class Amphibia; order Anura; family Limnodynastidae; genus Mixophyes; species Mixophyes fleayi. The sequence goes on along the minus strand of NC_134413.1, from coordinate 2,627,593 downwards.
TAAATTCAACAGACCCACCAACGGCTTCATGTAGAGATGAATGATTTGGAATGAAGTTTCCGCCATAGGCAGCTTCGCAGAGTCCCCACTGTATTAGAATAAACACCTGGACCCATTGGGAGAGTGAAATCCCAAACTCAAGCTTAAAAAGGGAATCATAAAAGGATTAAAGGATAAAAACATGATATCACTATATAGCAAATAAAAATACAACCTAGCATGAATAGATTATAGATACTACACACAATAACACTTATTGAATTACATTTTAAAAAGAAAGAGTTATGATGCTAACAAAAATGCCTTATAAATGCATATATTATAATGCAAAATACAGGTATTGCCATTCTGTAAAAAAAAAAGTCATAAGAGCCTAAAGAGTCATACTTAATAATACCCTGTATATTTGTATTGCCTCAAAATTATATTTTTTATTTATCAGAATCATTATTTATATGTAAAAATGTATTAAACGATATCTAAAATGTATAATAAACCAACCTGTATGCTACTCCCACTGATACTACTCGCACTGGTATACCCTCACACCTACCTACTACCACCTATACTACACACACTGTACACCCTCACCTACCTACTCCCACCTATACTACTCACACTAATACACCCTCACACCTACCCTACTCCCCCTATACTACACACACTGGTACACCCTCACCTACCTACTACCACCTATACTACTAACACCGATACACCCTCACACCTACCTTACTCCCCTTATACTAGTCACATGGATACACCCTCACACCTACCCTACTCTCATTTATACTACTTACACTGGTACAACCTCACACCCACCTTACCTCCTGAGCTGCTGACAGGGTTTTCACTTTGCAGTTAATTTTTCAGCTCTTGCAAGACTAATCACTGCTCACTACCTAGCAGCTGATCAGTCAACACTTTCTGCTCACATGATTTCTACCCAGCAGGTGATTGGCCAGGACCTACATAAGTACACTCATTACCAGATTGGCATTGCTGGTGTTAGGTTTAGCTAGGCTAGTTCCTGTACCTTTGTTCTATATAAATTGATAAATCTTCTGTTGCTGCATTGAATGTGTTTGACCTTGGCTTTGTTTGCTGGACCTCTCCTGCCCTCTGACCTGGCCTGCCAGTTGACTATCCTCTTTTGTGTCCTGACTGTTTTGTTTTTCCATCGATATGAGTCTCCCTGACTCACTCATGACTAATAACAACTATACACTACTGGGATCAAATCCAGGGGGCATCCGAGTTCCAGTGAACAGTGGGGTTCCGTGAAAGGCGGCTGCTAATGGTGAAAATCATCCTGCACCATAGGCCATATGTTCTGTATAAGGGCTATCAATCGCTGATTGTGGGGTTCATAACAAAAGGGAGATAGCTTCAGCTGCAAGAAGAGGACATTTTTCTTCCACACCATGGCCAATGCACCACAGGCCAGTGGGCACTGATGCGCCCCCAGCAGGATCCCAGATTCTGTAGACAAAGTTTAAGAGGAGATTTTATCTTTCAAGACAAGTTGTTCTAATGAAACTTCTAAGGGTGGAAACTGCTAATTTGGGGAGGTCTTTTTAGTCTAACAAAATAGCCAGATTTTTATCCCCCCTCCTTGATGGTGGTAGTTGGACTTTATTTGCTTTTCAGTTAGATTTTTTGGAGCATTTCCTAGCAAAAGTTATTTAATGTAGCTCATGAGTCAACATAAGTGAAAACAATTAAAAAGTAAAGTTGTGGTTCACAAGATAAAGACCAAATGTCCCTTTACTGTCATATAACATCTAAGATATAAATGAGGTATTAGTGAGCAGTGTTTTAGGAGCAGAAAGGAAAAATTCTAATTAATGTAATAGCAGACAACACTTTGAGGTTGTGGTTTTAAGGTCACACTTTTAACTAAGCCAACATGCTTCTCTCTCTGAGACGTAAAATCTGCAAAACATCACTCAAAGTGTCTGTGTAGGAGAACATCAAAAAGTACCAAGGAGTAGACTGTAATGTACACGAGTCATGGTCATGGCTGTACGTAATATTAAATATAATGTACAGTATGCACATATTTTCTGGTACATAAATGACTGAACTGAGCGTGGGAAAGAAGCAAATGGGTACAAACAACACTCATGTCCATAATTGCAGAATAAAAATTTCCTTTCAAAGTACAGAGAAAAAATAATGAACATTATTAGGCTAACTTTGACTTTGGAGTTTGAGATATAAGGATGCATCTGCCATTTGCTGGTTGGAACAGGGTAATCTTTTGTTGATTCCTCCTTCCTAGAACAGGCACGATTTCTAGTTACTATAAAAAAAGAAATGGAAACTTTTATAACAGGGGGTCTTGGAATTCCATGTTTGTGGGTCGGTACTGATTAGATCCCGTAAACAAAACGAAAACAACATGTACTTTTGAGAACATAAGATCTTAAAACCAGGAAACATTTCCCCCAGGCTGCTAATTTAAAGAAAAGAGTATTCTTATTAGAAATATTGTAGCAGTATGGTATTTTCCTTATATTAAGAAACAAGATGGAGTCTATCATTGATTTCTATGAGTCTCTTTAAGAACAGATACTAAGGGCTAGATTTACTAAGCTGCGGGTTTGAAAAAGTGGGGATGTTGCCTATAGCAACCAATCAGATTCCATCTGTCATTTTGTAGAAGGTACTAAATAAATGAAAGGTAGAATCTGATTGGTTGCTATAGGCAACATCCCCACTTTTTCAAACCCGCAGTTTAGTAAATCTAGCCCTAAGTCTGGGATGTTTCATCACATTATTTACTTGTCTTTTATGGCCATTTTTTCCCTAAACCTAGTACAGTGGACCATGTCCTTCAATCCAGCTCAGACAATGGTTATTTACCAACTTAAGGTAATGTTGGTTTTACAACAGACAGAGAGTATTTGTGTATTCTTAAGTATATGTTATAATGTTTGTTGTTAAGCACTATATGGATGTAATTGCTCCGTTTGCAAACTTAGCTGTTTTTGCTCAGAATGATGCTGTCATCAAGTGCCCATATTGCATCAGAATTCTCTCTAGTATAAGGAAAATGATTATATAAGATGGCATGAGTTCAATTCTCGACCATGGCCTTATCTGTTCTCCCCGTGTTTGTGTGAGTTTCCTCCGGGTGCTCTGGTTTCCTCCCACACTCCAAAAACATACTAGTAGGTTAATTGGCTGCTAATAAATTGACCCTAGTCTCTGTGTCTGTCTGTGTGTGTGTGTGTGTGTCTGTGTGTGTTAGGGAATTTAGACTGTAAGCTCCAATGGGGAAGGGACTGATGTGAGTGAGTTCTCTGTACAGCACTGCGGAATTAGTGGTAAATAAATGATGATGATGAGGATGATGATAGTTCAGACCTGCTTTAGACCTCGCTGGTGAGTCAGGAAGGTTGCGCCAGATCTCCTCCATCAAAGTATTCTAGGATGCATGATTCAACTTGAAGTCGCTTGTTTTATGTGGGTCTCCATGCAGCGAATCCAGGGAATTACGTGTGTGTCTAACAACCTATCGAAGCTAAGTATTTTAATCGACATATTAATTATTAAATCTTTATCTTATACATAGTTTGTGAGTGTATCATTCTCTCTTTGTGCTAGTATTCCATGATTGTAATCTTGCAACCGCATACAAATATGTACTGTTCTCTCGTTATATACAGGAACTGCGCCCAGAAATCCTGTTTATACCGTCTGACCTTTACACGGATTATAATTCTGCGTCTTCTACTTCCCACTCGCCTTCAGGGGATCCCTCAACCTCTCACTCTGTGACCACGGGGCGAGGAATAATAGTGTCTGCTTCTCTACTAAGGCCGCCAAATACAGTATATGTCTGCAGGCTACTTTAAATTGTATTATTATAAGAGAGAAATGAAGTGTTAACACATCATCCTCCTCTTAAATAAGACTCCTTACCTTGGGTTATGTTTTCAAGAAACAGAAAGTGATTTATTTGGCTACAAGGGACAGGGGACCTCTATAAATATTTTAAAAAATACAAGTCCCTGTGGCCATCAGTGAGGATAATGTATGCCGGCCGCCTCCGTCTATCCCTTTTACATCTCTGCTTGCTCTGCTCACTGATGTTCTTGTCTGTAAACATGCGGTAAACAGGCCGGTCTCCCACACGTCTGACATGATATGATGCACACAGGGGAATGTACAAGGAAGAACTGCTAATGGCATGCTACGTCTGAGCATGTCTGCTGCTCGGATTTAATGTTACTCTTGAGGCCGGAGCAATCTTTACCATTCTCAACAACAAGCCGGGTAGATAACTTCTTGTCAGATCAATAGAAAGTAGATGTGCAATATTACAGGCCCCATCCCCTGCCATCCTCCCGTGCAGACTGACCTTTCATAGGGTACATAGTATTTCATCACTACTGATGTTGTCTAGTTGTTCCACATCCATGTTACAGTCCACGTTTACTGCAATGATTAAAGTTTCCCAAATCAGAATGTAACCGTTTCACTGTTCGTCTTTCTCTAATTGATACAATGCTGTATGTGTAAGCGCCTGTCACAGTCAATGTTTGTCTTGTTCAATCCCAATTCTAACACCAATATGTATGAAAGATATTGTTTTGTTCCACAATTGTTTACTTTTTAGATATTTGTCCTCTTGAATCTTCTTTTCCTACTAAAACGCTCTAATGCCAATGTTATTAATTATTATTATTATTATTATTATTATTATTATTATTATTATTATTATTATTAAATGCCTTCTTACTAAGTGACAATATTTTGGACACAGTGTAAATCCCTCTGCTTTCTATGTAAGTGGTCCCGTCGTATATGTAAGTGGCTTGGTTCAAGCCCTTCGATTGCTGTACCTGTGGAGGTTCAAAATTTAGCTCCTTCTGATGTGCGGAGTTGGGTGGTTTGGGGGTGAACTTTGCTGAACGGGGGCACAAGGTGTAGAAAAGTCACAGACTGAACTGTAAAGCAAAACGTAGCTTTTGAATTGAGATATTTAAATGAGCTGTGGTCACTGCAATTAGGGAAAGGATGAAGTCTTGATTCCAAAGGAGCATATCACCTGGGCAAAGAGACAAAGTCTCTAAATATCTCTGGAATAAACTGAACTTCTGCGTAATTTCCTGGAAGTTGTAGCAAGCGCTTTATATAGGTATATATACATACTGTATATTGAGTATTGTGAGGACTTGAGTATAGCACTTCTTTGAGCTGTATCTTTGGTGGGTGACTGAGTCCTGGTGATACAAGATGATGATGGCGCCAGTAGTGCTATATGGCTATTTTTGATTGGCCATTTACATATTGACCTCTCCCACTGAGAACATCATCTGGCGACTCCTGAGCAACCTGGAGTCCCGACACCTGTGACTCATCTGGTGCCTCCTGCCTCCTGAGTGATCTGGAGGCCAGTCATCCGTGGCTTATCCAGTGCCTCCTGAGTGATCCAGGTATCCTGACACCTGTGGTTCCTCTGGCTTCTCAGCACTGACTCATTGAACTGTATTACTATTGACCATTCTCTGCATCTGTTTCTTCCTGAGTTATCCAGGCTCTAACTGCCATACCCTGCTGACTTGTACTTGTTGCCTTAGCATTTATTGCATCCTAAACCTGTGTTATAAATAAACCACTTCATTCCACTTACCCGCTCTCAGTAGTCTTCACATTGGGAATCCTGACAGAATGTATACTATTAATGAGCCTTAATGCACGAAGAACAATGGTGAAATTTCCAGAGGTTAAAGGTGAGTTACATACTTACATCTTAAATCCCTGTATCGCATGTATCCTGTGAGTAGCAATATAACAATTTGCTACTTTACATAACTTTGATCGTCTTCTGTGATTTACTGTACATCGCTACCAATCTCCTTGTAAAAGAGAGCGCCTTCCTGACTGTCTAATGATTAACAGCTCAACTTCGGCACTCACTAAAAAGTAGATGATTGCTCTGACACATTGACTTTCTGCCAAGCAAGGTCTACCGAGTCACAGGCCGACAGTAGCTGCCTCATTGTATTTTGATGATGAAACCATTTAGTATAGGGAAAAAAAGATTTAATGGCCCATTTCTGAACGTAGCTCTTGAACTTAAGCATTTAAAAAATCATTTTAAGCATTTAAGGATGAAAAAAAGACAGGTAATTATTTGGGTTAACCACAGCATCTGCTTGGGAATAAATGGTTCTCTCATCTCAGGCAACCATCATCTGAATACAAAGAGAACTGATTCATTGTGTCCTTTAGGAAATTCTATTTCACAGAAAGTGTCAATGCCCCTGATTACCTGTGATTATTTTGTCTATTCTTGGCTGAAGTCTGATCTGTCCATTCCTAGGAAGACTTGCGATGTACAGTTGTAGAAAGTCAGATACTGTCACTTGCCTGTCGCGGTCTAATCTCATTTGTGTGACATGAATCAGGACACAGACTTTCAATCATGACTTGAAAGATACAGAAATTTCAGCTGGATTGTAACCAGCTTAAAATCTCTGGTCTTCTGTGTCTCAAGCTGCCGAACTCGCCAATCTTTAGAGCGATTTTTTCTAAACTGTTTTTGACTAACTATATTGCATTATATTTTCTTTGAAAAAGTTTTGACTTTGAAGAGTTGTTTGGGTGTAAAAGGAATGTGGTCATTGTTCTCTGTTATCTCGCTATTAAATTAACAGACACATTAGGAGAACAGTGTGAGAAAAGTGGATGTCTTACCCACAGTAACCAATCAGGTTTTAGCTATCATTTTCTAGAATGTACTGAATGCATGATAGCTAGACTCTGATTGGTTGCTTTGGGCAACACCTCCACTTTTTCATTTTAGAAGGTTTGATGAATCTACCCCTAAGTCTGCAATGACCAGATAATGATCACATGTTGGCTAACTGTAGAAAAATAAGAGATGAGCGAGACAATTTCATTTATAACTAGAGAAACTCGAACAACTGGTTCAAAATATGATGGAAGTACAATCATCCTTTGATCCTGATTCAAATTTGTGGCTCAAAATTTGCGGCTCACGTTCACTGAAAATTGCCGTTTGTGTTTGAGATTCGCTGTTTACTGCAATGTTCTCCACTCATTAGTGTTTTATAAAAAAAAAATTAAACAATATTTCTAAATATTAAAAAAGTATTTCAACATTTTTCCCATTTGAACAGCGAGCACAACTGTGTATGAAGTCTGAAGTTTGTCATTCAACGTTTACTAATAAGAAAACTTAAATATGTTTCCCCTGCTGCAGGCACTGAAAGCTGCTGTGTACAGACTGGTTTGTATAGTGGGAATTTTTTTTCCTATTTTAAGATGTATTCTACCTGCTTTCAGGTGAACTGAACCCCCCAAACTACGGCCTCGTGTTCCTACAAATCTCTATTGTCACTTATATCTGGATGCGGGAGGGTCCTCGGGCTCTCCTCTCTCACTATACGGGGGGCCACAATCTGAAGAGCTCTCCAGGGAGGGCCAGACTGACCCTGCGTACACACATGTACACACCAAAGTGTGCGTCAGAATGGCCTCAGATCCCATTATTTCTACACAGCCTTCACCACAGCTTCCTCCCTTTGTAGAGGAGATGTGTCAACCCCCCACATGTACATGGGGAGAAACATACACGCAGACAATGCATAGAAGAAAAACAAATGCATACAGAGGAGCTCTCTCTCTGCGCCAAGTGACGCAGTGCTCCGTTATGATGTCATCACAAAGCTCTTCATCACCTGAACCTGCACAGAGAGAGAGCTTGTCTGCTTCTAAAATTGGGCACATACCTATGTAGTCTTACTTCAGATGCGATTTGGGGCAGCATGGTGGCTCAGTGGTTAGCACTTCTGCCTCACATCGCTGGGGTCATGAGTTCAATTCCCAACCATGGCCTTGTCTGTGCGGAGTTTGTAAGTTCTCCCTGTGTTTGCGTGGGTTTCCTCCAGGTGCTCCGGTTTCCTCCCACACTCCAAAAACATACTGGTAGGTTAATTGGTTTCTATTAAAATTAACGCTAGTCTCTCTCTCTCTCTCTCTCTCTCTCTGTATGTTAGGTAATTTAGATTCTAAGCTCCAAATGGGAAAAACTCTAATAGTGTATACAGCTTTTGACTGAATCAAAAAATCTGCTGACCCCAAAATAACGTATCACGCCAGCCCTGCATTTTTTCTGATTGGGCTGTACATGGGGACCCTCACCAAATTATTGTTATACTAGTTACACCTCTGGCCATGCTCATTTCTGTTGCCAACAAAACATTTATAAAATGTTAAGCAAAGTATCCGGTCAGATAAGCAGTGACAATAGGAAACAAGTGCGAGGGGCCAATGCATAGTGCAAAATAGGAGCAGTTGCACAAAGTGTGACATATGATCCCTGCTGACTTCCATTAAACAGCGCCCCTAGTGGGCAAATGATGGGAAACGGAAGAATAATTTATTAGCTGTACAAAGCAATGACATTTGACCAAAGCATCAGTCAGATGGGAGTATCTTGTTTTATTTAGTAATAAAACCCTGCAAAATAGATCATTTTAGTGTAATGTCCCTGTAACAGAGCTGGATACACTATTTACCATACTCCCCCGGTGAGTCATAAACTGTTATTGGCATAAAACACTTTATCCAGAACATATATTTACTTAAAAGTGAAATCATTATTTTTTTGAAGCAGCTCAAAAGCCCCGTTTAAGCCAGAGCCGCATTGAATTACAGCCTCCATCGCAATGACAGAATTTGGGACTAGGCTGAATCTTTGTATGGATTGAGAAAGCATCTCACTGTCTATATTTGGATCTCGGCATCCTGCAATCATTGTATTACATCTTTAATGACCTCAGAAAATGTTTGGCTCCTAATTGACTCACGTCTCCTCCAGAATTTACAGCTAATGGTGGAAGCCAGCTGGTCACTGGGACGGTCTGTCCAAGATACACGATCGTTTTACACTACTTAGAAGGTGAAACAAGATGTTCATTTGTAGAATAAAGAAAAGAAAGGAGGGAGGGAAAAAAAAGTGAATTTAATCACAATCACTCCATTTTTTACTGTACAGTTTACCGTGCCAACCCCAAAAACCTCCTTGGCTTTGGCGTTTTAAGCTGTCTGAAGTATCTCCTGCTGAAAATTGCTCTTCTGGCTGGGAATTTATAAGCAAATAAATATTACTGTCCTCAATAATTTGCAATACGGGTTTTAATATCATAACGGCCGTCGATTTATAGATATTGCTTTGACTCGTCCCCATTCCCTCCTCCAGACTATCGAGTCGGGTCAATTTCTAACCGCTCTGATCTCAACAGAGCTGAACCAATGCCTGCAGAGCTAGTAACAGTCCTGTGTGTTTATAAGCTTGATAAATTGATACATTTATCCTTGTAATGGCTTTATCTGTTATCAGTTATTGGCTTAAGACTTTTCGCTGCATATATTGTGGTGGAAGGCTGGGAAAATATACTCTTTAAACAGCTTTATGCTTGTTGCACTTGCGTTATTGTTATATCTTGTCTATAGCCAATCTTTTCTCAGAACGTGTTCATTTAGGTAGCGGTATTATATTACAGAAAGTGTCTGGTGTTGGAAAGTAATACATAAACCACTATAACCGTTTGCTGTTATACTGGAGAAAAAGACTTTTTACGTAGAGTGAGCAATAAGAAGCTAATGAGAAGGACAGTAAAAGTATACTGCAACAGCTACAGATCTTTGTAAGTGTTTTGGTCAATGTCAGGATACTGCTAATGTAAATGTTATCCCAGTTGGCTAATGTCAGAATGAGCCGAGCATGGCCAACCTCACTTCATGTTTATACTAATTGCCAAATAGGAAAATGCAAATAGCTTAAGAAAGCTGCTTAGATTAATTTGGTGCAAAAGAGATCAATGAAGAACATCATCATCACCATTTATTTATATAGCGCTACTAATTCCGCAGCGCTGTACAGAGAACTCATTCACATCAGTCCCTGCCCCATTGGAGCTTACAGTCTAAATTCCCTAACACACACACACACACACACACACACACACACACACACACACACACACACAGACTAGGGTCAATTTGTTAGCAGCCAATTAACCTACTAGTATGTTTTTGGAGTGGGAGGAAACCAGAGCACCCGGAGGAAATCCACGCAAACACGGGAAGAACATACAAACTCCACACAGATAAGGACATGGTCGGGGATTGAACTCATGACCCCTCATCCAAGGTCTTTTTGGGCCCATTTTTGCTGCCAATTTGGCGTCTCTAGATCATGGCGTCTCCTTGCTGAGTCCCTTGACCTGTATCCAGTGAGCATCTTTGTGACATGTCCCAGAACAAGGAAAAATAATCAACTCTGCCAGATGCTATAAAAATATGTCTCTAAAGCACAGAACAGATATAAAGCAACGTTTTTGCTCAAATAATAGGAGAATCTTTAATGCTAGCATGCTGTGGTCTGTTGATATGTATTCATTAGTCCCCTGGGAGTTAATCCTATTCTGAATATAGTTTAATAACAGATATAACAGTTGTGCTAGGTCTTAAATCTCACTCCTATAATTATTTAATGACAATGGGACATAGGAACTAACAATAACAATGCATCTCAAATACATCAATAGTTGTGTTTCTTTTATTTCATATAGAAGTAAAACAACAATGCATTATTGTACAGTTGTTATACACAGCGCTGATTTACACATTGTCCCGAAACACTCAGGAACTAGGAAAATCCAATTTAATTTTTGCATTTAATAGTGTACCAAGTAAATTAATCTCATTGTAATGTTAGTACATTTCTGTTGTGCTTCCTTTACTGAGATGAAGTTAGTTACTTGGATGCTGGGTATAATAAAAGCTATAAAGATTTAAGATTCTTCCTCCTCGCAGTTTGACGTATGCAACAAGCAGTGAAAACTTTAAGAGTCATGTATGCCTGCAAAAGTGGAAAACTACAGCACAAATGTCATTTTGCACATTTGCACCAAATAAGTGCTTGAATTTGAGCGACAAGATTGCAGTGTCTGCTATAGTCTTACAATTTTAGCCCCACTTCTACAGGTCTCTCTAAGATTTCCTATCTTCAGACTCATTAAGGAACGTCAATGCCGATATATGCAGTGTAAAATTGCACTGCGCACGTGCACGCCAGTGAACGCAAGTGCAATCGAGTGCCAAGGTTGAGTGCACACACATCCATCTGATTCAAGCTTTGGATATCATTCAGTTACGTGACGTTTAGCCGTTTCACTTGCACAGCTACAAGTCAGGTGTATGTGCCGAGTGATAGTGATGACGGCTGTGTATTCAGCTAGAACATGTGTTTGTAATCAGGAGGAACTGTAACAATGTATTTTAAACACAGTTCACATTTATAGCATCCTAATAAATGTATTTCAGGGGGGGGGGGGGGAAATGAAAAAAGAAAAGTTGTTTTTTAAAATGATTTTTCATTGATGATTATAATATAACAGGTGTTAATGTATTTATTTATTTTTATCTGCGTTCCGATGGGACTTTATTTTGCATATATGCACTGATGTGAATGAGTTCTCTGTACAGCGCTGTGGAATTAGTGGCGCTATATAAATAAATGATGATGATGATGATGATGATTGTGAGCATCCTGCAGTGTGTTGTGTCCGTCTGCGTACGGCAAGCGCCGTAGAGGCAGAGCGCACTTATACCCGTATGCAACTAGAAGTATTTTGATATCCTCGTTATTGTTGAATACGGAGGTACCTAGGTGCAATTTCCGCCCGATTTTAAAAAAACGCAAATTGCGATCACAATGCGTTCGTTTTTGCATCAGGCCCTTTATCCATTTGGTCAATGGCAGTGATGTAGTGGGTATGGTGTAAGGAGGACTTTGAAATAGAAGTAAAGAAATATATGAACTATTTGTCATGCTTGTCATGCTTGGTGCAGAATACATTCTGTACTGTATTTTGGTCATTAGCCTTTACATTGTACTAAGTGAAGTAGGTGAGGATTTAAAGTGACCCTCCAGCTTTTTTTCCTATGAAGTTTCCTAGGTTTATCTAAACTTCTAAAACAGACATTTATATATAGCACGGTGGCTAAGTGGTTAGCACTTTTGCCTGACATCACTGGGATCATGAGTTCGATTCCCGACCATGGCCTTATCTGTGTGGAGTTTGTATGTTCTCCCTGTGTTTGCGTAGGTTTCCTCCAGGTGCTCTGGTTTCCTCCCACACTCCAAAAACACATTAGTAGGTTAATTAGCTGCTATCAAAAATTTACTCTAGTCTCTCTCTCTCTCTCTCTCTCTCTACCTCTCTCTGTCTGTCTGTGTATTTTAGGGAATTTAGACTGTAAGCTCCAATGGGGCAGGGACTGATGTGAGTGAGTTCTCTGTACAGCGCTGCAGAATTAGTAGCGCTATATAAACAGCTGATGATGATGATATACAATAAATAATTCCCATCTTTTATATGTATGCAAGATACATAGACATGATGGATGATCTTCAGTTATTTCTATAGCTATGAGTAAGATATTATTTTATAAATATGACAAGCATGTACATGAGAAAGCATAAACAAACAATCATTAAGATACTATATTATATTTGTGATTCTTGATTTCCTAAACAACCAAATCAGATTTCTGCAATATATACACAGCAATATATACACAGCAATATATACACAGCAATATATACACAGCATGCATTTCCAATTAGGGCTCCCACTTTAATGGGCAGTATAAAATTGAATGTCATTCTGTTCTGCAGGGTTAACGTTCTTATGATAGACATTTCCACGGTGATCTTTTGTATTGAGATTACAGATTCAATGCTAACTTTTCTAGCATTCTGGATAATAATCTAACCTCCCTGAAAGTTGTACAAACTTCATACATGGGAAAAACTACATAACTCATTCTGAAACTTCTCTCATATCCCTAATTCTACCATTAGATAATTAACATGGCTAATTGCAGGGAATATCCCGTTTTCTAACCAGCCTATTGATAACCATAGGGTAGTGCTACAAATTCATAGCAAGTGTGTATTTCATGATCTGCTACATGCATGGTCTTAGTGTGAAATGAAGCACCATTGTTTAAAGAGTAAATTAAGCCAGAAAAGCAAGTGACTGATTGTAGAAAATCAGTTATGATCAAATATTTGGCTCTAGTCCATGATGTCTATTTCATGTGACCAGATCTTTCTCCCATGTCATTGCAAACTGTTGGGTTGCTTTCCCTGAAGAGTACACAGCACATAAATCATATGTATTCCGCCCTTAGAATGGTAAAGATCATCAACAAATAAACAACAAATATTGTTGAGGGGGTTGGCAAATTGATGCAGGGTATCTAGATAAAAATTAAAAGAAGACAATGGGATACCAAGGAAACAATGACCAATTCCTCTTAATGCACGTTTGCAGATCCTCTTCAAATGCTCATGTGCATCAAGGGCCACATCTAGAGTGTAGAGAGAGTGAGTAAAAGGGATTCAAGGCTTCTTGGAAAATAACCCACTGAGGAAGCCACACACGAGTGGCGAAACGCGTTTGTACCTGCTACACAGTTTGAATCCCACTACTTAATACTTCTATTCACTTACCCATCACTGAAAAGTATGTATTAATTATTATTATTATTATTATTATTATTATTATTATTATTATTATTATTAGTCGTAGTAGTAGGTGATAATTTCAATAACATTATTGTTTGTATTATTTATTTATTTTTCATTATTATTTATTTATTTAGTTTATTCCACCTAATTTCAATTTTACTGTTATTACTTTATAACCTAGGAAAATAAACATCACTGGATGATATCTTTTATTATCTATATTCATTTCATTTTTTATTTTGCAATTCTGCCAGATTTTAGCATTTCTACTAATAATGTGTATCATGTATCTGATTCCGGAATGTTCCAGCTTTATTTTTTAGGTTTATTTATTTCTGTAAAAAATCCTTTTATAATATAAAAGTAACAAGTTTCACTTCCTTCCCCAAGAGAAAAAGAGAAAATGGGAAAATTGCTGCATCGATTTTTGTCCTTGGTCCTGCTGAGAGAGGCAAATGGGTTATAGGTAAGAAGACAAATTATAACTAGCTTTGAAAGCGTCATTAATGTTTCGTTAATATTGTGCAGGATTTTTTTTTTCTTTAATGGAAATTCATCCCTTTTCATGAGCGCGTTTTTTGTTGGCGGGTGGCCATGACGATACGTTATGTTTTTGAGAACACACACAGTGTTGAACATCATGGGAATATCACAGTTGGTTTTGACACGTGAGACTATGAGACTATTTTGCTGTCATCACTTGTAGCAATGCAAAACTGAAGAAGATGATTCAAGGGCGTAATTATAAATGTTACATGACTGCAAAGGGGAAGTTCAGCAGAAGGGACCACGGAATCAAAGAGAAACTTTTAAGGGATAACCTGGCTTCATATCTAATTATTAATGCTGCAATTGGATTTAGCAGTTACTGAGGATAAAACACATTTGTATCATATCCAAGCAACTGTTCGTTTAGTAATAATGTCATTCATTCTCCTTCAGAGTTGGGTATTGCTTAAGGGCATATCAGATATGGTTGGGTGTGACTACAGAGAAAACCAAATGGCAGGGATTATGAGGAATGCTCCATACTCTGGGCGGAAGAAAAGAGTAGATTAGAGACAGAAAAAGAAAATCAATGTCAAAGACTATTGAGATGTACAGAATACTGCTTGGTCTGATTTTGTTTTAAGCATTGCAAGCAATTGTAAACATTGCATATTGTTCACGCTAAAGTGTAATTACAACATATAATGTATGTTTGTGTTTTGTGTTCTCTACACAAACTCAATTGCATTCAGGAAATGAGTTTTAGTTTTGTTCTAGCACAGAGTATAGAGGAGGAAATCTCCAATTAGTGATACAATGGAGTTCACAGGTTACTGCCCTGTTCTTAACCTTAGAAATAATTATAGAAGAGAATATACTATGCATATTGTTCCAGGAGCTCTGTCAGATTCATCTAGATAAAGAGCGGAACGTTGGGTATTGCTTTGGAATAAAGATAATCTCAGTAGTTGTTACTTGAAGACGTGGTGGCATCTTAAAGTGCACCAATGGAGGCAGCCAATGTATGGACTGCTCCCCAAGTTATAAGAATATAGGCTCAATCCGTTAGGAACTTATGTCGCAGCAATATCAATGGTTTTTTGGGACTTGATAGACTGAATTTTGGGTAAGCTCAAACATTTGTTCCCTTTGCTGTGTGCAGGCAATTGATTGATATATATATTGGCAGTAATTTCTGAGGAGCACTAGAAAAGCATCATGAAACGCGTTAGATGCCCCCATGCTCCTAGAGGGATCACCCTGCACCCATCAAATAACTTGTCTATTTGCGGCACTTGGGACACACATCCACAAACTAAATGTGCTCCTAGGTGTGTGGAGAGGTAGAAATGTCTAAAGATGAGCACTGTAGAAAAGGGTAACGTCAATCAAGTCCAACCTCCTACTGTCTACTTAGAACAATCACTTTCATTAAATTAAACTTTTCTATTTACCTCCTGTAATACTGTTTATTTTCGACTCATTTATTTCATAAATTAATCATGAGAAATGCCCATAAATATGTTTTCACCCCTTCATGTTTTTTCCCCACTAATCTCTCACCCCAAATGTTGAATGGTGTTTGCAAGGTGCATATAACTCCTCTCATCTACTGGTACAAATTGTGGTCTTCCATAATCAGCAACATCTCACTTCACTAACCCATGCAAATCGCACTTGTACAAACCGAGGCGCTTGGCACCTCTATAGAGAATTTTGTGCTGCACCATGATATTTTCACACTTTGAAATTTAAGTCTGACTTTGTCCAACAGACTTTACTGGTCACTAAATTGAAGTTTAAATGTAAAAGTATTTCTTGTATGGTTATGTCAATCTCAAGCGCATGCAGCCACATCTGATTCAAGCTTTGGGTACTTGTTTTTCAACCGTATCGCTCGCTCCAGCTACAGGTCTAGTCTAAGTGCCGATTTTCCATCGCATCAGCCACCAATCTTCGCACCAATGTAATCCCCGAATTTAGAGGAATTGAAGTTAAATAATGATCTGAGGACGTACACACAGCACATTTTCAGCCTGGCAGACTAGACCAATATCTCTCTTTCATGAAGATCCCAAGAGAAGTGATTCCTTCTAAAATGACCAGTTTTAAACTACACGCATCTATCCAACATTTTCACGGACTACATCAAACAGAATTAGCGGCCATCCAGTTAGATCGGTATTTGTCTTTTCTTGCCACACAATGAATGGCAGTTACAATAAAAAAGATTGGATGATTAGATCTGCATGTGTATCTAGCTTTATAAAGAGACAATTACAGACACAGAGAGATATACAGACCCATCAACAGATTGACATATAGACAGGCCTTTAAACTTAATCTTAAAAAGACAAGTAGATAGGCAGAGGGGCAAACTTCCCCCCCAACATATAGATGAATAGACAGACAGAGATTTAGGCACAGACGATAAGGAGAAAAGAAATACTCTTCAATTCTTTAAACACGGTAACATTAAAACATAACATATAAAGAATGAAAACACAAAGTGTCTAGTACATTTGTAAGTTACCCCATTAGAAGTTATTTTTCTCTATAGAACATAACTTCTTCTGGGACCTCTATCATTACCTTCTAATCCCCAGTGTACACTCTTTGGAAGTCAAGAAACAACGCTGAAGGACTCAAGAAATATTCAAACCTGCATTGGGAAGATGTGAACAATAACTATGGCACTTCATTGGATAGAAGGTGACCAATCGGGAACTCTGTTCACTACACACCTACCCTGACAATGGCTTGAATGATAACCCCATGGCTCCAGTTCCTCAGTGTTGAATCTTGTGTCCTATGAAACGACAGACTTGAAGGCAGCAAGATCAGCACACTAATCAGCAGAAATACTCTGTGCTGCTGTTAACATTCAATTGATGTGATTGGCTACAAAACAACTGGGGCCTACCTGGATGAACAGGAGATGAATACAATTAGATGTACAGGCCCTAGTCAAATGCACTCTAAACTGTACTATTGATTCTGAATAGACAGCTGGATCGCACCTTTCATTAAACGTTATAAAACCGAGGGCTGTTTTGAAGGGTCTTGGTGTTACCTGGCCTAGAAACACCTAACCTAAGACTGAAAACCACTTCTCAATATATAGCTTTACATTACAGAAAGAGAAATCTCCTTTATGTCAATCACATATCACCGACACCACGGTCACCATACATAACGTTTAATTAGTATGCTGAACGGATACCTTTAATAAGGAGGAAAGAGACAAAGCTTTTGTATCTTTCCATAAGAAGAACTCTTGAACACGAGCTGTCACAGAAACGATTAGATCCGCTAATAAAAATGTTCCACAAATATAATTAATATTTTCTTGACTCATTTAAAACATTCTCACTTTTTTGACCTTTTCTGTAAAACAGAAGTCTTCACATTTTATTTGGTGACGATCTCAATTAAATTGAGGAAAGTAAAATGTGGAAAGTAAATTTAGACTTTTGACAATAGATAATATGAAAGGATTTCATTTGACATGTGAAGATATTGCAGTGAACACAAAGGCAGCTTATTACAGCAACTAATGTCTATGTAGCACGATATTTTCCAAGGCAGTTTTGAAGCCGGGAACCAAGGGACTAATGTACCTTTTCTTTTTGATTTCAATAAGGCAGACAAGTACATTTCTTGCTCATTATATTAAGAGTTTTAATACAGCGCGGGCTGAGAACAAAAAGATATTATGGAAATTAGCAAATACTGTTTGAGACAAGTACTCTTATTTCTCATTGTCAATTTATGCTCCCAATATCGTTCAAATGATAAAAGATATTACCGGAACAGAGACAATATTACCTTCAGACTCCTGTATTCACAGAGACAAAGGCAGCTGTACCCTGTCTGCAAAAGATACTTTATAGTGAAAGAGCAAAGGATAGACAGACAGAAGAACTTATTAATATATCTTTGAATAATCTTTATTTATGTGTCATTTATTTTCCTTTTCTAAAGCTATGATCTACTCAAAGCTGTACGACTATTTGTCTCCCTCTCTGTGATTCGATCTATGTTTTCTCTGAAAGTAAAATGACACTGTTCCCTTTAGTTTAAATCAGTACATATAGAGGGGACATGGCCAAAGGGGGTCAAAGATATTTGAGGGCTGGGCTACAAAATTTGGAACTCTACTTAATGCCAGTATACAGTAAGATTACTATAGAATTATGTTACCGTAGTATGATTAAAGGAGAACTGGCTTCATGATACAGTTGACTTCATTACAAAAGAAATTAATTTAATGTCTTATTGTGATGTTCTCCTCTCTAGAAATTATGTATTTCTATAGAGAATGACATCATGTGCAAAGTTCAATTACTTATATGTTCCCAGATTTAGAAAGATACAATCTAGTTTGACAATCATTGGGGGCTATTTAGTCTTGGATTCAGTGTAGAATGTGCAGTAACTATAACATTTAGACGTTTGCTTTGATCGTTCCAGTGGAAGCTAGACAATGATGATGCCTAATAAATCTTTGGTTTACAGTACATTTTAACGAAGTAATAAATATTAAGTTAATATTTAACAAACGCTTATAAGGGAAAAATGGGGAGCCGGGCCTTGGATGATATATTATGATAGATGATAAGGTGATGATAAGTTAGGATTTCTGGTATTTTGATTGTTAATAACTTCACTTTCCCTTTAAACTAAATAAAAATAAAATAAATGGTTTCCAAGGATTTGATTGAAAATATCTTGATTGTATGTACATTAGTCTCATCATAAAGAAAGAAGAAGTTTCATTTTGCATTACTTAAAAAAACCTCACGCATTTCAGTCTTCACAGCATATGATCCAAAATATGGCTCATTTATTAATTAATTAAAAGGTTATTATAATTATTATTATTATTATAATTACTTTTTGTTTTTAAAACAATCATTTGTGTTGCTCTTATCTTCCTAAGAGACAGACAGCTCACAAGTCTTAGGAGAGTTTTGCTCAAAAGCTCTTACTTGCTGTCAGGGCACTGTCCCACTTTTTGGATTATAATTTTAAATAACCTGAGATGAAAAAACAGCTTCCACTCTTATTAATAACCTCACAGGATGAGCACATCTATTATAGATGGTGTGAGGGATCATTTGCAATGTTTGTGTAAACGTTATGTTCTTGGTGAATTGATTCACAATTTATTATTAATGGTTCAAAAAAAAAAAAGTTGTATAAAAAAAGATTAAAAAAATTAAGGAAATTGGACTTACAATAGCAGACCACATCATACTATGCCATTGGCCAGGAGAGAACGAGGAGGTGTAAACATTCCTGGTCAAAGAGTGAAGGACTTGAATGGATGTGAGCTTAATTTGATTGGATGCAAAGTAATGTTCTCATTGGCCAGGATCATCTGCTGCTCCAGGCTCTCCTAGCCAATGATGTCACAGGAAGTGATCAACTGGAGGCAGTCCAGCAGTTTTATTGGTAGAAAAAGTTATCTATATTGCAAACTTGTTGCCAATTAGTTTTGCATTTTTTACAAACACATATTTTGTTTTAGCATAGTACAAGAAAATTGTAAAATAGACATGTAAACATTAACGAATTACATTTTAAAAGACAATTGGTATGAATTCCGTTGGCTTCAACTTCAATGGCTGTTAGGCACTGGATTTCTAAAGTATTAAAGACAATTGTTTTTTTTTTAAAATGCAAAAAAACCTCAGGGTGTTAATGTAGTCAGATCCAGGGCTGTGCATAAAGAACATTGTTAAATATCTTAAAAACTGCTTTAATGATGTAGAAATAAGTCCTATAACGATGAAGACCTTGTACATATTATTCAGTACAGAACATGTATGAAATCTATATGAAAGCATTAGAAGATTTCAGTAGGACACATAGCACAAAAAATGCTGTCATATCTACCACTCAACATTGAAAGATTCCAAGATAGTTTAAATTATTTAGGAAGTTGGGGGGGGGGCTAAATTAAGCATTTTTTCAATGGGGTAGATGGAGCACCTGGAGGAGATGAGGGGGCACCTTAAGAATATATTTGCATTTGTGATATTGTAGCTTTTAGACGTTACCAGGAATAGACTAATAGCCTAAATACAGAAGATATTTATATCTTGCTTATGTCAGCAGTGTTCATGATTTAAGGAGCATTCACTCATCTCTGGGAGTTGGTGCAATTATCACTCTCACTAAAAATGAAAAATGGTCACATGAACACATCATGGCAAATAAAGACAGTGATAATTTACTCACCTTAATATATGCATGAAAATCAGGGGGATCCTGGACCTCAAAGGTGTGATCATAATTAAATCAGGATCGATGCCCAAATAAACTAGGTCAATGCCCATTAACAGTAAACAGGTTTAATATAAAGAGCTATGTTAAGTTTCAAAACAGGGGTCTCTGTCAATCCCGTCACTGGTTCCTTATCCCATGTAGAATCCAGTTTAAACTCCTCACCCTCACATTCAAAGCCGTCCACCTCTCCCCCTACCGATCCTGCCTCAACTCCCTCCTCACCCCACCCTCCAGCTCTGGCAATGGCTGCCTCTTCACTTCCCCAATTGTAATCCCATCTCCCAACTGCCTCAAAGATTTCTTCCGTGTTTCCATAAAAATGGGACAAAATGGGATTATCTGCTGCCGTATTTATTGTTTACCAATAGGGAAGTTCCACAGTCACCTAATTCTCACCTACTGGGTTCTTGTTGGTTGACTTGATCAGGAGTCATCCTAACGGTTTGTTGGACATAGCAAAAGAAAAATCAGAGGGCAACACAGTCCTCACAAAAGTGTTAATAAGCTGTCTCTCAAATGCAAAATAGTGTAGCTGTAGTAGTGCGATAGTGAGAGAGCGTATGGTACAGGCCCAACAAACTCAACAGAGAGCGTACGATCGTAATGCTCAAGTGCTTTCCTTTGTCCCTGGAGACAGAGTGATTATTTTAGTTCCCACTATGGAAAATAAGTTGCTGGCCAAATGTCAGGGATCCTTTGAGATCATCATCATCATCACCATTTATTTATAAAGCGCCACTAATTCCGCAGCACTGTACAGAGAACTCATTCACATCAGTCCCTGCCCCATTGGGGCTTACAGTCTAAATTCCCTAACACACACAAACAGACACACACACAGACATACACACACACACACACACAGGTCAATTTTGTTAGCAGCCAATTAACCTACCAGTATGTTTTTTAGAGTGTGGGAGGAAACCAGAGCACCCGGAGGAAACCCACGCAAACACGGGGAGAACATACAAACTCCACACAGATAAGGCCATGGTCGAGAATTGAACTCAAGACCCCAGTGCTGTGAGGCAGAAGTGCTAACCACTGAGCCACCGTGCTGCCATAGAAAATGTGGACAAAGTAAATTATAAAATGTAGCAGCCAATGAAAAGAGAAACCGGACAAATATATCATGTAAAACTGATAATACCCTGGAGCAATTAGGTTAGTCCAGTTGTCTGAACCTTCCCCTTAAAGTCATCACCAAACAGTTTCTCATAAGTAAGAACGAGACATTTTCAGAAATACCTGGTCGAAAAGCAGTTATTACATGACATTGTCACTGAGCAATGAGTTCAAGTTAATATAAAGTCCAATAGAACTCCTGAGACTAAACAAGAGGCTGTGTTCAAGGAAATAAAAAATATGTTGAAATTAGACGCAATTGTCACATAGTGATTGGTCAAGAACCATTGTCCTAATTCCAAAATCACACAGAAGTTTATGTCTGCCCTGTGCCTCATGTAGATGAGCTTATTGAAAGACTGGAATAAGTTGATTCCTCACTACTCTAGATGTCACAATAACTAAATCCAAGTGCTATTGACAGATAGGGCAAAAGAAAAGACGGTCTACTCTACGCTGGAGAGGCTTGTTCAATAGAACATGGTACCTTTCGGAAGACAGGTGAATTAGATGCAGGGTCCCAGAATAAATTCCATGATTTACTCTAGTAGGAAGCTTAATGACCATGAAAAAAACATGCCATTGTCGAAAAAGAAGCATTGGCAATTAAACGGGTATTAGGAACACTCAGATACTATCTCTTGGGGAGACAATTTAAGCTTATTACTGAATAAGATCCCTTTCAGATGTGTGAAAAAAAGAGAAAAATGCCTATATAAATAGATGGTTCTTAGTGTTACAACATTTTAGGTTCACAGTATAGGTCTGGAAGTTAGACAATGCAGATACGCTATACTAAATACTTTGTTTAGGGGCCACGAGTGTTCCATGCTGTAGGTCGACACAGGAGGGGAATATATGTGATAGAAACACTGGGAAAATGCTAGATGGTCTGTATGTGTGTTTCAGGTTTCGATGTTATGATTTTTAAACTCCAGGTAAATTGTGTATTGTGATGGAAAGACAGCTTTCCAAAGGGATTGGCTCAAGTAAGAGCAAGATTAAGGGTTCCCTGAAATGAATGGAAAGAGAGGGTGGGCTCCATTCCTGAGGTCCAATTTGGGTCTTCTTGCTGTAAAGTGTAAAATATAAGGGTGCTTCAATATGCTGTGTTTGTCTCACAAGGGAAAGAGGGAGCCTAGAGGGTAAGTGAATTTAGTTACATTTTTTGCCTAATAAAGCTATGGACAGCTAGCTGCCCCATATTTCTGGATGTCTGATGCCATCTACTGCCTGCTGCTAAGCAAAGGGCCACTGTCCACCGAAGAGAGAAGGCATCTGGCACATGTTGCCGTGAAACACAGGTAGATAAACATTTACATGGATCTGATACCAGAACATTCCCAGCATTTGTGTCACCATCCAGTTAATGTAAATCCAATAGACTCAGTATTGTCAGATTTCTAAACTTGTTTCATAATTAAAGTATACAGTATGTTTTTGTTGCATAAAATTCAAATAAAATACTCACTCATTGCACCCCTAGTTCTTGACATCTGTGCGTTCCTTAATTGTTCTGTAAAATAGTGGCAATAAAAAAGTAATAGGCCTGGTGTTTACAGCACATTACCAAGGCATCGCTGTACATCCAACGTAGAAAGTGCTTGAGCAGATGCTGGCGCACGGTTATCTTCTAGACATATTTATGATCACAATACCATAGAGACTGGAAAAATAACAAACCCATTAAGTGCATATTTCCCTAAAGGTTGAACTGGTTAAAACATTGTTTTCTTGTTTTATTTCAGCCGAATATTTGTAAGTATTTCAGTTATAAGTAACGTGGTTAAGGAGCAGATTGCTGAGCATTTAATGCGGACACCGCCAGGCTTCAGCAAGACCACAATTCAAATCCCAGAGTGAGATCCTTTTAAACTTGGACAAACCACATTGTCTCTCTGTGCAACTCAAAGTACAAAACGTAAGACTAGATTAACTTAACTGGGCAGGAACAATTCTGTGTACAGTCTGTCAAATATTGAATACACTGTACAACATTTTGGATCACTATAAGATCTGGAAGGATAAGGACCAGTATCGCAGCAGCTGTCCCTCTGTATTAATTATTTTCTCTACTCACTAAGCATAAAAGTAACATCGAAGTTGTATCTCCTAAAGAGCTTTAAGGAATTATAATAATCAATAATTGCTCGCCAATATTCAATAAAATCTCAAAATTATCCACCAAGAGCCCTGTGCGGCTTAGCGACATAAGAGCTTGGGGTGTTCATAATGTGGTTTGGAGTTCAAATCCTGTGAATGCCCAATTTGTGACTTGTTGCTATCAATAGTTTTCTATTACTTTATTTTATTTTATTATTTTCTTTGGATTTCTAATTATGAATCTTTTGAATGTTTAGAACTTTAAAATTCATATGTTCTAATTAAGTTATTTTCTCCTGTTTTAATGGACTAATATATGCCATTCAAATCCACTGAGATTTTGGAGCTGTGTTGGAGGTGTTAATTTAAAAACACAGGATTCTCTCGGTACGATATACATTTGATTTTATTGATAATTGAGTTTTGGCACCAACATAATGTTATGATTAATGTGAATGATAAGTAAATATGTTTGTTGATTTGTTTTATTTATATATTATTGTATGTATATTCATATTGGCTATTTGCAATATCAAAATCCAGCAATTAGTAGATGATTACAAATATCTGATGAAATCGCCCTATGACCAGGTGGAGAAACGCGTAAGGGAGTGCTATATGAAAGATCTTTGAAAGCAGACATTTATAAAGGTGTTTAATGGATGTCTGACACAACCGGGATAAATTCATAGAGACACAGGTGATGATCTCAAATCTCTAATTCTGGATTTTGAATACTAAATTGAAGGTAACACATAAGTTTTATAAATTAACCATTCTGTTTTCTTTGGGAGTTTTTTTACCGTATCGCCTGTACTCGCAAGATGCTTTGATGTTAGTGGTGAGAAGTGGATGTACTTTCAACCATCAGCCTAATCTTTTAGCAATGGAATGTATTAATTGTCTTACAATATTAGTAGGTTTTATATCCTCTTTGGTTCTGAATTTATTGAAATACCTGTGGAGTTTTGTCTCTGAAGTCTTGATTGCTTTAGCGTGTGTTCAAACTATAGATATATACTTTTGTCACTCCGGTCCTATAGAGAAAGAGATACATATAATGCCTATTTATTGCACATATTAATCCATGGGGACTGCGCTAAGAAATGTTAAATGGGTTATGGCTGGAGAACTTCATCGAGCCATAAACCCTTCACAAATTGTGCGATTTATGGAAAAAAATGTTTTTTTTAAGGGCACACTGTAATACATAGACACCTAAGGGACTGATCACACTGTAATACATAGACACCTAAGGGACTGATCACACTGTAATACATAGACACCTAAGGGACTGATCACAATGTAATACATAGACACCTAAGGGACTGATCACACTGTAATACATAGACACCTAAGGGACTGATCACACTGTAATACATAGACACCTAAGGGACTGATCACACTGTAATACATAGACACCTAAGGGACTGATCACACTGTAATACATAGACACCTAAGGGACTGATCACACTGTAATACATAGACACCTAAGGGACTGATCACACTGTAATACATAGACACTAAAGGGACTGATCACACTGTAATACATAGACACCTAAGGGACTGATCACACTGTAATACATAGACACCTAAGGGACTGATCACACTGTAATACATAGACACCTAAGGGACTGATCACACTGTAATACATAGACACCTAAGGGACTGATCACACTGTAATACATAGACACCTAAGGGACTGATCACACTGTAATACATAGACACCTAAGGGACTGATCACACTGTAATACATAGACACATAAGGGCTGATCACACTGTAATACATAGACACCTAAGGGACTGATCACACTGTAATAAATAGACACCTAAGGGCTGATCACACTGTAATACATAGACACCTAAGGGCTGATCACACTGTAATACATAGACACCTAAGGGACTGATCACACTGTAATACATAGACACCTAAGGGACTGATCACACTGTAATACATAGACACCTAAGGGACTGATCACACTGTAATACATAGACACCTAAGGGCTGATCACACTGTAATACATAGACACCTAAGGGACTGATCACACTGTAATACATAGACACCTAAGGGACTGATCACACTGTAATACATAGACACCTAAGGACTGATCACACTGTAATATATAGACACCTAAGGGACTGATCACACTGTAATACATAGACACCTAAGGGACTGATCACACTGTAATACATAGACACCTAAGGGACTGATCACACTGTAATACATAGACAACTAAGGGACTGATCACACTGTAATACATAGACACCTAAGGGACTGATCACACTGTAATACATAGACACCTAAGGGACCAGCATCCTGGTGCTTTTGCTGATCTCACACCAGTGCAGTATCCAGTGGAGAATTACCAACTGCAGTGGGATCAGCACTTCCACAGCAAGTCCAGGCCAATGGGATACATAATCTGCAGTCAATCCTGTCTCTGACAACCACAGCAACAGCTCTTATTCCTTGGGTGAGGAATCATATAACTCTGAATGGTAGAAGGTGGTCTACCTCCACTTAGTACAACTCTTGGTGCAAGAACTGCTTTTTCTCGTCTGAGCCACTAGAAGTCACCCATCCCCACTCACTACAGTAACAGTTAAAGGGGCATATTTAATAATTAATGGGTTTTTGCCATATTTTGAAGCAATTTAATATGTTGGGAGAGCGCATCTGATAGGAGGCTGTCCCGGAGATTACTTTATTTTAATGAAGACTCCAGGTTCTGACCAAGTTTCTTAACTGCACATGCACGAGCTAGGACCGAGCATGTCCTGTCATGTGGCTAAACCATGCGGAAAAATCAGTTTCTACATGGCTTATGGCTTCATAAATAGACACACTACAGTCATGACCAAAAGCTTTGAGAATGACACAAGTATTGGCTTTCACACAGTTTGCTGCTTCAGTGTTTTGAGACCTCTTTGTCAGATGTGTCTATGGTATACTGAAGTAACATTACAAGCATTTCATAAGTGTCAAAGGCTTTTATTGACAATTACATTAAGTTTATGCAAAGAGTCAATATTTGCAGTGTTGACCCTTCGTTTTGAAGACCTCTGCAATTCGCCCTGGCAGCTGTCAATCAAATTCTGGGCCACATACTGACTGATGACCGCCCATTCTTGCCTAATCAATGCTTGGAGTTTGTCAGAATTTGTGGGTTTTTGTTTGTCCATCCGCCTCTTAAGGATTCACCACGAGTTCTCAATGGATTAAGGTCTGGGGAGTTTCCTGGCCATGGACCCAAAATTTTGATGTTTTGATCCCCGAGCCACTTAGTTATCACTTTTGCCTTATGACAAGGTGCTCCATCATGCTGGAGAAGACATTGTTCATCACCAAACTGTTCTTGGATGGGTGGGAGAAGTTGCTCTTGGAGGATGTTTTGGTTCCATTCTTTATTCATGGCTGTGTTCTTAGGCAAAATTGTGGGTGAGCCCACTCCCATGGCTGAGAAGCATCCCACACATGAATGGTCTCAGGATGCTTTACTGTTGGCATGACACAGGACTGATGGTAGCGCTCAACTTTCCTTTTACAGACAATCGTTTTTCCAGATGCCACAAAAAATCTGACAGTGAATTCATCAAAAAAAATTAGTTTACCCCAGTCCTCAGCAGTCCAATCACTGCACCTTATATTCCACACAGGTATTGTACGTCTCCTGCAGTGTAGATTGTCTGCACACGGCGAGTGCCGTATATGCAGAGTGGACCTAAATCCCATATTCTATAAGAGAATTTTCTTCACGTCGGTTTCTAATTGAATATGGACGCGTGTATGCAGAAATTAGGTGCAATTTTTTAAAAAAAGCACAATACGTTGCGTGCCTTAATGTCCCGGGCCCAAAATCTTTATCTGTTGTTTACAATCTCTTGAATGTGATCTATTTAAGTATATTTAAATACTTATATTCTCATATTTTACAACGTTTCAGAGTTTCCTGTTCTTTGGCCGACACTTCCACAGTTTATTTTAAAGGGTGGTAATATTTCCGTCTAACCTCACACATTTATATGAAATGAAAACGGCCAAAAAAAATAAAAAGGTTCCTACGATTCTACAAGGAGACCGTCTGACATTTTTACCCATCCCTGGAGCGACGTAATAAAAGATACTTAAGGATATGGGTTTTGACTATGTGAAAGGTTGTCTGCGACTTTCTACAAATACACTGTCTGAGGTTACAGCCTAGATGGAGTTGGTAATTTTAATGCATGGCGGTTCTTTAGCAAAGTGCATGAAAATTGCCTATAAATGGTGCATTGGTTGTTTTAATGACAAGTCTCCTGAGTCTCTGACCTCGAGTGCGATTTGGCAGCCGTGCAGAGCTCACTAGTAAAACGCAGGCTATCAATCAGCTTCGTGTTTCTAAAAGCACCGATGATACCAGTTTTCAGTTCATTCTCTTCTATATCAAGATTAAGTCCTCTTTTCAAACTCTATCACTCTGGGACCTGCTCTGCAAATTACTAGGAGAGAATGCAAGGTATATTTTAATGGTTAGCAGAAGGTTTAATTTGATGTCTACAGATGTTCCTATTAGAGAGGATTTTATACCGAGCACCAGAAACACTGACCTAGGTCTACCCTAGAGTAAAGCTGGACTTAAAGGAGACTGCCATATAATTACGGCGAGTGTTTTATATGTGAATCTATACTTCACAGTAATGATCAAACAGCTTAAAGCAGACTACATGTAATATTTCTGTAATAAGACTGGAGAGTCAGTTTCGCTGAATTCCTGACCCTGGTAATCAAGGGTTCATTATAGATTTCCTGATCACGTTGAGTTGACGGAGAACATCCAACTGGATTTATGGCATAGGAGACTTTGGTTTATGATGTTTTATTTTATAAAACACACTCAAAATATAATCCAAAAGTATATTCAAAAAATAAACAAATGCTGTAAATTGCCAAATATTTTCACTTACTGAAAATATTTTAAAAACGTTCAATGTAATTTAGGTGGAAATCTTTAATACATAAAAATATAACAATATAACAGAAATATGAAAAAGGATTGTGGTTGTTTGGGGCTTGATGTAACAGATATTTTTCCAAATGCAAAAGGCCGGGGTGAAGGGGGTTGAATCTGTAGTTAGGGTAACACCCGGCTGATATTATATAATATTACTTTCGTTTCTGCATTTAGGGACAACTGGGAGTTAGAGATTGCTTGAACTGGTCGTAAATTGTTGCTCAAATCAATTTATTGTACATATGGTATAAAAATGTGAAAATTTGCCAGAAAATTACATTTTAAATCAATTAAAAATATTGAGCTTAAGTTGAACAGGTTCGACCATCTTGAAACTTAAGTTGATACATCTGCATTGTTTTTAATGGTACATGGCAAAGGGTAAATCTTTACAATCTTCTAGCGCAAATAACGAAATATCGACACTGTAGCATTTGTTGTTTTAATCAATAAAATGTTTACACACACTTTATTATTTACAAATATTATTTGAATAATATCTGAAAAGAAATAACTCCATGCTCGGTTAATCCGATACTATATATGGTAGCAGCTACATGGTCATATAAATGCCCAAAATCTATACAAGCCTTGAACTTCTTGGGCCTTTTTGGATGTGGCTCACAAGCCCTTGCTAGATGTAAGCCCATATACTGGAAGTTGAGTGTGTCTCATTTTAACTGAATTTTAATGGTGTTTGAAGCAAATAAGTCAGTGTAGATCTTATAATGAGATACCACTGACACTGGAATGCAGGCTGAAAGTTTTGATCAAAATATGAACCAATAACTCAGGTCTTCATTGTGCTACATACACACAGATATGCAGTGTTAAGGACATCAACAACAACTGCCTTATTATTTAAAGAGTGTGCAAAATATATCTGAAAATTATAATTATAACGCTAATAGTAAAAACATCTGTCAAAAGCAAACAGTGATCCTTGAATCTCAGATCTGGTCTATTGAAGATTGTACAGGGAAGAAATACGACTATTTTTGAATTGGAAACATGATGAAATGATTGTGAAGCAACATACACACGTTAGTATGATTTTGGGGAGCGACAAATTTTGTATGAAAAGCATTGTGTGTCCGATCTAAGATAAGTGTATTATTAGTGTTAGAGGAACTCAAATCTGATCTATATTAGTTCTCACAATGGTTCGTCGAGACAGCTCTAAACTTTGAAGCTCTGTAATCAGTTCTTGAACTTTAGAGAAGCTAAAAATTTCAAACTGATTTCGAGCCAAGTGAACAGGTATGAACATGACTGGGTTTATAAGGCTGCCTTGTATAGTATGTCCCAGGCAAATGGTGAACTCAAACTTCCAACTCAAACACAGAAATGTTCACTGTTCAAGTTTAAAAAAAACCAAAACATTTAAAATACTGTAAAATGCAGACATCGAAGCTCGAACAGGCGACGTTTAGCAATTATTTTATCTTTGGCTTTTGCTACAGTTGCGAATTCAGTCTTTAAGTCACAAACTCTGAATGCAAAACCTAAACCACTACCATACCACAAACTAATTTGAGGTCCTTAAACAGTCCAAATTAAATATAATTTTCACACTGGTATGAATAATTTCAACATCTCTAATAAGTGGACGTTTATCTTTCCCAAGTGTAACTTTCGTTTTTTAAATGTGGCGCTGCGGTCCAGACAATAAGCCCCACTGAGACGCAGTGACGCGGGAAATTCTCTCCCTGCTTTCTAGGCATGGCGCTCTGCTGTATGAAACATCACTTACAAACTACATTACTACTAAATGCCCCCTGTGATCTTTATACATTGATCAGTATAAGTGGATGGGGCCCGAGAAATAAATCTATCCTGTAGTTCCACCACTATCTGTGCAAACTGCGGCTTCCGGTGCTGGCGCAAGCAGTGGTGGAACTAGAGCCGTCTCCGAGCACTGTTGGCGCTACACCCTTCTGCGAAGGCGGTAGATCCACATCAGCATTGGAGATTCCCTCACTTCTACAAATAACTTATTTATTATTATTTATTATTTATTATATATTATTATTTATTATATTATTATTAGTGGCCAAAATGATGCGATTCACCACGTCCTGAGGCAAAATGGTGCTTCACTAAGAAGTGGGCAGAATGCGGGAGAATGACTTGCTCTCCCGAGAGTCCGGGGGACCTACCTGGAGTTCAGGAGTCTCCCGGACATTGCTTAAGAGTGGACAAGTATGGGTTTATTTTGTCAGCTGACAATTTACTTACCAGTATGTCTTTAGATTTTGGGAGAAAACCGGAGCACCCAGAGGAAACCCACGCAAACATGGGGAGAACATATAAACCTCACACAGATAATGCCCTGGTCAGAATTCAACCCATTAGGTGAGGCAGCAATACTAACCACTGTGCCACCTGTCTGCCCATAATTTATCTTCAGCAGTCACTAGTGAATTAATCTGGAGCAGCTAACTCTGGTGTGCTTTGTGGACAAGTTACATTTCCAGTCTGCTAAATGTACTTGTTAATGGTCTAGTTTTCTAATCTGTTATTATTGATCAGCAAAGTTTGGTCACTACAACGAGGAGGCGGAGGACGATTCAATCATGTGGTGACATCAGTCAGATCTGTGATTAGAGGAGATCGCTCACTTGTCCCAGCGCCAGGAAAGGTCAGGGTACACCGCAGAATGCAGCGCTCACATTTGAATATTTTGCTCTAAGAAAGACCTTGACATTCAGTTTTTTTATTTTTATTTCCCAGTTTTTAAAAGGTCCAAATCATTAATCATTTTGATGAGAATATGCTGGAGTGATGTTTATCAAGAACAGATAAGATTTCTTTCTCTCCTGCAAGGAGGAAGTAACATACTTACTTGTATCACAGATCTCAGGAATAAAACCACAGACAGAAACAGAAACACATAGACTGCTGACATGTGTCCAGCCATTAAAATGACCCCCGTTTTGGAAATCCCAACAAATAATGCGATTTCATGATGCCCTGCCCGCATGTTCTAATGGTCTATAATTATTCCCTTTTGTTTCCAAAAGCGTT
Organism: Mixophyes fleayi; assembly: GCF_038048845.1. NCBI lineage: Eukaryota > Metazoa > Chordata > Amphibia > Anura > Limnodynastidae > Mixophyes > Mixophyes fleayi. The sequence continues at coordinate 2,595,982 of NC_134413.1, read as the reverse complement.
GGGGCTTAAATATGTGGGACAAGGTATTGGTCTCTACTGAGGGAACCAGGGACACAGGTGAACTAATTATTATTATTAATAATAATAATAATAATAATAATAATAATAATAATAATGTTATTTTCTTTTTTTTATAAGGCACCTTAAAAGTTCTGCAGTTCAATGCAAAAGAACAGCTATTGTCAATTATTTATATAGCACCACCAATTAAGCAGTGTTGTACAGAGAGAATACTTGTCATTCACATCTGTCACTGCACCATTGAAGCTTACAATCTATATTTAGCAACACACATACTATGGTTAATTTTTATCAGAAGTTAATTAACCTACCAGTTAGTTTCTGGAGTGTGGGAGGAAACAGGAGCACCCGGAGGAAACTCACGCAAACAAAGGGAGAACATACACAGATATTATTTATTTTCTATAAATTAACTAAATTCTACACAAACAAGAGTAGAGCTATAAACATTGCTTACCTCATTTACAGTGCAGCCTATCCATTTACTAGGAACCAGTGACATCACTGAGAATGCAGCCTATCCAGTCAATAGGAACCAGTGACATCACTGAGAATGCAGCCTATCCAGTCACTAGGAACCAGTGACATCACTGAGAGTGCAGCCTATCCAGTCACTAGGAACCAGTGACATCACTGAGAGTGCAGCCTATCCAGTCACTAGGAACCAGTGACATCACTGAGAGTGCAGCCTATCCAGTCACTAGGAACAAGTGACATCACTGAGAATGCAGTCTATCCAGTCACTAGGAACCAGTGACATCACTGAGAGTGCAGCCTATCCAGTCACTAGAAACTAGTGACATCACTGAGAATGTAGCCTCTCCAGTCACTAGGAGCCAGTGACATCACTAAGAATGTAGCCTATCCAGTCACTAGGAACCAGTGACATCACTGAGAATTTAGCCTATCAAGTCACTAGGAGCCAGTGACATCACTGAGAATGCAGCCTATCCAGTCACTAGGAACCAGTGACATCACTGAGAGTGCAGCCTATCCAGTCACTAGGAACCAGTGACATCACTGAGAATGCAGCCTATCCAGTCACTAGGAACCAGTGACATCACTGAGAGTGCAGCCTATCCAGTCACTAGGAGCCAGTGACATCACTGAGAATGCAGCCTATCCAGTCACTAGGAACCAGTGACATCACTGAGAATACAGCCTATCCAGTCACTAGGATCCAGTGACATCTCTGAGAATGCAGCCTATCCAGTCACTAGGAGCCAGTGACATCACTGAGAATGCAGCCTATCCAGTCACTAGGAACCAGTGACATCACTGAGAATGCAGCCTATCCAGTCACTAGGAGCCAGTGACATCACTGAGAATGCAAGTTCCTGAGGAATAGATAGACTACATTTAGTTGCTGGTTGCCTGTGTTCAGATGTTAGAAACATTTTAAAGTTTTTTCTACATTGTTTTGCATTTTAGATCTATATATTAACTTTCAAAGGCCTGAAAATGAGAATAAAAAGGAGTGTTTACAGGTAATATTGTATGATAGGGAACTTTCCCTGGTAGTGTGTATGTGTATTATATGCTGGTCACTGCTAGTGGGTGAGGTAGGTGAAGACTCCCTGTAGATCTTCCCAGGAGCCCAGTGACCTCTACGGTACATCACTGCATTTTATTTTCTATATCTTACAAGAAGCTTCTCCAGGATTTTGAAGGTGGAATTATACTCAGTGTAATATTGTAGTGTTAGTACTATTAGATCACTGTCCTCCCCCATCTCTCGCTGTCAGTATAATGTTTTCCTACCTCTAAAGACAACACGGCCACTGAGAACCGGCATGTAAAGTGTTTATCACTGACATGAGTGTGTATGGATCAGCCAATAAATGTCTTTTATTTAACTTGTTTGTGTATCAGTGAATTGATTAAAAGATAAACATTGATGGCAGCTATGTGAGTCCTTATTATCTTCATCACTGTCATTAGTGAAGAGCACAGATCTGAAGGTAAATCTTGTACATCGTGTATAGTGTGCACGTGAATCGTGAATGATAGGAGAAATTATCTGTAGTGTGTACCCAGTCCTGCCCGGGGGTTGAAGTGAAAAAAATGGGTTATGGGGGAAAAGAATATACTCAGTGAACCATGTAATGTACCATTAGGAGAAAATAAAGGAGGTAAATACTGAGAAGAGTAGGGACTGCAGCACTAACATATATATATTATTAAGTAATTTTATTGCTTACCAATAATCATTGTCAGCTGCAATTTGTGTGGTTCCAACGCACAATCAGATTTCATAGCAAAATATAAATATGGTTCACTTCATCCATATATTTGACTTCGACAATATATATATATATATATATATATATATATATATATATATACACAGTAATCTTACAAAAGCTTTGTAGCTATAGAAAAAAAATGGTATTTTTCACCCATTGCATTCTGTGTGTATGAGCGTTCAGCAGTCCCACATATATAGTAATGGACAGTGAAAGAAAGATTAAACTGAACTGCAAACCTCTACTGCTGTGATATCAGCGTTACTTCTCATCAATGTATTTTTCCCAGTGAGGTATTCATACAGTTATATGTGGGCTTGGTCACATCTTACACTTCTGACCACTTCCGCTAGTAGAGGAGGATGGGGGAGGGAAGGGGCGGGTTGAGCGTCAGCCAAATACATCAAATGCGCGCTCGCATTAAGTATAAGGTAGACCTGTACGCATATCGCTGAAAATCTGGTGCAATGAGACACCATGATGATGATGACGAGCTGCTTCTGATTGGCCGAGTGCGGATTGATCCCTCCTAATGATTATCAGTACTTAATCCATGAGGGTGGCTACTATATTATATGGAGTCACGACTGTGTCACAGATATTTCCATATGGGCTGCGGCAGGGATAAAGATTCCCATTGTTTTTGTCTTTTGCGTTGAAATACATTTTATATGGTAAATGCGACTTTCGCTCTTATTAACAACAGCCAACACACTTGTCAGGCGCCGTCTCCGCTGTTCTTCCTCGAAGCGGAGACGGTCATCTGACGGCTTCCTGCTGCTGGGCGCAGGCGCGCCTCGTCCCGTTGCTAGTCAACATGACACTATGTTCTTCCTGCTCCCTGCAGGTCATCCTATCAGCTGCAGCCAGTCTCTATTTAAGCCTCACTCTGGCACCATTAGGGTGCCAGAGTATCAGGTCTCCATTTTGGTCTCCCGGCTTCCCCCAGCGTTCCTTGTTAACTATGCTTTTGGTTTTGACCCGGCTTCCCTGACTTTTCTCCTTGTTCCTGCGCTCTGGTTATTGACCTCGGCTTGCTGACCATTCTCTGGATTCTCATGACCCCTGACCTTGGCCTGTTTGACTTCGCTTCTGGATCACCCCGTTGTACCGCCTGTCTCCGTTGGTTTGACCCAGATCTTCTTAACCCTTCTTCACCACGCTGGTAACTGTCTAGGTGGACCGCGACCTGCATACCCCTTGCAGCTAAGCCTTGCGGGGGTCCCTGGTGAAAACCAGGGGTACGTTAGACTCTGCACCTCCTAGTTCAGTGGCGCAAATACCAGCCTGTGGTCTTCGTGCTTTCAGCAGCTTCTCAGCCTGACAGCACTATTCTCTATGTCGCATGTGACACTTCATGACATTGTTATATTGGGTACAAATAAGTAACGTAACTTCCCCATTTACTGTTAATGTTGTCAATCCGCATCCCAGCTGTGCTTTCTGGGGCGATACAGGCTGGCGACTCCTCACGTACACCTGGCGCATATACTAGTGATGTACAGCTGGTCGCAGCTTGAGATACGTCTGAGGATATTCACGTACGTTCCTTTATTTACGACCATCTTCCCCTTCTTATGGTCTACAGCGCAAATGTGTCTGACCTTACATGAGCCCCATTATGCGCAATATTGATTCCTTGTACAATCATTATGGATTTTAATTAAAAATGTATATATACATATTTATTTCTTATGATGTATTGGACTTTGTCACAGTTAAATAGATTTTGTGGTTATACATTAATTGTAATGTTTTATCTCATTTATAATCACTGCTGGATTAGATACCTACTATATATATTATTTTCTATACTGCATAACTTTGTTGCATTATGTAGCGATTATACTGTTATAAGGTTTAGGAAAACATTTACTGTATCTCATTTTTATTTTTGATCAGAAATTAATAATAATAAATGAACATATTTGATTTGATAGTTATTGATTTGGCTAGTTCATATATTTTTATTATTGAGTTTAATGTGTAGCGTTACCATTTTGTTTCCGTTTTATATTTACTTTACGTTACTGCAGGCGCTGGGAAGTTTCAGGAAACTCTGGGTAAGAGCTTTGCACAGTTTGAACCCAGTAAGACTGTTACTCTTATGGGGGCCTCTCGGTACACGTACACTTAAAACAAATTCAGTGAAGGCCTTAATTAGAACATCACGCCGGTAAATGGGTGTTCTGTGTTTGTAGCGTGGTGAGCGCCTATCAAAGCAAATTCACTTTTACAGAGACACATTAATTTCCATGAAGCTTTCAAATTAAATGAAGAGTTATTCCATGGAAAAATGCCGTCTCCTCTGTGTGCCAGCTTGTTGGGTTTCGGGGGAAGTGAATGGTCTCGGCAGGATACCTCTTAGATAAGATACATTCTATCTAGCAGAACTCCGAAACGCCTTGTAATCTCACTCTGGCTGTCACTCATTCCTCCACCAGGGGGACTGTGTATAGTATCATTCTGCTTTTAACTAGTTTGTTAAAAACTTTGATTGTTCAAAGGTAATCATGGGGCAAACACAATCCTACATTCACATCTTATTATAGGGACATTAGATCTAAAACAATATGAATTATGAAATTAGAGTGACATAATTTTACAGTCATAAGCATGTTACGTGCAGCTCTGCTACCAGTGCATGGAGAATTAGTCTAAGGATCCCTAAACACAAACATTTCTGGAAGCATAAAATGTTCCTGCTCTGCCGCTCCTGGTTTTGTGCAGAACATAATATAACGATCTCGGTGGGACATCTGTGTTTTGTTCTGCTTTGCCAGAATCCATCTTGAACTGCATTAACTGTGTTACACAATTTACAAAGCTCTTCATGAGAGATCTATATTTTGATGCTTCACTATGTATTTGGGGCCTGATTCAAGTTCAAATGTAAACCATACTTTCCAACTTTTCCTTGGCTTTAAGGAGATCAAGGGTGAGGTGGGCGTGTGGGGTCGGGGCTTGATGAATCACATCATTTTGGCCTTGCCCCCTAAACGATTGTCACCATTTTGGCCAATTACAGCAGGGGCCGTGGCTAAGATTATATTTGCGCCATTAAGCCCCACCTCTGTCACCTATCTATTGCAGGGGCTAGAACCGGGAGATTGCCCTACTTTCCCGGGAGGTTTCCCAGAAATGCGGGAGTCTCCCGGACATTCCGGGAGAGTAGGCAACTATGCGTTAACGAAAAACAGCTAATGAATCTCTAGAGACTGAAGTGTCTTTTCCATTTCTGTCTCTATTCTAAGTCATGTTGTCTTACCTGTCAGTCTTTGATTAAATCTTGGTCTCCATGAAAATGGCCCCCTCCATAGGCATCAATACATGGACATGGGACACAATTTCTGAACTGTGCGTCTCAGCAGCTATCACAGAACAAATGAAAGCATTGAAGATATGATTCCAATACGCATTGTAAGTACTGTATGCATTGCGTTATCATCATCATTTATTTATATAGCGCAAACATATTCTGTAGCATGCTATTTATTTAGTTATTTTAAAATAATAGATGAAATTTAGAAAAAAAATCTCAAATATTTCAATTATACTTTATGATCATAGAAAAGTTCCATGGATTCTGATGTGAATTTATTGTAAATACGCTTGTAGTAAACCATACTGGCTTAATATCCCGGAATTTATGGGAGGCTCTCGAATTCACGGAAGAGTAGGCCTCCTCCCGGAGGTGCTGAAGGCGTGGCTGAATGATGCAATTTCACGTCAATAAGCCCCGCCCCCGGCCACAAAATACCGTGAGTTTTGCCATTTCCTAACAGGGAACAGGGCTAATCTAGTTTAGGATAGACAATGGATGACAATGTCTAGCTGCTATTGGTCACTGCACAATTACGCATAATTTTAGCTAATAACCCTTTTTAAGGATAATTTGTATATCTTTTGTGATATTTTGTAACTATCTTACACAATTGCATCTATTATCATTTTTTTTTTCCATGTACAGGATACAATCCGTGCAGCGCATGAAGATAACAAGCTGTTTAAGCTGCCTGGCCTTTCACAACGGACAGGAGACAACATTGATTTATTCATTAGGGAACCTATAATTATCTATTTAACAAAGAGCCAAAAATAATTGATACTTTTATTAATGGGGCAATAATAGCTTATTTATGAAGGGATAACACTTAATTATTCATGATGCGGGCCCCATATAGAGTGCACACTTGGCACTACAAGTGCCAGCATGCACAAGTGTATACGCACTATAAAGATTACTCAAATCACAAGTATGAGGTGTTGCTCCCTGTCATTAATAAATTATTATTGCCCCCATTGTAAATCAAATATTATTGTACCCATGAAGAAATTATACATTGATATTTCTTAACAAAAGTATTAATTATTATTTCCCCTGTAAAAAGAGAATTAATTAATTTTGCCACCTTAACAAATAAATAATTATTGTCCCCATGATTAATAAGTCAATGTTATTTCACAGCATTATAGCTATATCACCTATTAGAACCACAGTGCATTGTGGGAATAGAATTGTAATAGTTCTATAGTTATCCAACCATCGTGTTCTAAGCTCTTATTTATTTAATTCCCGCAAGATTTGAGATCAGCTGGTCGATAGTTTTTATTCCTTAAATCCAGCCTTAATATTCTGTTGGTAGTGAAACTGTGCTCACCGACAAGACTTGCAGAATATTAGTCTGAGTACAGACTGCAGACTGAACCAACTCTGTCTCTGTTGGAAAACTTTGAACAACTTCTTGAAGACTTCTGAACTCAATCTCCTGCGGGGCAGAAAGAGTTCAAGACAAGTCGATCACGTGTGATCTAAAGGGCTACATGGGTTTGATTAGCTCTAAAGCTGCTGAAACGCTCACAGATAACCCGGAGGGAGTGAATAATCCGAACAGCGCTAAAGTGTACAAAGCTATTGACCGAAAAAAAAGCTTTAAGTGTCTGAAAGTCTAAATGAAATGGGGTCTTATCTGTCAATTTTCAAGCCAGAAATTGACAGCCCCTCAGCACATGAATATCTTCATAATCAATAACCATCTCAACCTGAGATGCACAAATTATCCTTAACTCACCCACTGTAGATGGACAGTGCAAAGTGCAACAAATGTATCATAAATGAGACATATATATATATATATATATATATATATATATAATAGATAGATAGATAGGATAAAGATAGATATATAGATAGATAGATAGATAGGATATAGATAGATAGATAGATAGATAGATAGATAGATATAGATAAATCGATAGACAGATAGATAGATATGAGATAGATTGATAGATAGATAGATAGATAGATAGATAGATAGGATATAGATAGATAGATAGATAGATAGATAGGATATAGATAAATAGATAGATAGATATGAGATAGATTGAAAGATAGATATGAGATAGATAGATAGATAGATAGGATATAGATAAATAGATAGATAGATATGAGATAGATTGAAAGATAGATATGAGATAGATAGATAGATAGATTGGCATGCGATAGATAAATATTAGATAGATAGACAGATACAGTAGATTGATAGATAGATAGATAGATATGAGATAGATACATATTAGGTAGATAGACAGATACAGTAGAAAGATAGATAGATAGATAGATATGAGATAGATAGATAGATCGATAGATAGATATGAGATAGATACATATTAGGTAGATAGACAGATACAGTAGAAAGATAGATAGATAGATATGAGATAGATAGATCGATAGATAGATATGAGATAGGTAGATAGATAAATAGATAGATAGATAGAATATAGATAGATAGGAAATAGATACATAGATAGATAGATAGATAGATAAATAGATAAATATGAAATAGATAGATAGATATGAGATAGGTAGATAGATAAATAGATAGATAGATAGAATATAGATAGATAGGATATAGATAGATAGATATGAGATAGATAGAGAGATAGATAGATAGATAGATAAAGATTGGTAAATAGACGGATACTTAAATATGAGATGGATAGATATAAGATAGATAGATCGATATGAGATAGATATGAGATAGATAGATAAATATGAGATAGATAGATATGAGATAGGTAGATAGATAAATAGATAGATAGATAGAATATAGATAGATAGGATATATATATATATATATACATAGATAGATAGATATGAGATAGATAGATAGATAGATAGATAGATAAAAGATTGGTAAATGGACGGATACTTAAATATGAGATGGATAGATATAAGATAGATAGATCGATATGAGATAGATATGAGATAGATATGAGATAGATCAGGGGTCAGGGAACTTTTTTACCTTTTACCCCTAAATATATTTAGATACGCTGACGTTACCCCCTTGATTTGAAAGGAAGGAAATCATATATTATTAATTATTGGAATTCAAAATTTTATTGAATCTATTCAAAATTTCTTTGAAAGCTTCATCTTCAAAACTTCAGGTTTTGGAGAAATGATGTTGCTTCATTTTTGATACGAGAGCATCAATATTGGGGCATTTTGATGTCAGAGCAATTTGGATACAGTCTTCAGCATCCAATCGATTTCTCTGCTTTGTTTTTATGTTCGTTAGAGTGGAAAATCCTTGTTCACAAAGGTAGGTTGTTGCAAAAGGCAGCAACTTTTTGACTGATTCCTCATGTGCAAATTTGAATGCTTTTGCAGCTGTTGACATCCAAAACTTTTGACTGATCTGCTTTGTTTTCAAATGCAATGCGTGCTTCATTATTACATCGAAGCTCAAGAAGTGCCTCTGCCAACCCTTGAGGCTCTTCTGGTACAACAGCAATTTCACATTTAAAGGGGTCTACAATCCAATTTACAGCATGTGAATCGGCAGCATTACCCCCATGAATTTCATTTTTACCCCATTTGGGGTAATTTACCCCTGTTCCCTGACCACTGAGATAGATAGATAAATATGAGATAAATAGATAGATAGATATGAGATAGATAGATAGATAGATAGATAAAAGATTGGTAAATAGACGGATACTTAAATATGAGATGGATAGATATAAGATAGATAGATCGATATGAGATAGATATGAGATAGATATGAGATAGATAGATAAATATGAGATAGATAGATAGATAGATAGATAGATATGAGATAGGTAGATAGATAAATAGATAGATAGAATATAGATAGATAGGATATAGATACATAGATAGATAGATATGAGATAGATAGATATAGATAGATAGATAGATAGATAGATAGATAGATAGATAGATAGATAGATAAAAGATTGGTAAATGGACGGATACTTAAATATGAGATGGATAGATATAAGATAGATAGATCGATATGAGATAGATATGAGATAGATAGATAAATATGAGATAGATAGATATGAGATAGATAGATAGATAGATAGATAGATAGATAAAAGATTGGTAAATAGACGGATACTTAAATATGAGATGGATAGATATAAGATAGATAGATCGATATGAGATAGATATGAGATAGATAGATAGATAGATAGATAGGAGATAGATAGATAGATAGATAGGCTATAGATAGATAGATAGATAGATAGATAGATAGATAGGATATAGTTAAATAGATAGACAGATAGATAGATATGAGATAGATTGATAGATAAATAGATAGATATGAGATAGATAGATAGATAGATAGATAGATAGATAGATTGATATGCGATAGATTAATATTAGATAGATAGACAGATACAGTAGATAGATAAATAGATAGACAGATATGAGATAGATAGATAGATAGATAGACAGATAGATAGATAAAAGATTGGTAAATGGACGGATATTTAAATATGAGATGGATAGATATAAGATAGATAGATCGATATGAGATAGATATGAGATAGATATGAGATAGATAGATAAATATGAGATAAATAGATAGATAGATATGAGATAGATAGATAGATAGATAGATAGATAGATAGATAAAAGATTGGTAAATAGACGGATACTTAAATATGAGATGGATAGATATAAGATAGATAGATCGATATGAGATAGATATGAGATAGATATGAGATAGATAGATATGAGATAGGTAGATAGATAAATAGATAGATAGAATATAGATAGATAGGATATAGATACATAGATAGATAGATATGAGATAGATAGATAGATAGATAAAAGATTGGTAAATGGACGGATACTTAAATATGAGATGGATAGATATAAGATAGATAGATCGATATGAGATAGATATGAGATAGATAGATAAATATGAGATAGGTAGATATGAGATAGATAGATAGATAGATAGATAGATAGATAGATAGATAGATAGATAAAAGATTGGTAAATAGACGGATACTTAAATATGAGATGGATAGATATAAGATAGATAGATCGATATGAGATAGATATGAGATAGATATGAGATAGATAGATATGAGATAGGTAGATAGATAAATAGATAGATAGAATATAGATAGATAGGATATAGATACATAGATAGATAGATATGAGATAGATAGATAGATAGATAAAAGATTGGTAAATGGACGGATACTTAAATATGAGATGGATAGATATAAGATAGATAGATCGATATGAGATAGATATGAGATAGATAGATAAATATGAGATAGGTAGATATGAGATAGATAGATAGATAGATAGATAGATAGATAGATAGATAGATAGATAGATAGATAAAAGATTGGTAAATAGACGGATACTTAATTATGAGATGGATAGATATAAGATAGATAGATCGATATGAGATAGATATGAGATAGATATGAGATAGATAGATAGATAGTTATGAGATAGATAGATAGATAGATTGACATGCGATAGATAAATATTAGATAGACAGATACAGTAGATAGATAAATAGATAGATAGATAGATAGATAGATAGATAGATAGATAGATAGATAGACCAACATTTGTTGTGGCTATGAAAGATGTCAACATTGTACTAAATAGAAAGATGAATAATATACAGAACAGTAAATGTTATAAATAGAATTATATATTTGCAGACATATGGCTGAAGTAGATTAGAATCTGCTGCATTTAGCACCTCTTCTGGGAATGTTATATATTGGGCAGAGTTGGTGAAGTATCTCTGCTTCCCCCTCTACATCCCCACACTGCGCTCACACATTTCATGATTAATTCCACCTGATATTTTGGTTCCAGTAACCATTTTGCTCAGGTAATCTCTCATTCTCTGTGATATTCAATTTCTTTAGCTTGGGAAAGGCACATATGTCATATTAAACTAGACGTGACAATGTCATCCAAGAATGCAACAATTTAAAATTTTATTTTGGTGCAGCTCCAAGCTGTGAAAGGCAGTAATGTTATATTCATTTGCAGATGCTATCTGTTTCATCAGGAGACATCCCGGCGAATGAATCAAACTTCACATATCTCTACGGCTGGAACACGCTTCCAATACACAGTCTGTGGCAGACGCTGGGAAAATAAAAACAACAGTTATACAGGGAAATAAAAACATCTTCTCTGGATGAGAGAATAATCAAGTGCCATAAAACTAAAATTGTGTTTATGATGGTGAAGATGAGCAGGCCTGGCCTGGGATTCCGGCTAGTGTGGTGTTTGCCAAAAGAGCTGTAATGTCTGAGAGTAAATGTGGGTTGGATTGGATTCCCAAATTGTTTCAAAAACCTGTGCATGGCCCCCAGCATTCTCCCATCTGTACTCTTAAATGATTGGTCACTGTTGCCGTGGCAGAGTATTCTGCACTGGACTCCACCATGGTACGGCTCCGTCAAGGTTTCATCCAGTCCAAGAGGTGATCTAAATGATTTGCTCATTAAAGAATGTGTCAGATCCCGGGGGGAGGACCAAGGGGCAAGAGGGAGCAGACATAGTGACGGATTTCATGTCTTGACGGCAAATTCTCCCACTCCCGCTACACAATTAGTCACATCGTGCAGCAGGGAATGGCCGTAATGGTGTGATTCGCTGAAAATCACGTTGTCCTTGCCACACCCATTTCTCAAGGCTCACCGCATCATCACCCCACCCCCTTCCAAAGGCTTATATTTAGCCAATGCAAGTGGCAGTTGTGCAAGAGATAGCAACTCTGCAATCAAGACAGACGCTGGAAACCAAGCAGGAAGAGATGACGGACAACAGAGAAGATGGCTCGATCAAGACAAGAAGACTGAATATGTTGCGGTCAAGTGGGGAAGACTGCTGGAGGCGATCCACAGGAGAAGCAACAGAGTGAAAGCACTAGCACTATCATGGCTGCCCTCTGCTGCAGATCAAAGCCGGCCGAAGCGGCAAAGGCCTTCGGGCACCATTCTCATATGCTAGCACTTTTTCTTTCCTACATTCGGGCACAAGGCCTGTGTACACAGTTAGTTGGACACAAGGCCCTGGGCCCTTTTATTTACTATAGTAGGCTACCTTTTTGCTTGGGCTCATTAAGGCCTTAAGCCTGTCACTCCACATTACATCTAGGCTTAGAGACTAGTTGGGCACACATTGTTCAGGTTTAGAGCCTGTGGCCATATTTATCACTAGGCCTGTGGACACATAGGGTATAAGTAACAGTTATCTTAGAGGCCACTTCCAGCCATCATTTCCGCCATTTTGTCCCCGTTTTCTCCCCAAAGTCCATGATGGCCATTTTGTGAAACACCTCCAATAGGTTTACTGTGTCCTTCGATGGTGTCCCCTGCAGTCAGGCACCTATTAAAGGTAGATTTTGGGTGTATATTTATTGTCTGGTTCTTCATTGTTTGGCGGATTGTATTGTGTGTGTCATAGATAGGTTAGTACGCTACTCCTAGTGGTAGAAGTTGTTGCTGTTGTTGCTGTAGGTAGCACTACCGTGGGTAGTAAATACTAAACAAGGAATAGATAGTCCTGTGGGAGGGCTGTTATATTTCACCATTGTGCGAAGTTCTAGGCAACTATGAAGAGGAGGCGTTATCCACACAGTGAATGTCCCCCGTTCCATTTACCTCTGTCAGGTCCTCACCCATGGAGGTTAAGATGTTAGGGTGGGAGTCTTCCCTATTTTGAATATCTGTAGTCCCATGCTCAGACCCACAACAAAATCGAGGTGTCGACAACAGGAGTGGGGTGCAGTTTCGCTACTCCAGCGCATCACCTTAGACACTCCCACTTTACTCTACTCCTCATTCTTTCCCCTACAGAGGATGCAGAAGAGCAGTGTTACTGTCAGGTAGACCGGTCGAGACCAATTAGGCCCATTACACTGCATTGAATACTGATCCAATGGGATGGCATTGTATGTGATTATCTCTTTGAAATTTTTTTATTTGCCATATATTTAACTGGTTCTGGAAAACCAGGCCTACATTATATAGACCAGTATTTATCACTTATTAACTTACTCTACACATTAGACAAATCCCTTTTTAAGACTATTAAAGTTATTTTATCGCTTACCAATAATCATTGTCTGCTGCGATTTGTGTGGTTCCAAAGCCCAATCAGATTTAATAGCAGAATATAGCAGAATAACAATTCAATAAAATAAGTACAGCCGATTACATACGCAGGTGCCGTGGATCCAGCATATAGTCATTCAATCCTGAAGTCTGTGGTCAAGAAGACTGTCTGTTGGTCCCAGAGCTCCTGCTTATATACAGTTGGTGTTACAGTGAAAACAATAGTGATTATTCGGCATGTTTCCATAGGTTCAGGCTTCAGGACAGTCCAGTATAATGCAGGTCATTGGTCAGTTCAAACGATGCCCTCCAAGGGTGGGGGTCAGCTCTCCAACAGATGCATACTAATCTTCACGCCGAAAGCTGGTTCAAACTGGTCTATTTGCATTACACACACAATACCATTCTGATCATTAATTCCCTATAATCCATAACTCGCATACGCAAGGTGCGATCTCTTAGCCAATAGGAATATATCTCTGAGGATAAATAGGGGATTAGAATGATACCAAACATGATATGTTTCCTCTGTCCTGAACCTTAGATCTCAATAAAGTGCTTTTACCATTATTATATTTAACTATAAACTCTATTACATTTTGTTATAAACAACTGTGTGTTGGAACTATTTGTAAGGTAAACTATTAACAAGTGAATGTGTCAGTGTAAGTGTATGTGTGTGTTATTTATCGTGCGATTGCGTCATGACACGTGGCGTACTGATCACAATCGCACGGTAAAACAATATTAATCAATATGGTTCACTTCATCCAATTATTTGACTTCGACATGACATATCAATTTTTTGCTGCCATGCAAAAAGTAGAAGGGACCCAGTTCACGGGGGAGCAGCTATTCCCACAATAAGATGTTGGCTCTTGGTTCTCTGAGATGTAACTAAGCCGCAGTGTTTAACATTGATACAAGCATCTGTTACTCTGTGTGGATTCGCCAAATTCCAATGATTTTCTCAGAGCTTTGTTGTTCTTTATCCATTTTGCCACTGGGTAACTAGACAAATTAATAATTCAAAATCCTATTTTAAGTCAGAGTAAAACTGAAACATCTAAACCTATATATATATATTTACTGTTCACCAATGAAAATAAAATTGAAAGAAAATAAATAGAAGATGTAGGTTGTATAAACACAAAATAGAGTAACATAAAATGCTGATGCTTTTTGGAACAAAATGTCACTAATATAATCATAATAATAACATTTCCCACCCAATGTTCCTAATACTTTCCCTTATTTTACTCAATACATATTTTCTCTAACTCACTGTCTTGCTTATTAGCCCTGGGGCTCGTCTCCCCCTGCGTTGCAGAAATAGACACTCCACCAGTGCTAAACAGTGTAACAAATAGTATACACAAAAACCACATACACCAGGCTTGTCTAAGCAAGGAATATACACTATATAGACAAAAGTATTTGGCCACACCTGTTAATTACTGAATTGAGATGTTTCAATCCCATTGCCAGAGTTGTATAAAATCAAGCACCAGCCATGCAGTCTCTATTTGCAAACATTTGTGATACAAAATGTGTCGTTCTGAAGAGCTCAGTGACTTCAAGCGTGGTACTGTATAGGATGCCACCTTTGCAATAAGATGGTTCATTAAATTTCATCCCTGCTGGATATTCCACGGTTCACTGTAAGTGATATTATTATAAAATGGAAGCATTTAGGAACAACAGCATCTCAGCTACGAGGCGGAAGACCACTTAAGATCACAGAGCGGGGTCAACGACTGCTAAGGCGCATGGTGCATAAAAGTCGCCAACGCTCTGCTGATTCCATAGCTGAAGAGTTCTGAACTTCCACTGGCATTAATGTAAGCACCAAAACTGTGCGGCAGGAGCTTAATAGAATGGGTTTTTATGGCCGATCAGCTGCATGCAGCCTCACATCACCAAGACCAATGCCAAACATCGGATGGAGTGGTGTAAAGCACACCGACACTGGACTGTGGAGCAGTGGAAACGTGTTCTGTGGAGTTACGAATCACACTTCTCTGTTTGGCAGTCAATTGGGCGAATCTGGGTTTGGCGGATTCCAGGAGAACGTTACCTGTCTGACTGCATTATGCCAACTGTGAAGTTTGGTGGAGGAGGGATAATGGTATGGGGCTGTTTTTCAGGGTTTGGGTTAGGCCCCTTATCTCCAGTGAAGAGCAATCTTAATGCTTAGTGCCCCAGTGCATAAAACAAGGACTACAAAGACATGGTTTGATGAGTTCGGTGTGGAAGAACTTGACTGGCCTGCAACCCACATTAACTGGAACAGAGATTGCGAGCCAGGCCTTCTCATCCAACATCAGTGCCTGACCTCATAAATGCTCTACAGAATGAATGGGCACAAATTCCCACAGAAACACTCCAACATCTTGTGGAAAGTCTTCCAAGAAGAGTGGAAGCTGTTATCACTGCAAAAGGGGGACCAACTCCATAATAAAGTATTTGTATTTTAATACAATATTATTACAGCCCTTGTTGGTGTAATGGTCAAGCGTTCGAATACTTTTATCCATGTACTGTATATATATCCCCTAGAGGTAGGCAGAAGATTGAAATGATTAAATCTCCGTAAAAATCCAAACTTAATATACCATGATGGACATTGATATCACCTAAGCCAAAACTGTGGTTTCCAATAACTCACATTTGTCCTATATTAAATATAACCAACATTTACATTTATATAAACATTGATTTACAAGAATTGAGCTGTCGTGTTCTGTTAACACCTGTAGCAGTAGGAACTCTGTCATTATCATGTTCATAAAAACATTGTCTGATGTTTGTGTGAAGGTTAGAAGTGTAGCCAATAGCAAATAATGTTTCATAGTTTATAGCCTCTATTTTGTGTGTATTGTTATGTTTATTTGTGAATTATGTATATGTTGGTATTTGTGAATATTTTTTCTATAATGTTGATGTTGATATATTGTATGTTTTCTAACATTAGCAAAGCATAATGTGCCTTGGCTATAAGAAGCTTTGTGGTCAGATGAGATTTACTCAGAAAGGATCTATGAGGATATTGTATAATCTTATACCAGCAACAGAAACAGCTAATTGCAGACACATTTATCTTTGCTCTTAGCAGCTGGTACAATTCAGCAATAACAAGTTTCGGAGCTGCATAATTCTGCTAACTATCCCCAGCACTTAAATTCTGATTGCGAGTAACACCTTCATTTACTTAGCATTCTCAATATGATGTTTTCAGTGCTTATCTCTGAATTGCCCATAATGTTAATCACATTGCTGTTTCAGACTATATGACTATATGGTGACTTTTTCTAAATGCTAATCGCTGTATTTGCAAAGTCTATTTTAAGCATTGTAAGACAATTTAGTACTATTGGCAATTCAACAATATGGATAACAAAAGCCCATGGTGCACTGTACCTATACTTCAGCCTGAATCCGTTTGTACTCTATCCTAATGGGTAACTTAACCATGTTAAATCTGAGTATTATCATGTTGCCATTGGGAGTGGCCTATTTATTTAGTACATAGAGCCAGACAGATGGATTAGATAAGAGCTGGAGTTATTAGCAAATGGTCAGTGTTTGTGATGAAATGGGTATATCGCTGTAGAGATGGCAAATCGATTCAGCCAATGCTAAAATTAGGCAACACATTCTCTAACTCCCCTCTGGGAGATTCTGTCGGAGGAGGTCAAGTTGGAGGGAAAGTCACGGTGGTGGGTTTTGGGGTTTTGACCCGGCAATTTGATTGAGAGTAGTTAAGTATGAATTATGCTGAATTTCAGAGATTTGCTGTTGGCGAATTCATCCAGATCCTGATTTGTCAAAAAGTTGCCTTATAAAATAATACCCACTAAAGCATCAGACCAATCAGTGTGCAGGGAACATAAGCAACAAAGGTCACATGACTATAGATTTATAAAAGAGCGGACTGTATTCGTTATACAACTGTGTAATGACTGCTACAGTCTCTTCCGAGTTATCATTTCTCTGTTTATGACATTTTATAGGGTGTAAATACCACACACTGACCACAGCAAAGCACAACTCTTTGCTGTACTTCTTATTACCCTATTCCAGGGTATTAAACCGAATATACAAACAGAAAATGACAGAATTTATCAGCATCTAAAGGTAATATCGGCAAGAAACATTTCCACATCTCCTCAGTCATTCTGACAGTAAGAAGAGGAAAATATGTCAGACAAATAATGTGTCACTTTCATGTCAGTGATAACCGTCATAATGAGATTCACCAAAACCACCAACCAGGGAAAGAGAAGATCTATTAACAAACCCAAAAAATCTATTTTGCTGGGAGTGATGCCAAAAAGAGGACACAGAACCAGCAAACCCTGCGACATGGACAGAAATCTGAATGTGTATTCTGTGGAACTGTGACCAAAAAGCGCAGTCAGTTATCCCCCACGAATGTGGTAATGAACTCACAATGAATAACAACAAAATGTATCACCACTCCGTACGAGAACAATGAGTGAAGTACAGTAAGTAAAAATGTTCTCTGTTCTAATAGTAGAACATTTGCATTGATTTGAAATAGAGAAATAATTTTCCAAAAAAAGGAGAAATTATGTTCAGTAACATATTAACACTACAAATACAAATTTGTAGCCAAAATTGTTTATTTTTTCAGCAGAACCCTCTTGAGATATGTTGTCTTTAACACCAAAATATAAATTATGAAGAGCGAATCTGGCAAAGTGAAGTGTGAAATCCTATTCGGTGACATCACATGTCTCAGTTTTCAGCAAAATCCATGGATTGACGGGACAGATGAGTGCAGCGGCTGATGGGAGTTCGGTGGGTGTTGCAAAAACAGGTTGAGCCTTTCTCATTTCTTCCTTGTAAAAAAGAGATATTTGTGTGGAACAGGTATATTAAGATGCGATGAAGGATTAGTGAGGGCGTATTTTTAAGGATTTTGCTTCTTTGCATAAAAAATGCATTTACAGTAAGTTTCATTTTGTATTGCTGTATACCGCACCTGTACAAAATGTCCTGCTGCAACCAATCAGATTCTAGTTGTCATTTATTTAGTACATTCTACAAAATGACAGCTAGAATCTGATTGGTTTCTATATTCAACATCTCCACTTTTTCAAACCCGCAGTTTAGCAAATATACCCCTTGGTGTGCAAATCTATGTCCAAATTCTTGTAAACCGATGTAAATAGAGTTTTTGGGGATCCATACATCTCTAATGTCTATTACTTGTCCTGCATCCTAAATACATTTATTTCTGATCAGTAGCCCCGTTCCTGCAAATAATTTATTACAAGAATTGTTTTCCTGCCCATTCCACCTGCAGTGTAAATGCAGAACTGCAAACTACATACAAATCAGTCTCCAAATATCCTAAACATTCTAATATCTGCAAAAATCCAAGGGTCATGTTGTTGTTCTCTCAGATTTAACCTTCAGGCCACTTTAAATATCATTCCCACTTTATGCACGGTGATAGTGTAAGACAATTGTGTTAATAGCAATCACTTTAGCCATAATATATTTGTATCTCTCCTTTAAAAATTAGCATCAGAAAAAAAGAATTAAGCAGAGAAAATATGATGACAAGAGGTTTATCTGATGCCGGAGAGTCGGTGGATTATGCAGAAAACGCTGTAGTCGCATTTCTTGTCCCACGCACAGGTCAGGGGCTGCTCCTCCCAGCCGGGGAAATGTCAGCTAAGATGGACGGTGACTGTAAGACTGCTTCCAATGTAATTGGAATCCAGCAAAATTGTTTCAAAACTTGCACAGAGTGTTATAATGTCCATTATTCCCATTGGTGTGTGCGGAATGAAGCTATTACTGGCATTAAAAATTAAAGAACTGATGTGAACATAGAAAACCAGCAACAAACTGTACATTGCAGAACATTTCCTTTGTGCGGGGTGGGCTCTTGTTACCGATACAATGTATTGTAGAGTCCCCAGTATCATTCTGGTTCCAGAAGTCATATAAATATTGATACGTTTTGTCTCTCTCATCATCATCATTTATTTATATAGCGCCACTAATTCTGCAGCGCTGTACAGAAAACTAACTCACATCAGTCCCTCCCCATTGGAGCTCACAGTCTAATTCCCTAACACACACACACACACACACACACACACACACACACACACACACACACACACACACATTAGGGTCAATTTTGTTAGCAGCCAATTAACCTACCAGTGTGTTTTTGGAGTGTGGGAGGAAACTGGAGCACCCGGAGGAAACCCACGCAAACACAGGGAGAACATACAAACTCTACACAGATAAGGCCATGGTTGGGAATTGAACTCATGACCCCAGTGCTGTAAGACAGAAGTGCTAACCACTGAGCCACCATTAACATAATGACAGAAGTGCTAAAATTAAATCACAAACGTGTAAAAACAGCAGAAAATCCCTAAAGTCATGGCAGAGGTTAGATACTGATGTCGGGGTAACATTTCTTGTACTTCTTAGCCATGAAGATCACCCAAATAGGAGTTGTGTTTCCCCCCAGAGGCGACTTTGTAAACTAAAGAAAGGGGAAAAGGTTCTGCCAATGACATGTTTAGGGATATTGTGGATGCCTGGAAGATAAACAGCAGCAGCAACAAAAATGTCTACTGTCCAAATTGCACAAGAATGACTTCCATGAAAGTCTTGTTTTTCTATTATATATTTTATTTTTGGGATTTCCCCCTGTCAATTACTATGCTCGCACCCTGGATAGTGTTTGCATCATGACTTCCCCCAGCCTTGCCCCATCACCTGTGGACATATCAGGAAAGCAGACCTCCCATCATTGGAGACCCCCGATCAGGACAGACTGTGAAAGAGTAAATGGACACAACGCCCCATCGTAGGGGTGTCTATCGATTCTTTCTCTGTTCCCTTACCCCCCTCCTAATACCCATTCATTGCAGGTGGCAGGTGAGACCTGATTTGACCTGACTGTTTAGTGTATGTGTTTCCAAAGGTGGAACATGATCAACAGTGAATCTAATAATTTTATTGACACTTTTTCGTCATGTGGACTTCCTGTTTTGAACATTGAAGTATAACCCCTATGTTTAATTGTTTGCTAGATACACTTTCTAGCTGAGGGTATCTACCACTGACCTTTCATAAACCTAGTTTATAAACTCATCCATTCACATGAAAGATTCTTATGGGGAGCAACAGTCTCTGGATCAGGAAGAGACCTGTGCGACAGCAAATGACTTCCCAGTGATTTTACATGTTAAGTACATAAATATGTGCAAATAACACAAAATCATTTTTTCTTATTTTTCATTAAAGACCTTGATCGTTAACATTGGTATGTACTAAAATCAGCACTTTGAAAACATTGAAAGCTCAGAAACTAATTAAAGTAGTAAAACATTCTCCTTGTCAGATGCAGAATTTTATTGTCCTTTACTTGACTGCTTTTTATTTATCTTGCAAATTATTTTATTCACACTATTGATTCATCCCATATGCATAACATCATTCCTCAACTGAAATATGTAAAAATATGTATATGAGGAGGAACATCACAGTTTAACCCCTCATCGACCAGATCTATCTTATACCATTCCAGCGAGACCAATTTTCACAATTTTGCTATGTGTCAGTTACACCAGTAGCATTACTTGTATACCCGAGTGAATTTTAGCTGTGCCCCCTGGAAAGACCAGCTCTGGGGGTGTATAAATACGACTCTTAATATTATTCATCAATAGCATAGCCGTGCCTCCACCTGGGTCTTCTCAATAGACTTGCAGCACACTCGGAAAACCCCATTTGACTCGTCAGAAAAAATAATTATTCATAAGCGAATGGGCGGAAACTAACACAGCACGTTTACTGCTGGGGAGTGGGGGGTAAGGAATAGCAATATGTTTTGGCTTAGCTTGAAAAAGGTGGTAGTCTAAAGAGAAATGGGTTTGGTATATGAGCAGAGTAAAACATACACACAGTTCAGGGCAATGCCAATTGACACAATCTATAGCACAAGTTATGGAACAAATATTCCGCTAGGAAATACGATTATATGCAGTGTCAATGGTTTTATCAATTAGAATGCTTAATAAATAAAGTTACGATTAAAGTTCAAACTAATAATGCATATAATTGGCAACAGCTCAGCCAGTTATTCAGTGGTTCACGTGGTTGCAGTTGGATCCGTGATTGCTAAACACAATGAATATCTCAATGAATCTCTCAGTCTTCGATCCAAGTAATGGAACAATGACCAAATACTAGTTACTACAAAGCAACTAAAGCAGTCTCTGCATTAGCTCAGGCCCTGTCTAGAACCCTCTCTCTAACAGAACAGATGAATGCTAGATAGGTCAATATCATCTCAGGCTCTGTGATAAATCTAGTGCAAACTCTCTGATGCGCCCGCAGTCAAAACAGAAGGTGATACTACTCACAGCTATGTCCTTTGAAGCAAGGCCGGAGGACTCAGATTTTCCTGTCTCTCTATTCCTCTTTATTACAGCTGAACTGGATACTCGGGTCCTGCTGGATGTCTTTGTGATATAATTGCAATAGTTAGCCTGCTCTCTGGCATAAGTGAGCTCTCACTTATCCTTATCTCATTGCTGGTCCTACCAGAGCCTTCTTGCCAACTCTCCCAGAATGTCTATGAATGTCCCCAATTTCAGGAGTCCTCCCAGACCCCCGGCAGAGAAGGCCACCCTCCCGGACCCTGGTTTACTGAAGTGGGCAAGGCTTTGATGATGCAATTGGACAAAGCATCGGCTTCGAGGCCCTGCTGATAGCTGTTACGGTATCTGGGTGCAGTGTGTGACCATGGTGGTCTTTGCAAATATCCCCAGTGTCTCCATTTGTCACACAGTGGCCCCTGTTTCTGTGGCACTGAGTCAGAGTGTTTATAGCTTACTTTCGGCTTGTTCTCCTACTGGGCCAGGGAGAATTAAAAACAAAACAGTCAGCAGATCTTAATAAATGTAGCGTGATTGCAAACATGCCAACAAAATAGACCACTGATTGGCACAAACTGCACCCAGATCTGCATCTTTTCCGACCATTTTTGGCTGCTGAAAATGGGGACAGTCCTGTAAGGCTCATGTTCACTATGCCTCATTACAAGGTAATACTTAAGGGCAGATCATTAAAAATATCAAATTGTCTGAGTATAGAAACAAATTGTCACTTTTTTTTTACCAGACTATTACTTAATAAATTATCAGGTGCAACAATGTAACAGTGCAGCTGATTGTCCTACATTTCAGAGAAAGGCAGTTTGCTAAATGGCTGATTTGTGTGTTACAGGGATAATGAGGAACAAGTTGAAACAATGGCTGTTCCTGTCTGCTTGCACCAAGTGGTGTGGATGATTCAGCTCTAAGATTGAGATCCTCAGAGCGTGTTTCAATCAAGGACGATTGTTTTATTTCCTGCCATCATTTCCCTTTCAAGCCGACAAGAGAAATATTTATTGCTGGATCTCCACCTACAGATATTCTGTGGAATCTCAGATGTTCCATAATGATTTGCCTGTTGACAGCCGTGGATAATCAATGCTAGAACTGACCGCAAATGGATTTTTTTGTAAGAAACTTTGCTTAAAGAATTTCCGCTCACAGCCTGTCTGTCAATCCTCGTCTCACTGCAGAAATAGGAGGAAAACTGAATAAATCAAACAATACCCACCAGAACAAGCCTTCCTAATGAATACATATTGCCAGATCTGGGCTCACATGTGGTATAAGCATAAAATGTGTGTTTGTGTCTGTACATTTCCTTCACTTTTTTTTTTTACAATGTCAATTGTTTCAACTTTAGAATATATTTATTAAGCTGTTACTGATCAACAATAGTCCCAAAACCGGATACGATTTCAGCGACTACTTTATGAATTTCTGCAGTTGTTAAGTTATTACTGATTTTCTGCAATTTTTTTTCACATTTCTAGAGATGTGTAATCTTTGTAGGCCCCGTCCCTAAGCTTCTACTGGATCTGGTGTCACATGGTCATGCCGCTCTTTCTTTGCGTTCTACGATAGCACCCATTCGCCATGGTCAAGTTCTATCAGCCTGTGTGGTGAGAGTGACATGGATTGACATAAAATAACAGTACCCTATGGATGAAACTAGGTAACCTGGGCTGCCCATGAAAGCCATCTACTGTGATTATAGGGATGAAGTGGCCAATATGAAGAATGATTCTTTTATCTAAGACCAGATTACTTTACAGACCATCCCGGACTAATCGGAAGGTCGTTGAATTAGGTTAGAGATCTTTCAATCATCATCTGACATTACCAAGCTCCTGAAATCATCAATAAAAGTTACAGATGTCTGTCTGTAACTAGGAAAATGATTTGTCTATTACTCCATCATATTTTCTTCATTCTTAATCTCCTCCCCAGGTCAATTTGTTTTAATACCTCACCCCATGCACATACTTAAGAGTAATTTATGTTGACAAGTTGAATTCATTACACTATTTAAGAATGATTACAAGACGATGATACTTTTTTTTGGCCTTGGCCCGTCTCAAAGGTTGGGGAGTCAACTGCTACGAAGTGCCGTAGAGTTGGAATAGAAATTGATGGTTATCACAATCCTGTCTTGGGGTAAATGTATGAAGCTCCGGGTTCTTCAACACCCGCGAGTTCGGCGTCTTCAGCGCTTAAATTTAAAGCGGCGCTGCCTTGTAAAGGGAAGTTTCCCTTTACAAGGCAGCGCCGCTTTAAATTTAAGCGCTGAAGACGTCGAACTCGCGGGTGTTGAAGAACCCAGAGCTTCATACATTTACCCCTTGGGCTAAGAACTGGGCTGATCCTTTAAATAAAGATGTTCTGATACACATATACTTGTGTAAGAATCCTTATTAGACAATATTAGTAAAAATGTACATTCACAACTGCACTCTGCCAATGGAATGCTACATTGGTGCCTTACGCAGAGGTCAAGTAGAGGTTTGGATGTGAGGTCTACCAGACCTTCACATATGGACGTTAATAGACCAATCCGGTCACTAAGGACAGTATAAGGTGGAACAGAGCTGCTACCTGTGCTCTTGAGAGTGCCACACATTTTAAATTTACCTCCCCCTCCAATGCAACATGGTTTTGCCAATGTGCAAAGTTATTAACTTTTTTTTTGCTTTATTTTCCTTAATGAATCAGGCCCTATATCTTTTAAAGACCTTTCTGGCTCTCTGAACATCAAGGCCACTTTTACTCTACTGAGTTACCTACCAAGTGCATAGAGGTGTCCTACAGTGTGCATATCCAGCACTTCCGATAAGTTCTTAGTCATTGTCACTTAATGTAAGTAAAATTTAAAAGAAACAATTCCAGGCCAGCCACAGCTATAGCCGCCAATCATAACTGCTGGAAGTATTATACAGAGGTTAAAAGTACAGCAGGATGCATCTTAGAGAACTCTCCCTAAACATACATATAAACAAACTGGTAGGTTTAGAAATTATGCCTTTCAAGCTGTTGAATCTGCATAATTGTCTTAAATTGAAGGCTTGTGCAAATGCCTAGACACTAATATTAGTTGTATGCTCCAACAATAGAACCTCCAACTAAATTTAAACTTTGACGCACCCTCTCTAGAGATTGTAGATAACTTATAGGAAGAGATTGGTGCAAACTGCAGCTGACACCCGCAAATCAGAGTGATCTACAATTTAAAACAATAGGCATAATTACCAAATTTTGAGCTTGAATTCAGGTGAATTGCAGTCAGCAGAACTGGGGCATGATATCACCCTAGGGCAGCTTTCACCATCATTTACCCAGAGGAGACCCGGCCAGGGATGAGCATTTCAAAATAACCAATTTGTAAGTTTATCACTGAGATATAAGACATTAAATTGTGCTCATGTCTATTGTGCAGATTCCAGCTCCTATTATTTTCGGGAAGGTCATAAAAGACACATTTTCCTGCCATGGATTTGTTCCACAGTATGAACTCTTTCTGCCGCACATAATCACTGCAAAGTGTCTTTGTATCGCAGCCGTGGATTCAGAGATTGTAACTGGGTTTTGCTTGTTAAAGTCAATATGATTTAATTGAAATGTCGCTTTTTTTGTCCAGAAGCCTCAATTGAAGTCCTTGAGATGATAGGTGCTGTGCTCAGAACAGTTATTTAGATGGCGGAGTCCAACGTCTTCATTCTTCGAGACAAGCATGTATAATAGCCCTTAAAAATTAACTGGCACTCAGGACATACGCGTTCATTTCTACAGAGCGGTCTGCAATGATCACATGGATTAGAGGGATACAAAGTAACGCACATGAGCTGACAGATATCTTCATTTTATTTTATATATATTTTAGCAGGTAAATTACCATGTCTCCTGGAATCAGACACTAAATAAATGTATCAATGTTATTGGTCTATGTGTGTGTGTCTCCCTCTGTGTTTCTTGGCCATGTAGTTATATAATCAGTCGGAGCTGTTTATTTGTGTTCCCCTGTGGATATGACACCTCTGCTGTGCTGTCTGCATCAACTACAGTTGTATCAAGAAACCAGATTTGTGTCACATCTCAAGACAGGGGCAGAGCAGGGGACTTGACCATTGCGGAGGCCTCAGAGAGGGGGAGGGTTGGCGACCTGGCATTGCCCCTCTCACTTCCTGGCCTAGTAGCCAGCACGTCCCCTTCATCCTCTATTGCCACCAATTCAGTAAAATAAAACAATGCTGTCTCATGACTTAAATACACATCAAAAGAGCACAGAAGAACCTCAAGTAGGAAATGTATTTAGTAAAAGGTACCCATGAGGTTTAAGCAAATTGGTCATATATGTGCCAATTATTGATGTTTTTACGTCATTGTTCAATTTTAGCTGTGATAATTGGAACACTATAAGTCTACTATCCTAGCTCTGTGAGCTATGCAGTCAGATGCCAGTAATTTAGCCAAAGATGATGATTTAGTAGAAGACTTTAGCCCAATAATATATGTTTGTGTTGTGGGGACCATGCTGTACAGTCTGCTGGTGAGTTTTATGGGGAAAAAGTAATGGCCTTCACATGTCGGATGTTTTATCATGACATAAATCTCTTTCGCCCGGCAGCTGAGAGACAGCCCATTGATTTCACTCCTGCATCTGGAATGTATGGGAGATACCTGAATTTTCCACATAAAAGCCCAAGATGAACTAGTGAAATAAAGAGGATACAGAGGTCAGTGAAGGACGTTTTAGTTTGATCAGGGCCGTTGCAATTGAAAAAACTAAGTGAATTACTTTTTTCTTACTCATACAGGGCGTAGATTGCACACATTTGCACGCCCACAAAGATAAAGGATGCAGACTTGGCACTTTCACCCACTTACCACAAGAGTTGCAGAATGAGGGAGAGAAGGGTCTGTAAATGCCGACTGAGTACAGAGAAGGGGTATGCGGCTCATACAAATAGACAATTACTATCTCCAAGTAGGGCCCCATGGGCTCCCAATGGTAGTTTCTAGGCATTGGCTCCAGAAGAACTTACAAAGGTCTATTTTAGATAATCCTAATTAGATTTCCTCCGATCCAGTCAGGGGCTGCCGTCACCATCCTAACAGCTTCCATTTTCCAGATATGGAGACCTGCAGAATAGAATCTCCTGTAATACGGATCACAGGCAGGAGGTGGGACGGTTTACGTTCAAATTGACATCACTTTTAAAGTCCAGGTGCTGTTGTTGAAAGAGCAGGTTGGGTAAATCACCTGGAACTTGTAGAGCACTTGGGAGCAGATAACCGTTATAGATAATTAGAAACAAAATCTTCACAGGTCTGATACTTTACAATAGTGGTAAATTGCTGTAGCTAGAATCTGATTAGTTCCTACGGGCAACACCTCCAAAAGATGTTTTATACCTGTGGGTTTGAATAGTTAAAAAATGGGAAACACAATTCTGCAGCCAGGACGTGCTAAATCAATTCTGATGGACTCTGAGGTCCCAGATCTGCAAATAAATGTGACATTAGAGATGTATTCCATGAAAAGAGGATATTACACAGAATATGCATTTTCTTAATAATCAGTTACAGCCACAGAAGTTCATTATCCCGCGTGAGGCAGATATATTAACCCGGGAGTTGTGCCTTAGTCTCTGTGCCAGACGAAATTATTATTGTACCTCCTGTCATTCTACTCACACAACAATATGTGTCAGTTCTTTGTATCTTTCATTTTCTGGTGAAGGTTTAATGTTAGAACGCAGAGAAGCTTTAGATGTGTGCAGCGGGCAATGATACAAGCATATTAATGAGAGAGAATAGAATAATCCACCGGTATATTTTATATCTGCTCATAGTGATCCCCAAACTCCAAAACCAGAGACGGGCATCCGTCTACTGACAATCTAAAGTGCACTTGTAACTAGGGCCTTAGCACCTCATTTACATATCTGAATAATCAAAGAGTATTAGTGTCCTTCAACTTAAATTGCTTCATTTCTCTTTGAGCCCTCAGCTTCCTTGTTCTTAAAATAAAATAAAACATCTATATCTTTCTATCTATCTATCTATCTATCTATCTATCCATCTTATATCTATCTATCTATCTATCTATCTATCCATCTTATATCTTTCTATCTATCTATCTATCTATCTATCCATCCATCTTATATCTATCTATCTATCTATCTATCTATCTATCTATCTATCTATCCATCTTATATCTATCTATCTATCTATCTATCTATCTATCTATCTATCCATCTCATATCTATCTATCTATCTATCTATCTATCCATCTTATATCTATCTATCTATCTATCTATCTATCTATCTATCTATCCATCTTATATCTATCTATCTATCTATCTATCTATCTATCTATCTATCTATCTATCTATCTATCCATCTTATATCTATCTATCTATCCATCTTATATCTATCTATCTATCTATCTATCTATCTATCTATCTATCTATCTATATATCCATCCATCTTATATCTATCTATCTATCTATCCATCTTATATCTATCTATCTAGATTGGATAATTCTTTTTGTGTGTTTCAAATCCAAAACATGGTAAATGTAAACTATCACATCTTATGACAGCGCAGCTAAAACAACACAGGTAAGTGTGCATTCCACATCAAGTTACAATGTATCAGGAATTAGAATTATAAGACCTCCTCCTCAGCCCAGCTCTGATATATGAACCATTTGTACTGTTTGGATGCCAGAATTCTGTGCAAAATCTCACACAAAGCTTTCGCTGTTATCATACCTGCTGTTACCTTGAATCGATATCCACCAATGATTTATAATAGTGTGTGAGAGATTAATGTACAGTCAGAGGTCTGTGTAGTACTTTGTGCTGTGGTTGCAGAGGAATTTTTGTGTAACCCTAACGGTGACTGTATCAGTCTCCACATTCTGAGTTAGATATTTTGGGAATTAGATCTCATCACTTCTATTAAATATCATTGAAAACACTTATTCCTGCATAGTTGTTTTTTGTTGGTGTTGTTTTTATGTTTTTAAGAAGTGCAAGAATTGAGTCCACACTGAGGGACATTCAGATAATAATAGTTGCACCCTCCCCTATTTTGTCCGGTAAACTCTCAAATAAGGAGGAGCAGGTAATTGACCTACAGGGTCGCTTCCCTGACTGCAAAGTGGGAGGGGACTAAGATTGCGTTATCAAGCACCGCCCACCTCAGGGAACACTGTCATACTCAGTGTCATTATATGCCTTGCCCATCCCACTTGAACATCTGACTGACATAATTGAGTCGCTCAGAAATGGGAGGTATAAAAAGTTAACACATAAGCATAAAAATATGCAATTTTGCATTAAATTTATAAGCAAGTGCAATGTCTTAAATATTGCAAATATTGGGCCTGATTCATTAAGGAAAGTTAAGTAGTAAGTAGACAAACCCATGTTACAATGCAAGGGGTGCAAATTAGTTTTCTGTTTTGCACATAAGTTAAATGCTGTCTGTTTTTCATGTAGCACACAAATATCAACTTTAAATTTCAGTGTACAAATAAGCTATTAATTGTTTGTGTGCTACAGGAAAAAACAGACAGTATTTAACTTATGTGCAAAATAGAAAACTAGTTTGCACCCCTTTCATTGTAACATGTTTTTGTCCAGGAGACTACTTACTTGTTATGAACTTGCCCTTAGAATAACCCTTATACAAGATGGCCAGAACTGTTTCATGAAGGTTCCATCTTGGATCTCAGCTATGAATTTGCCCTTAGAATTGCCCTCATCCAAGATGTCCAGGATTGTTTCATGAAGATTCCATGTTGGATTTCATTTCCTGTTTGGGCCTATAAAACACCACCTGACTGAAGCCTTTGTCTGTGTACTGTGTTTGGATCTGAACTAGATGCTGTCACAGAATCCTGCTCCTTTTACTGCTTTGGATTGCAATTGTTTGATACTGCCATGGGATTATTGACTTTACTTGTTAGATACTTATGGTTTGGGTATTAAAATAAATCTGGTTTACCTTTGAATTACCTGGATAGTGGACCCCCATCTGTAATACCAGAAGTGTGACAAATATTTAAAAAAAATCTTTTTACCATGATGTGGTCCTCTGTAATAGACATAATAATAATAATAATAATAATAATGATAGACACAATGTGCAATTTCAAAAGCAGAGATTGTATGTAGAAGATTGTATCACCAGACTTTTCCACCACTAAACTCATTCACCTGGTATTTTGCTTATTTCTCATTAGAGATGAGCAGTTTAGATTAAGTGAAATCCAACAGATCAGAGATTTGGGGTTCCAAGTTTCGGTTCCTTGCGCCAAAATTGGATCTGAAAAATAGACAAAACATAATTTCCGGGAGAATGGTGTATCTCGTGAGTTTTGGATTGATATGTTTTATATATATATATATATAGCCCTTCCGCTTTTCTGGTGTGCCATTTTAGAAGTGAGAGTGGAGGGAAGAGGGTGGCTGCAAGGCTGTGCTCCGAAAATCGTGCTTACACTACAGACTACAGCATCAGACAGGGTGAGAGGGAACTAAAATAGAAAACAATACAATAGCTGTAATTATTTTAATGCAGGTTATTTATGTAGAGATCAGTCAGTTAGGATAGTTTGCTGATTAGGTTTCAGTTCGTCAAAGAGTTTGCAGCAGAAAGCAATTTTTCCAGGGGCGGTCTCCGTAACATCTTAATTAAGCAGGCAATAAACATGGTGCAGCACATACCCCCACCCCCCACCAAATATAAACATTTGTTTATTAAGAACCAATTGTCTAAATTTGCATCATTTTGTGGAACAGTGACAGAAAATTGTAAGATAACATCACCTCCTTTCCCCATCTCATTGGGCGTTCCCCTGGGGCTGGATTTACTAAACTGGGTTTGAAAAAGTAGAGATGTTGCCTATAGCAACCAATCAGATTTTAGCTGTCATTTATTTAGTACAATCTACAAAATGACAGCTAGAATCTGATTGGTTGCTACAGGCAACATCTCCACTTTCTCAAACCCACAGTTTAGTATATCTACCCCCTGGTCTGGTGGCAGCTACAAATAGCTTCAACTTGTTCAAGTAGCATTAATCCTCCTGTCCACCATGGATATCTTTTATTACATTGCCATGTCTTTTTGACGCTGCTCGGTCACTAATTTTACCCAGCCAGCTCGCTGCAGCCTTTGGTCAAAATTAGTGAAAATTTGGACAGTTGTGAAGAGATCATTAGAAAATAGCCTGGAAAGTAATGTTAATGTTATAAATAGTAATGTAGAAACAAAAACAGCTCAAAATCACATCATTTATAAAACACTTAAATAACAGCATAGAATACTCAACATCTCATTAGTGTTATGTAAATTAATAAACAGAATCAGCTTATAAAATCAGTCAGAACAATAAAACCCATTTATCCATCAAAATGATGCATGGAAGCCTCTCAAATCCGTTTGTATGGACATAGATATCAATTAATTGAAGCAAAAGTAAACTTCGAGAAGATCCTTTTAATAGATGAAACTCAATATTATATTATTCTGTTGATGGAAGTTAGTATGAGGAGGGTGGGATTTCAGTTGCAGAATCACTGCTTATTCTCCTCTTCCCTTTGTAATACTGTTTCCACCTTTAGGGGTATATTTACTAAACTGCGGGTTTGAAAAAGTGGAGATGTTGCCTATAGCAACTAATCAGATTCTAGCTGTCATTTTGTACAATGTACTAAATAAATGATAACTAGAATCTGATTGGTTGCTATAGGCAACATCACCACATTTTCAAACCCGCAGTTTAGTAAATATACCCCTCATTGTTCATTCAGAAGCCAAAACACGTTTGTAGATGACACCGCTGCACTTGAGTGCTGCACTCTCGAGGATGATTCATTAATGTACACAAAACGAACGTATGATGCCTTTTTTTTCATGTAAATATACATAATTCGGGCATACGCACATCCGTATTCATCTACAAGCGGATCTGAAGAAACATAATTTTTTTACGCTCTGCTCTAACAGACACAAAACATTGCTTTATACATACAATACATATGTGGACCCAGAAGACCTCACATTAAAAAAAAAAAATAAATTAATGTCACCTGTTAATAATATAGGAATTAATGACAAAACATAATACATTATTTATTTATTAGGATGTTATTAATGTCTCCTGTACATTAAATGCTTTTTCACAGTTGCTCCTGATACAAACACATGTTCTAGCTTTATACACAGCCGTCATCACTAGTAATCAGCACTTACACCTGACCTGTAGCTGGTGCAGGTGATACGTTAAAAAACGTACCTTAGAGACAGAGCCGTAACTAGGGCTGTGCAACAGGGGCGGTCACCCGGGGCGCAACGCTGAAGGGGGGCACAATTTAAGAATATTTTAGGTTAATTTGGTTAAAATTGAGTGCTGGGGGGGGGCAGCATTTGTCCTTCTCGCCCCAGGCGCTAGCATTCTAAGTTACGGCTCTGCTTAGAGGTGCCCAGAGGTTTAATCTGATGCTGCTGTGTGCCCCAGCTTATTGAACACTGACTACGTACATACGCGACTTCCCCTTCCTGTTCCGCCTATAAAAAATTGTAGGGTGTTGAAAGGGTCCTCTGCACTCAAAGATGAATTGCATACATTTGCCTTCTCTGGCGTTTAATTAGTTTCTGGACATGCACAGAGGAATTTAACGCAAAATACGGCAGGTATCGGCATTTGTGTTCCTTGATTAATCAGGTCCTCAGTTTGCAGGAAACATATTGAGTAAATTTTATGCATAAATATCGGGGGACAAATACCAATGGGAAATTCAGAGCTCTACTGGAGGCATTAATTTTAGGGAGCACTGCAGCCTTTCCTATCTATACACATTTACATTTCTTTCTCCTGTGTCTGTCAAACAGCTTTGTGCTGAGCTCGGATAGAGTCATATTTTGTCTCCTAGGCTTGAGGTGGAGCTATAATAGGTTTGTCTAAGGTTAGATTCAATGGTCAATGGATGGACCATCATCAAGCTTCAAATAAAAGCGCAATGTTTGCATTCACTTGAACTCTCAAATGTTTATTATAGCACAACTTTCATTATTTTAAAACGTAGTAAAAAAATATCATCCTCTCCCCCCAAAACCTCTAAAACATTACATACAATTTAAATGCTCCTAACACCCACCATTATCCTGTTGCGTTGATCACATTTCACCCCACCCATTGTAACAGAAGGCTCATGGATTAGTGCAACGATGGTGCTCACTGCGGGGGCTCAATCCTTCTCATGTAAAGGGAAATTTCAAAGCAGTTTAGAATTGGGACATGCATCCAAATTGCGCCCAGGCACAAAGACAAGATTTACTTGTGTTGTGGGTATTTAAATGAGCTTCAAGAGGTGTAAAGTCTACATGTCCCTCATTCAGTTTCTTTACGTTAAATTAACCCTTTAGACTCATCTAACAATCCAAAATCAGTTCTGCAGGTTTTTAACTTTCTAAGTGTGATTTTTTTTTTTTTTAACTCAACCTGAAACAGGAAGTGTGGGTTGTACTAGTAAAAAGCACTTCTCCTAATAAATCTGATTATGCAGGAATCTAGCATTCTCTGACATTTTAATGAGCATTGGTTCGAATTCATATTTATAAAAAAAATAGGGCCACGTCTAAGCTTATTTGGTGATATGAAATATTTTTTGCCTTTAAAGTTAGGAGAAACGTATTTCCACAGGCATAGCTACTAACTGAAGAAAACACGCGAACGAAGGAACTGCGTTGGCATCAAACCTGATGTCTCCGAGAGTCTTACCGCATGTTATATTTAGATCGCTTGCTCAGCGGGTGGTCCGGCCTTTCTGTACATTTTGATGGCCTACTTAGCTGTTATTAATACAGAACAGCCCATGTAGAGCGTTCTACTGAAAATTTGCATGAACAAATAAGTGGATAACGAGAAAGCACTTGTCCGGTGAAGAGATAATGAACCCAGTATCTAAGAGGAGATATTATAAATGGATGGAAAATGTTCTAAATCTGAAGGACACACAATTCGCTTTTCTACTTTTATGTTGAATCTCATTCTCCACTCCCAGTGATAGAAAGTTGAAAAGAGGATATAATTCACTCATGTCATCTGCATGTTCCACTGCACTATTTGTTAATTAAATTCTGTCTTTTTTTCCCTCCACCGGAGTTCTGCTAGTGACAGAAGTAGAGAACAGCTGCTTCGTTCCTGTTATTCTAAGTCTGTGTTTTGACAAGAGAGATGAAGAAGCTTCTTTTGCAGCTCACATTCTGGTCCAAAAGCAACAGGCCCAATGCGAGCAAAGAAATATGTCAGCGTTGGGTTAAGAAGGGGTGTGATTAATTATCCATGAAACCGGCAATCTGTTGCGTTGGATAGCACTGGGTGACTGATACACCCTGTCTCCTTCCAGAACTCCAGACACGTTCACAGAACTGACACAGATTATCAGCCGGTATTTTCCCATTTGCAGAACATTAAGGGAGAATTCTCTTCCATAATGAGCCTGTAGAGGATTTATTTTCCGGCGACTGTATATGGCTAGGGCAAAAGTGAAAAAAATCTTCCTGAAAAAATAACCTGTTTATAATTAGGGTACATTCCTTTTTTAATTGATTATCTACTATTTTTTTTCGATGTCTGTATCACACTTAATGTCACACTCGGTGTCATTTCCCAAAACTGTTTATTGGGATCCTGAAAATTGATAAATTCATTTTTTATTAACTATCTTTCCTTGTTTTCAAAATGTTTCATTTATTTTTAAAATATGAAAGGCTTTTGTCAGACATATTTTTGTCAGTACTGTAATGTCTACAGAGCTGGTGATATCACTGTCAGGTTTATTTAATAAGGAAAAGGAAGCGCTAATTGTAGACAAGTTCAGCTTTACTCTTAGCAGCTGCCGTAATCCAGCAACAACAGGCTAAGGAGCTTCGTAATGCTGCCACTATCTTCAGCACTTATAGCCTGCTTGTGAATAATATATATGCCAACTTGTTCCGTACATGTATGTATGTCTATGAGTATATCACTCTTGCACCCCATTCTTGCACATTAATTAATTCCAACTTGTGTCAGGTGAGTCCCAGGTGTCCTATGGCCAGGGCCGGATTAAGGGAATGGAGGCCCCTGGGCTAAGGGGGCCTCCATTCCCCTGTGAGGGCCCCCCCATGATCCGAGCTGCCCGACCGCCGGCTGCCCGACCGCCGGAGAAGGAGCGCAGTGAAAGTGCTCAGCAGCTGCATTGATCGGTCGGGGGTGGGGGCGCCCCTGGCGCGATCAATACTGCTGCTCAGCACTTTCAAGGGCCCCCTGGATGCTATAGGCCCCTGGGCTGTAGCCCAGTTAGTCCTATGGTTAATCCGGCCCTGCCTATGACTGCTAGTGCTTGGGAAAGACTTTCCTTTAAAAGCTGTGTGCAGGTAAGCCTTAAGCCCAGATAAATAGCATAGCATTTGATCATGTTAGAACTGACCAGAATGGGAAGACTTTGGCTCGAGTTGGTCAGCTTAACCTATATTGCAAAATGTGGAACTAACAGTCCCTGTTTTTAATATAGAAGAGTATTTAGTACAGCATTAATTATGTGTTTGGAGAATGCAGAGTATCCATGTTTTTTTTTGTGTGTGTGTGTGTGTGTGTATATATATATATATATGAGAGAGAGAGATACATATATATAGATATGTGTGTATGTGTACAGTATATACAATCACTTTTATTAGAAACTGAATAAAAACTCTCACATTGTTCAATTAATTTGGCATTTCCATTATTATTATTAT
Organism: Mixophyes fleayi; assembly: GCF_038048845.1. Classification (NCBI taxonomy): domain Eukaryota; kingdom Metazoa; phylum Chordata; class Amphibia; order Anura; family Limnodynastidae; genus Mixophyes; species Mixophyes fleayi. Next base: position 2,560,055 of record NC_134413.1, on the reverse strand, counting down.
TATTATTATTATTATTATTATTGCTATAGATCTGTACAGTAGGGAAAACAGGACATACAAGGCAAACAAAATAACTGCGGACATGAAATCAAAGGGTATGGAGGACCCTGCTCATTAGACAGCTTACATTGTAAGTGGAAGAGGGCACAGATGAAACAAGAGGAGCGAGTGTGGCTCAGAGTGGAGATTGGGACAGTTGTGAGGGTACATTGGTGTGAATAGTGTTATCGAGGATAAGGTCACCTCAACAGATTGGTTTTCAGAGAGCGTCTAAAGATTTGAAGGCTGTGGGAAAGTCTGATTGGACGTGGTAGGGAATTCCATAAGTGGGGAGCAGCACGGGAGAAGTCTTGTAGGCGGGAGTGAGAGGTGGTTACCAGAGACCAGACAAGGAGCAGGTCAGAGGTAGATCTAAGAGGGCGGGAGGGAGAGTATTTGGATATGAGATTTGAGATGTATGAAGGGGTGTATAGGGCAATGAAAAAAGTATAGGGCCATGAACATAGCCTTGTCCGACCCCAACAGATTGTGGGAGGGAAGGGGAGAAAGTGCCAGAGGCAGACACACTAAAGGAGCAGTTTGATAGGTAGGAAGTGAACTAGGAAAGAACTGTGTCATGAAGGCCAATGGAGTGAAGGGTGTTTAGGAGAAGAGGGTGATCAACAGTATCAAAAGCAGCAGAGAGGTCCAGGAGACTGAGTATGGAGAAATGATCCTTAGACTTTGCAGTAAGTAGATCATCGATCACTTTTATGAGAGCAATTTCAGTGGAATGTTGGGGATGGACCCCTGATTGCAGAGAGTTAAGAATGGAATGAAAGGAGAGAAAATGAGACAGGCGCTGGTATTCTAATCCCTAGCTGTCTACCTGCTTATCAAATTAATTGGTGATATTTGAATAAATTGCAACTCTGCTGGCACAATCCCAAAACCAAAAGACACAGTCCAGGAAACAACCCTACGCGTTTCGTCAGCTGTTTCATCAGGGGTGTGGCTCTTTGCTGTCTACTTGATGCACTAATCCACACTAGGGTGGAAAAACTAACTCTAATTAAATACTAGCTGAGTACAAGTGATGTATGGTGATAGTTTTATATTTATATATATATATATATATATATATATATATGGATGCTAGTATAATATTAACTATTAATAGAGAATCAGTCTGGAAAATGTATATATTTAAATAGTATACAGAGATAATAATACAGAATTTAAACATCATTACGGGTTAAGCAATATAAAGTAAAGATATAGCTTACTCTGATAATTATAACGTGTCCATGTGTTCAAAATACAGGTCAACTATAGAATGTATATATCGACTGGAACTTAGCAGTTTCACCCTTTAAGTAACTTAGAAAAAAAATACAAATTAAATGTAATGTGTTGGTGTTAAGTTATATTAGGTACTGAAGAGAAACCTCACGCTTTTTTGTATCAGCGCTGGGAGGTTAACAATGTTTACAGAATATCATGAAATCAGACAAATAGAGGAAGGCAAAAAGAATATAAATACACAATATAGTAAAAACAGCTATAATACAATACAGATATTTTACCATATATAATATCTGACCTGTCATTATTACAATGTTTCCTAAAAAATAAGTTAAATGTAATGAGTTCCTAATAAACATTAGAATGATAGTCATGTTTGATTTAACCTGAGAAAATTCTCAAAAAACTTTAGATAACCAGCATTTCTATACATTACGGGTGGTTAAGGCGGTCCAAGGGTCTAAAATGGGGTCTTTTAATAAAATAGTCCAATGTTTTCTTAGTTGCCTTCAATCATTGTGTGAGAGCCACCAAACCCGTTGATGAATGGTTGACAATTATTTGTATCATTTTCTTGTGAAATGCGTTAGCAAAACTAGATTGTAGGATTAAAGTTTCAAAGCTTCTACAATTATATCAACGGCAAATAAAATCATAGTAAAGAATTTTCTCTAGCTTCCGGACAAAAGCTATTACATCTACTTTTTTAAAACATGTTCTTGTGAATATTTTATTATTTTCATATAATTCCAGTAGCATATCAAGGTGACCTATTATGGTTTTATGCCTCCTGAAAATAAAATAAAAATCCAATCATTGGAATTAAAACTTTGTACAAAGTCGTCCGTCTCGGACTCTGTGGCGGCCCTGACAAGCAGCAAGTTGTCGATATAGTGTCTACATATTTTGAACTTAGACCCAATCAGAGGGGTGTTACATAAATAGGTTTTATTAGCGGCTGCCACAATTTAGCAACGACAGGCTTAGGAGCTGCATAACTCTGCTAAGTATCCTGTGAGTACTTCTATCCTGATTAGATATACTGCCTATGTAAACTTATATATATTCTATAATGGTGGTGTGCTACACCCCAATGGTGATAGTGATTGGCATTTGTAGGCAGCGGTTGTGTCTGGCTTTTAAGGATTTGTTTTAATAATTAAAATTGTGTTTATTGCCTTTTTGGAATTAAATAAACGTTATTGCTTTAATACAGTGAGATTCAAACACATGTGCTTAAATCCCACTGCCCCTAAATCTCTTCATCACCTATAGTGTGACGAAAATATTGGGCAAAAAGAATTCAACATGACTTGAATCATGTGAACATAAAAATTCAGAACATTTTCATGTGTGAGGCAATAACACACAAAAATAGCTCCTATCAAATTATATAAGTCACAAAGATTTTAAAATAATTTCCAGGAACACATTGCTGTTGAGCAAATAGGACCTCTCATGAGACAATCATCATCAGTCCCTCGTCTTAGGAGCCGCCAGAACTGTTTTTTCTCTTGTGTCGGTTCCGAAGAGAACTGGAATTTGTCTGCTGTGTTGGAAACCTCGTATCAACTAGGCAACTCCTGGATCTCTGATTGGTGGATAACCCCAGCTGTCCAATCAGACTGCTGGTACTACCTCTCCATCTCGGAGAGGCGCAGCGAGGGACTGCAGAAGTGGTCAATAAACTAGGAGGGCCTACATTGTGCCACCTGAAAACTAGAATCTGCAGTGTCAATTCAGATCAGGGGCTCTATATTGAAAAGCCACCAGAGATCAGGTGATCCAGTGGTGGAACTACCATTGGTGCAGTAGGTGCTTGCACAGGGGCCCATGGAGATAATGGGCCCGCATCATGGCAGATGCAGAGGGTCGGGGGCCCAGATTCCCTCCTTACTGCCTAGGGAGGCAGGGGCAATGGGGCCCACAACTTGCTAGTTCTGCCTCTGAGGAAATGTGTATTATAAAAGCCACCAGAGATCATGTGAGCTGTATTATGAAACCCACCGGAGATCATGTGATCTCTATGGTAAAGCCACCAGAGACCAGGTGATCTGTATGATAAAGCCACCAGAGAGCAGGTGAGCTGTATAATAAAGCCACCAGAGAGCAGGTGAGCTGTATTATTTTGTATGAATGGACAACTTAGTAGAGCATTGTCTTAGGGACATGCAGTATATATATATATATATATATATATATATATATATATATATATATATATATATATATCTATATCATTGGATGCACATTTCTCTAGCTCATTACAAGTAACCAGCTGCCACCAAAGAGATAAACCGTTCCTGAATTCTATTATATCTTCCATTATTTTACCTTCAGTCGATGCACCTTGAAGTTAGACAGTACTCCATCTGCATGACAATAAAACTTCACTCTGATTTGTTAATTAAACACATTTCTTGTATAAGATGATCCCCATATCCACAGTTGTTTTACCTTACACCTGCTATTGTAGAACCCTTCCAAAACAAGTCATATGCAGTGTTATCTGTAAGATGAGTGATCTGAAAATGAAAGATAACGCCTAAAAATTCCATCCAGAGAGCCACTGTTCAGTGAAACTATCCACTACATAGTAATTTTCAGAACGCTCAGCCTCAGAGGGAACAGTAGTCCTGTGACACAGGTGAGAAGGAGACAACATTTGGGGGACAATAGTGCTTCCTCCAAAAAGCATTTAAAAAGTAGATAATTGGGTCACGCATATTCAGCTAATTCAGTATCATTGTTCCTCTTATGAAAATGATCATGTGATTTCCTATGACGCATGCTCTATGTGTGGAGTTTATATGTTCTTTCCATGTTCACCTGGATTTCCTTCAGATGCTCCAGTTTCCTCCCTCGAGCCAAAGATATTGATGTGCTGCCTCTGGAAAGGAAGGGGTCACCTCATACTGGGGGCATCACTGTGCCACTTTGGGGCTTGTCACAACCCGGGACTTGTCTAGGGCTTCTGTAATGCTATGCAGCCCCAAACTGCCCCCTCTAAGAAAGCCCCTGCGTAGCCATGTACACGAGTGGCATGTGGGCTTGGCACACACTCACTGGACTTAGCGGGATACACATTCCAGCAGTCCTGGCAGTTAGAACGAAAGTCCTTGTGAGGACCGCACGTCCTAGTGAGTTCTCAGAAATCACCTAGACAGATTGTTGCAACCAAAAAGCAATTTATTCCAAAGATGGCAATACAGACAGACGGAGATACAATCACCAGTCAGATGCAGTTCTTCGCCAGTATAGCATTCACGTGTGACGGAGGTCACCAATCCACGAACACCCTCAATAGTCAAAGCTCAGATTTATATCCCTTACAAGATTCCCACGGTGGTGGAGCTAACGGTGGATGGACTAGTGTTGGTAGCCAGGTTATGATAGGTGGGGGTCAGTGGTAAGTCATAACTTTGAGGGTTCTCCCCTCTGGTGATTGAGGACCATTGACTCCCTGTGGAGAAGGTGCCTAGGAGTCTATTCCAGGGTACTAGTACAACAATGATCTGGTTGAGTAAAGAGGAGAGATCTGATAATATTATACATGCATACACCAATTGTTTAACTCAGACATCTCACACTCACTTATCCCTGATTCACATTCCACCTGGCGTCATTTAAGAATACCTTGTGTGGCTTGTTAACTAGTAACATAAATACACACAGTATACAACAACATATGATAAACGAACGCACAAGAAGAATACATACAACTAAACTGTAAGTCTGTGAAAGTTCATAGTATGCAGATACAACGATGGATCGCTAGTGTCCCTTTGCTTTATTGACATGAATCCTAAAATCGCACCGCGTGGTTTCACAGTCCTCATTTTTGGGACCATGGGACAGTCCCCTAAATTCAGAACAGTGCCACCTAAATCAGTATAGTTGGACTGTATGATTTTCAGTATTAATCATACTTGCCTACTATCTTGGAACGTCTGGGAGACTCTTGATTTTGGGAGCTGTACCTCCCAAAATCTTTTCTAGCAGAAAGGATATTGATATGTTTTTGCTGCTCAGAAATCCATTCCAGATTTTGCTGAATGTCAGAGCTGTTGGATTTTCTATTGCTAGCAACCATACTCCCCCTGCTTCCTGAGCTGCTAACGGGGATTCCACATTGCAGCTGGTTTATCAGCTCTTGCAGGCTCATCACTGCTCACTACCTAGCAGCTGATCAGTCACTCTCTGCTCACATGATTTCTTCCCAGCAGCTGATTGGCCAGGACCTACATAAATACACTCATTGCCATAATTGCCTTGTTGGTGTTAGGCTAGTTCCTGAATCTTTATCCTATATACATTGGTATATCTTCTGACCTTGGCTTTGTTTACAGGATCTTACTGTTGGATCTCTACCTGCCCTGGAACTCTCTGCCTGTTTATTGACCCTGTGTACTTCTCCTGTCCTCTAATCCAGCCTGCTATTTGACCATTCTACTTTGTATCCTGTAGATCTTGTTTTGTCTGCGTGTTGCTCCATAGCTGTGAGTCTCCCTGACTCTACTTCACTCACGAATGGTAACAACTATACACTACTGGGATCAAATCCAGAGGGCATCTGAGTACCAGTGAACAGTGGGGTTCTGGGAAAGGCGGCTGCTAACAGATAGGTGTACTACAAGAAGATGGCCGCTCTCATAAACAGGGACAGGTGTTGTCATACAGTAACTATACTGTAATTTCATCTAGTATTTGCTCTAGATAACTGATAAGATTGCCCTGCATATAGAATATAATGAAGTGATTCAGTGACACATTTATCTAGCAGCAAAAAAATCTGTACAGATGTAGTCATCAATTTTATAATATAATAGTGGGTTTCAACTCCATAACTACTCTGTACACAGTATATTCCATGCTTGCCTCCTGTCTGTTGACATCTTCCTTTTATATACATATATTTGCACATGAGTCCACACAGGGCAATGATTGCCTAGAGTAGCCCCATGGCTATAAGAGAGGCCGGGAACATCTTGTGACCTGAGCCTCAGACGGTCTGAAGCTTGTAGCACAGCGGGTCAGTCATTTGACAGCAAATGTTTAACAATCAGCGGGCTTTGTGAAAAATGGGATTTTAAGGTGCTAGTGTTTGACAGTTATTGTACCCAAGAGGTTGTGCAGCATCTGACAGCATTCTTTGCAAGCCAAGGACGTGTCTGAACTCTGCACACCCCACAGATCGGTGATTGCTAATAAGATAAAAGTGACTGGAAGGTATTAATTGGTTTATTTAACTTGTCCTTGTCAGGACATTAGCACAAAAAACAAGACATCCTTAGATCTGACAAACTCTTCGGGGATATTGTAAATAAACATGATGAACATAACTGTATCTCAGATCAGCAGATAATTAATTCAACATAACGTATGCAATGCGCCATTCGTTTCCTGTGGTGTCGAGTGAGAGATTTTCTCCATCGTGTATAAGGTGTCAGAATGTATTTTTAATCCCACCGTTAACATATTTCTGCGACAATTTATTTATTTATTTGTTTGCTAGACCTGCTAAAAGTCCTAGTATATATATTTTTTGTACCGTTTTTCTAAATTCTATTAATACTCATCTTCCTATTCTGCATCGCAGAAAAGGGGTCTTTGAATCCGTCTGTGGCAGGCGTCGTGCTCTCCCCTCCCTTAAATCCTGAAAATGTCTCTGCGCATGTGTGACATAGAGTCTCACGTGCACGGGACAGATCGCGGATTTGTTTGTATAGTGAAGTCATTGCCGGGAAAGCCTCTTATCGGTTACTCTGTCCCAGGATGATTTTTTTAATAAATGGCTGCACTATATCATCCTGTATCGTGGCGATAAAGGAGAATAATTTAACAGGGGGGGTGCAGCCAATAATAATTAGGCGCTTAGTGTATAGCTCCGTTTATTGTATTACATGTGCAGAAGTTTAGGGCCTATGTTCAATAAATGGACATGTTTAGGGTTTTTCGATAAAAAAATAATAATAATTTAATGTAGATATTAATTAATGTAAATAATTCTGAATGACTTCTGAATCGCATATCTGGAAACATTAAAATCATGCTTAATGCCATGAGACGTGTCTATGAATAGCCTTTAATTCCACTTGGTGATGCCAGACACGCCCCTGGGCAGCAGTATATACAACCATGGGTGGAGCCAGACACGCCCCATGATCGGAGCAGGGCACGCCCCCTATACACGGCACCTAGGTATTACTCGTACAATCTCCCTGGAATGATTTTTTCAAAAGTAGGCAAGTGTGGTATGAACTCACTATGACACATCCGATTACCTGGACACGCCAACTCACTAGACGGTAAAAATCCTGAATTCTTCCTGGAACCATGACACAGATATATTTACTCTTACCGGCAACGCTTCCCTACTGCCAGGCCATGCTGGCTTAGGCCTATTTTCCTTCCCTTTGCGCTTATTGCATACTAATGTGTTTCAGTGCATGCTGTAAATTGCACACACAGCCTCAATTATTTACAAAGATTCAGTTCAGTGTTTAACGCCTGCTCTTGACCTCTGTTATAGTAAAATGTATGATATTTTCTATGTACTGTAAAATAATAACTGTGCCAGGAAATATTACTGAAATGTAGGTGGGGAGGTGAACACTATAATCAATATTTATAACTGTATCAGCATGTTTAATAGGTGTACACGGCGAGACGATGTAACTCTCTATAAGTCTCTCTAAATTGTTTCTGTTTCTGCTGCCAACATACCGCGTGTGTCCTCCGATCCTCTGTTACTCTCCTGTAGCTCCTTTTTGGTAGAGGAACAGACTAGACTGTGAGATTATAGTCATCTTTATTTATAAAATGCTTAACGGCTAATGTTCTCACATAATAATGAGCTACATATAATATTACATCTTACAAACCTACTAAGAAATTAAGAAATAACAGATACAAAACCAGAGCTTGGAAAATTAAAAATACAAAAAATATGGTGGAGGAGAAAATGATAAGCAGCTCAGCTAAGACCAATGTCCATCATACCACAGTAAGTCTCATTTACTCTCTTGATATAAATAAATGGGGGACCATTTTTCACCCGTAGCGCACCTTTAGCAAAACTTGGGTATCTCTTATCTCCAAGCAATTGAGAACACCAGCAACCAAATAAACTTGGCCCCAGGGGCGTGCCTACGTCCAAAACCAAATCCTGACTCTGTGAAGAGTAGAGGGTTCTACCATTACATAAATTAAACAATTGTGCGCCCCACCTGGCACGCGACGCCAACTGTTCGACAAACAACTATCACCATGCCACCTTGTGTTGGAACACAAATAACCAGCAACCAAAGCCTACAGGTTCTAAAACCAAAACCCCTCACGTTCAGCAAGCAGGTGTCAAAACCCAACAACCCAGTAACACAAAGACCCCAAGCCAGAATACCAGACTCCCACCAGCACCGAATTCGAAGGGTAATGGAACCCAAGAAAGCCAAGAAAGCCACATTGACTGTATCCCATCCCCAGCAGGGGACAACCGAACTAAACCCCCCAAGGAGTTGGGACCCAAAGCACCTATAAAACACATCATTCCAGGGTCAGGAGGGTACATGTCCAACAAAAAAGAGGGAGATCTCAGCCAGACAGGGAAATGTATAATGTGACCTAAGTAACCTCTCGTGGCCTCATAGTATGGGACTTCCGCAGCTAGCCTGGCCTGCCCACTTTTTGCCCTTTAGGGAAAGGACCCACATAGTATGAACACAAACCTCAGCTTTTAATGTCACTCGGACTTAGATATAATAACAATCCAGCTATCAATAGCTCTGTTTGATTACAGATTACATTGTAACAGTCAGCAACATATAAAAATCCAAGATTTTCAGAACTTGTGCCCGATGACATTGGCCATTGACGCCTATTGGTAGAGTATTGTGGTAGAGAGATCTTTGTATCCTTCACCGCATTTTTACCTGCTCTCCCCTCCGGTCACTATGGTAAAGGTGACCACTCTGTGATAGAGACATAGAAGACATAGGAGAAAAGTAAATTGTGTGTTCGCTGTGACAGTAGTTCATCTGTACCGACAGAACACTTTTCAGAGATGCTCACAATCTTCCGTTCCTTATCATTGCAATAAGGAATGAAGATGATTGTATCAGAAGTGCGGTTGTTGTTAAATATGCCCCTTTGTAAGCGACATCAGTAGAATATTAAATCTTTATGTTCATCGCAATCTTCATATCTTGATGAGGATTACGACTGGCATATTACACCTTGAGGAGCATTATCACTGTCAGGTTTTATCTGGCTGGTGATTATCTCTGGCAGATTAGAAATGACTTTTGGTGTAAGTGCACAATTTTGGAATTCTTTTTGTATCGCCTGTTTTCTGTATACAGATCTCACAAGGCACTGCCCAATAGACATAAGAAACCAATGTGGGATTTGATGAAAGGTTCTATGTAAACTTAGAATGCCCAGTTTGATGTCCTACAGATGTTCCAACGTTCCTGTATATACATTATAGGGGTGGATTTATCAAACCTTCTACAAAGCAAAAGTGGTAGTGTTGTCCATAGCAACCAATCAGATGTATGTATTTAGTACATATGGTATATAGCTACATTTTTTTTTTACCTAGGTCTGATAAAATAGTTAATTGTGTTCTTTCTCCAGCCGCCTGCATCAAATCTGTTGTTCAAGAAAAGCTTTTTTCTTAATCTTTTATTCCAATTAGTTCTGTCAAAACCTAACTGCAAAGGTGCTGTGTGTGTTGCCTGGCCGGATTGTCCATGAAACGCTCGCCAGCTGAGCTATTCAGGAAGAAGCCGCCCGATCCGTCAGTGGCCAGGTCGTACTAACACTTTACCATGATGGCTAAATTGTACGGTCAGGGTAAATGGATGGGGGAGGGAGTCGTACAGAACTGCAATGAACTCTGCTGGGTGTTCCAGTCCTTGCAGAATGGACTTTTAACTTCAATTCTCTTGTCAATCTCAGAAAACAAAATGACTATAGAGCGGACTCACCGTGTCCGCCTCTCACAGGAACGCTGCTCACAAAAGCTCTTTAGTTACAGGGCAATTATGTGCAGCTATTAAGAGGAATCGGGAACAGCACAGATGTGAAATCATGTTATTTTGAGGACTGTCTTGGAAAAGAATGCAAGTCAGCTTGGCAGGTACAGAGGAATAGAGCGGTATTTCAGCCATGGTTTACAAAGCGGCTGGCTTCCTTTTACTGAAGTGGTAATTTTGTTACGTTTGGGCAACATTCACTATATCATTTTTTTTTGTTTTTTTGTTTTTTTACACAAGCTACTTTAGGTCGGAATGTGCTGTATAGATTTAATAAACTGCAGAAAGATGTAGGGCTAAATATAGTGTCCGATTCAATTCTTCACGATGTTCGGTGTCCGCAGTATGTTTGTTCCCCGGGACATCGCAGATTATTCCTCACACCTCATGGAAGTGTAGGCAGCCGCATGTGGAGTGAGGCTTCTAGGGGAATACGTACTGAATTGAGTTCCCCCTTAGAGCAATTCCAACTAAAGGCTGCAAATTTGCAACTGGACAAACCATGTTGAGAATGAGATGCAATCGGTGCAAATGGGATTTACTTTGCATGCAGGTAAAATTACTGGCTGCAGCTGCTGGTAGCACACGAATACTGGGCAGGTTAATTTAGATTCACGAGCTTGATTTAGAGTTGAGCTCGGATGCGCCCTGCTTCCAACACAAAATCTGTCCACACACTTTAATACCGCCACACTCCTGCAGTGGCCTTGTCAGTTCAGCTTCAGACTTTTAATTGTGAACTGTTGGAGAACATTAGAAATTATATATATATATATATATATATATATATATATATATATATATATATATATATATTGTTGAATCACTGTGTATGTCTCTACACTGGTTGCCTGTTTTCTGCCAAATCCAATATAAAATACTTTTACTAACCTACAAGGCCATCAACACAGCTGCACCAACATACACCTCCTCTCTTGTCTCAAGATATCTCCCAACTCGGCAACTCCGTTCTGCACAAGATCTGCGTCTCTTATCCACCCTCATTACATCCTCCCATTCCTGGTTACAGGATGTTTTTTGGGCTGCACCCACTCTATGGAATTCTCTCCCTCGCACAATAAGACTTTCCTCTGGTCTACAAGCTTTCAAGGGTTCTCTGAAAACCCACCTCTTCAGACAAGCTTATAATATTCCTCAACCAGCCTCTTAACCTCACTACATTACCCTATTACCACCCGTTATACAACTACCTCTTGACCAACATTGTTGTGTGACAGGATCATTTAGCTTATGAGTCACTTTTACCTTTGCAGTCTGGCTGGGCCGACTGCAAATGTAGACTTAACCTCATGTGTCAAACTCCCATTGCCCATTAGATTGTAAGCTTGCGAGCAGGACCTTCTCACCTCTTTGTCTGTTTTACCCAGTTTGTTTATTAGTTTACTATGTTTGTCCCCAATTGTAAAGCGCTATGGAATATGTTGGCGCTATATAAATAAATGATGATGATGATGATAATTTACTGCATTAAGTCATACTCTAGTCATACATTAAGTCATACTCATTAAGTCAACACAGACCTTTTTGAACGCTTGTTAACAGCTCTTTTACATTCTAAGGGGCCAATTAGAATTGGAGATTTTCACTCCCTTTCACTCTCAAAATTCCGCTTATCTCTCCCAAAGTATCTCCCAATTCAAATGAAGTGCCTGCTTACTGGATCCCCATGCAAAATGTGATGGAATTGGGTTTGATGATCAGGAAAGTGGGGCGCAAAATTTAAAGCTTTAAAGTTTCCAGCAGTTTTATGTGGTCCTGACAACAATACTAGTTAGATTAAAGCCAAAATGTACTGGAATCCTAATATATGAATTAAGAAAAAGAAAATTGGACTGTACGCCCACCCGTCGTCCAGCGGAATGCAGTGGGCGGCAGGCTGTATGTGTTGGTTTCCACTAAAAGAGGAAGACCACAGGCATGGAGCATTATAGTGATAAAACAGGCCCAGGCTGGTCAGCACAGGGTGCTGTCTCTATGATGTCTCCCCCTTCCCAGCCCTTGCTGAACAGAACGGGGATCTTTCTAAACACCCTGGGCTGGAGTAATGGGGTAATGAAGCAGATTGGAAACTCTGGAGGTACATCATTGGTACCCCAGTGATCCCAAAATAATGGACTGGAGTCCTTTAGACCCCAGTCCAGGGGTGCAACTAGATATTTATAGGCCCCATATCAAGGTTTTATAAGGGCATCCATACCAACTAACTCCCGTATCTCTACCAGGGGCAGGCTGGCAAATTTTAGCCCGGGGGACAAGACTCAACTATTAGGAACATTTTAAAGGAAAAAATGCATGTGACCCAGCCCACTATTGTACCACCCCACGGGGGTATATGCTCTGTTGCCCCCTTGCACAGCCAGCCCCTAGTCTCTATTCCATGAGAACAGATGACAGAAGAACAGGCACATATATACCCTCTTATATAGAGGCCACGTTGTAGACATTGCTGTTTATTAAAAAGGATTTCTGTCTTTTATTCTGAAGAGTTTTTCTGCCTCTTTTAAACTTATTTCGGCTTTCTTGGACTGAATACAGTTCCAGCAAACTCATCTTTATAAAGATATGAAGATTAAATGTGTGTAGGACACAGATTGGTACTAATGAATATCAAGGTTAATTGTGAAGAACGGTTAGTGGGTTTAGGTATAAATCATTCACTAATGATGTGACCTGATTGCAGTTATTGTTGACTATGATATCTAACGAGGTTCTGCAATTGCCGGCTCAGCACCTTTTCTCCAGCAGACTTTCTTAAAATATACAGGAAACTTTAATACTCTTAATATCTGCTCCTGAGTTTCGGGCCTAAATACTGGCAAGACTAAAAGTACTCAGGGGCTCTATTTATCAATTCTGCCCTGATTGCGGCATTAAGGGGGATTTATTTTATTGCCGTTTATTGCAGAGATAAAAAAAATCATTGCAATTTGCCAAAATAACTATCGTCGGGGCATCTAACTTGGCAATACCAGGCTGGTGCAGTAAGCTGTCATCTACCGCTTGGCCAGGCCAGTATTTGCAGATGAGCGCATGTGTTAGATGGCTTGTTGGCTTGCTTCTGCGCAGTGGAGCTGAATTCCCAGATTTGGGGTTCCAGTTACACTAATGTGGGGGAAAAAAAATTAAAAGTTTAAAAATAGATGTTTATTTTAAAATTAAAAATAAATAAAAAAAAAGAACACTTTATTCATTACGAAAAATGATTTATTAAAAAAAAGAAAGCATTTTTAACCTCCAGTTTTGCAGGCAATAGAGCATTTTGCCTTGTGCTAGATCTGCCCTTTAAAGAAAAAGTATCACCAAGATTTAAATAGGGTGAGAAACAGAGAGCGCAGCGCAAATCTGCTTTTCTCATTTAATGTGAATCTGCATTTGCTCCTCTATAATCATACTCTGATTACAAATTGCAAAGATTCATGTATCAATTTCCCCTTGAGGTCTGAGACCCCATCACCCACGAGGTTACAAAGGTGGAAAAGTCTCCCAGACTAATAAAGAAAACTTTTCCTGATTTTTACCCACAACTATTCATCATATGACCCTCTGTCATGTCTTAAAATATCTTGTGCGGATATCGGATCTGTCCTTATTTCAGGTTACGCAATTGCCCAGCGAGTGATATCAAATACATGAGCAGGACAGTGGCTTTAAAACCTTAGTACAACCTATTTTTCTTAATGATTTAAGCTGAGATAGATTTAGGAACTGGGGGAACTGGGGTATGTAAGATTAAGCACTAGTACTAGGTTGGGGGTGAAGTGGGCATTTGTCTTCCTAGGACAACAGTCGACTGAAATCCTTGAGGTCCTCTCTATAAGATTTGACTCTCCGTGTCTCATGAGTGCGCCCCATGTTGTTACATCCTGGTATAGCAGGACGCGCCCCCGTGATTGAATCTGTCAATCAAGCGTGACCGGTCACCAATCGCTGAAACCGGTGGTCTGAACGGCCACAGAATACATTTTAGCAATTTAAAATACCTCAAGTCTTAGTGCTGTCATTGGTCCTTTCCTTAATTTTTAGGCTGCGGTCTCATAGATATTGATCCCATCTACAAAATGTCTCCACTGTCAGTGAAGGTTTATTTTGGCCAATTGCGGCCTAGCTTTGGTAAGCTAAATACATGCACGGTCCGCAGGCAGGACAGGACTAATATGGGGCAGAGCTCAGAACCAATCTAGGACTCCCATCATTTAGTAACTAAAGCTTGGTACAGCTATTTGTCATAAAGTCTATTATAGTTTAGTCTGATTCGTATTGAGTGCCAAACACATTGAACTTATTCTAGGATCCAATTTTCACTAAATAATCACCAATCCCAAAGCATTAGGGACATGATTCATTAAAGGTATATAATATTTAAAAAAAAATAGAGGTACATTGGGCATACGCACATCCATATTCAAAATAAAGTCATTAATCATCATCATCATCATCATCACCATTTATTTATATAGTGCCACTAATTCCGCAGCGCTGTACAGAGAACTCACTCACATCAGTCCCTGCCCCAATGGAGCTTACAGTCTAAATTGCCTAACACACAGAGACAGACTAGGAGAACATTGAACCTAATAGTAAAATAAAAATATTGTCCAGGGAACCAATGAAATCAGTTGTATAATCAAAATGTAATAAGCCTGCACTCTCTGTGGATTCACGCGTTTCTCCACATACAGCTGATTGCATATGATTACATAAGCGGTATGTTTATGGTCACACCGCCTACTGTACCCCCTTTTACCTATTCTCTCCATCGCTCACATATATGTAACAATTGTCTCACATTGTGATAGATTCCCTTTCATCTCGTTGTGACAACAGCACCTTACTCCATTGTGAAGGGGTCAACACCTGAAATCTTCAGCTCATATTTGTTGTAAAGCGCTGACTGCAGCAATTATTTGTCATTTTACTGGTTCTATGGTCAGAAAATGCTTATTTTGGCTCTTGCAAGTCTTATTTTTATTACAAGGAAGCAAGATTACAGTTTTCCGAAACCCGGTCTCATGCATTTCCGTAAAAGATGTATTTCTGAACAATCTAAGCTGCAGATTTACAGAAAAACAGCTAATAATAACCAGGGCTTAAATGTGTGAGCACTCAATCTTCCATGTGACACGGAGCGGGGCATCGCTCCATACACCATATGTTCTCTCGCAGAACCCTGGATGGAGAATAAGAATGTTCTTATAGGACGAGTCAGTTAAAAAAAAAAAATACAATTTCTTCTGTGACCAGAGGTTCCTGGCTGCTCATATCCAACTGTTTCCCTGTTTAAAACAGTCCAGTTACATTATGGAAACTTTGCTGATCTAATAATGTTTTGTAGCAACAGTAAATCTGCACTGGTTGGTGGTGAAACTGGGCTGAGGGCAATTTATCAAAGAACTTATTTTAACTTCACGCTATGTATTAGCGTACATCCCAATATGTGTGATTTAAGATTCGGGACAGAGTGTGAGGGGGAATGCCATGTTCCCTGTGCCCAGTGGAAGTGCGGGCATGACCCCAGCCTTCTTCCCCTGTACTAAAAACACCCCATAAATGCTGTGCACATCTACAGCAAGGGAGGGGTAACACTTGGGCTAGATTCTAGCTGTCATTTTATAGAATGTACTAAATAAATGACAGCTAGAATCTGATTGGTTGCTATAGGCAACATCTCCACTTTTTCAAACCTGCAGTTTAGTAAATATACCCCTTAGTCTGCCAACTGTCCCTGATTTGTGACAAAAGTCCTGACTTATAGGACAGGAAACAGTTTCCTCAAATCCGGACTGTCCCACCCTACTTTACTGGAGTGGTGATCTTGTTGGCTTGTTATTAGTGACAGAATGTAGTGTGCTCATGTTGACTAATAAGCGCTGTACAAACCATTCTTGTATGGAAGTGCTGATTCTACACTTTATTTTATAGGGTGTAAATGAACTGTAACTCAGGGCTGGTTCAAGGGCAAAACAACTACTAGATGCCTCAAAGTGCTAATGGTCCTAATTAGCATATCCATGAGCTAAAACAATTATCTGTTATCGTGTTGTCCATGAGGGAACATGTTCTCTGTTATTTACAACTTGTTCCCACTTAGCAGTAATATTACCATGAGTTGGCAGCCGCGGAACAGACCCTACTCGGATCTTTTTGAACTCTGCTTTAATATATATTTTCCATCCATGGAGCTCGATCCCTAGTCTGGGCTCTCAGTTCTGCCGCCAAGCAGTGCTCACACATGTGCACATCTGTAGAGACTGGTGGTAAGTGACCGTCAGGGCCAGTGTCGCTCAGCTACATGTATTTGTTAAATTGTGGCGATAACTGATTTTTAATCGCTGTGAAAAGCAGCGCTAAAAAAAAAATCACAAAAGACTTATTGCCGCAACGGGACTCTCAATGTTAACGATCGCTTAGACTAATGAGGGCTGATAACTGGCTGTTTACCCTGCGGTCCGACACATGGCTACGTTATTTAGGAAGCCTGTCTGCGTTTATGTCCGTCAGCTACGGCTGGTTGGATGGTAAATGATCGGTCGCAGTTTCCTTCACTTCAGAAACCACAGAATGAAGCTCACTGTGAATGAGACCAGTGATACTAATAACTACCACCTGCCGGATCACTCTGAACACTGCTGTGTTGTGTACACGAAGAATGAAACAATCCATATTACACTGACTCATTAGCTTCATCCTTCGCTGCCTTTAAACTACATCTTCCCATATGTGATCTGTGTTTATTTCGGTAATTTGTGACATAATAGGGCTATTTACTAAGGAGGTGCAGTGGTCCGTAACCCCCAGACAGATATTTGCTTTCATTGTGTAACTTAATTTAGAAGAACGAGAGTTTGTGCCATGTCCGCTAACTCTGCCAGCCCCAAGTGGCACAAAGGGGGAGAGCGCCGATGCTACTCATGGATATTCAGCGTTTGAGGGGTTAACATGTAGAGCACTGATTCCCAACTCCAGTCCTCAGGGACCCCTAACAGTGCATGTTTTTCATATCTCTTTGCTGGAGCACAGGTGTATTCATTACTAACTGATACATTGTAACAGATCCACAAGTGTATTCATTACTAACTGATACATTGTAACAGATCCACAAGTGTATTCCTTACTAACTGATACATTGTAACAGATCCACAGGTGTAGTCATTACTAACTGATACATGGTAACAGATCCACAGGTGTAGTCATTACTAACTGATACATGGTAACAGATCCACAGGTGTAGTCATTACTAACTGATACATGGTAACAGATCCACAGGTGTAGTCATTACTAACTGATACATTTTGAAAGATCCACAGGTGCTACTAATTATTTCACTGGTGACCTGGAAGATCTGCTGACTGGAGTTGGGAAACACTGGTGTAGAGGATGCAGTAGTGAATAACACGGTGTGACTGTGGTTGGACGGAGATGCGATGAGGAACACGCCTCCTGATATGCAATGCATTGTTTCATACACCCTAAAGTGGGGCTTATTTTGTCCTGTCCCCGGGATTCTCAATGTAGGGAGGATATTGTATCTCTACTTCATCATATAGATTCCAGGATCCAAAGCCCTTGTTCTGCAAGTTGTCAGCTCATGGTGCGCAGGGAATTCCATTATCTAACTCTCAGTCTGTGGCTCTCCAATTACCTCCACTACTCTCCGTACATCACGGCACTGACGCCGTCCTATTCAGCGCTGATCTTACACAATCACATAGGGGGCAGAGGTCACAGGATCAGAACACTCATTTCTGTGCTCTTGTGAACATTCCAATCATCTAATTGGCTGCAGGTTGTTCTAGCCCCACCCATTTCTAATAACATATTGCACATACTGGAGGTGAACAACGGATACATTGGGTGATCTGACCCGATACAAAGTACATAGGGCGTTACTTCCCCTTTAATCTAAGATCTTAGGCTGTAAAGGTTGATTTTCTGTGTCTGAAGCACCTCTGTGCTAGTTGTACACCTTCATTTTACAGCCTCTTTAAGACTCCATTAACAAGATGCTTAGTGCAATTACACGGATGTAACTATGTTCATTTCCTTCCTCGGGCGACCAAATGGGCTTTTCTTTTCTCTGCACAGCGCTGTTTATCAATAGTGCTCAGCCCGACAGTGAGTGTTACATAATACACACACACGTCGTTGTTATTTTTTCTCAGAATTGAACATGTTGTTCTGAGAGGTGCGTAAAGAAAACTCTGAGACTCTTTCATCCAAAGACTAAGACTGAGCCTTAAATAGGAGCGTGCTTGATGGAAGGGGCGCAGATTCTCCTTTGTGCTCGGTGTCCTCGTAAAAATAAACAGCAGCGTTGGAACAGACGGTTTTGTCGGGTTCCCTTTCGGAAATCACAGGACGCATCTCAGGAGGGCATCTGGGTTAAACTTTTTAAACAAATATAAGTGACCTTGTTTAGGCTTCCCAGGGAGCTTCATTACTGCAGGTTATTGTGTTTCTGTGGAAATCAGCAAAGCCTAATGATCCCGGCTTTGGGGGAATAAAGGGCTAAGATTACAAAAGTGCCGCGTGTCCTCGTTGGCTTTCTGGAAACTGTACAATACATTTTATGGTGCTTTTGGGGGACAAACTTGCAGAACGAGATCTTTCATTTAGGCGGTCAGTTAACAATGGACGTCTGTTTTGGTGTAAGATATGCATATGTCTGTATATATATTTTGTGTAACGTTGACTTATGCCACCAACATACATCTCCTCTCTTGTCTCAAAATATCTCCCAACTCGGCAGCTCCGTTCTGCACAAGATCTGCGTCTTTCATCCACCCTCATTACATCCTCCCATTCCCGGTTACAGGACTTTTTTTGGGCTGCACACACTCTGTGGAATTCTCTCCCTCGCACAATAAGACTCTCCTCTGGTCTACAAACTTTCAAGCGTTCTCTGAAAACCCACCTCTTCAGACAAGCTTATAATATTCCTCAACCAGCCTCTTAACCTCACTACATTACCCTAATACCACCCGTTGCACAATATCACACAAGCTAACTACCCCTTGACCAACATTGTTGTGTGACAGGATCATTTAGCTTATGAATCACTTTTACCTCTGCAGTTTGGCTGGGCTGAAATGCAAAATGTAGACTTAACCTCATGTATCAAACTCCCATTGTCCCATAGATTGTAAGCTTACGAGCAGCGGTCTTCTCACCTCTTTGTCTGTTTTACCCAGTTTGTTTATTAGTTTACTATGTTTGTCCCCAATTGTAAAGCGCTACGGAATATGTTGGTGCTATATAAATAAATAAATGATGATGATGATGCCACCTTAAGCCCCGAGGTGCGCTTTAGGGGTGGTCGGGGGCTGGTAAGGATAAGCCGAGTACAGTAATGACATGTACACATTTAGCTGTGGACGTATTCACAAATGCAGCCTTTACTTGGCTTATCTCTTGCAGGTTCTGGTCCAATGAAATACAGTGATAATAATGATGATCACTACTAGCCACTTCTGATTCATAGTGTATTGCCCCCTCAATCTGACTTAAATCATTAATCACAGAGTTGTATTTTCTGAAGTCAGACGCCCCCCAGCCCCTGGAGTGATCAGACCGCTGTGGGTGTAACTAGCGCTTATCAAGGCCTCTCCCGACTCCCTGTCCGACGGGTACTCATAAAAATGTTCTGTAACCGACTCTATCACCCACCTACCCCCATAACCCTCTGAGTATGTGTATGTACATATATAATATATACATATATATGAAAACATTGAGAACTGCCCAGCTGGGGGTCTATGATTCATTGTTTTGCTGTTCTGTTCTTGCCAGACCCTGCAGCAGTAAAGTCTGAACCCCAGATGCTGTTTATATGAGCTCAGAACAAGGAATAGAACAGACGTTTAGTCTGAAAATCTGCATCTACTTCTCTCTGGTTTGTGGTTTAGGTTATTTGTGCTCTTAACGTTTATCTGAGAGAGAGAAAGAACTTTACTACGTAACCCACCCACATATAATACACTCAGCTTCTATCCTGCAGACATTAGAGCCATTCAGAGAAGTTCAGCCCCACACAGTGCAGTTACCTCCTCTCTGTGCACAAATGTCCGGCACACAGAGAATGTACACACAGGACACAAACACAGCGCTGTGTGGGTCTGATTCAGTAAGGTATACAAAGCGAACGTATTGTGTGTGTTTTTTTTTAAAAAAAACTGCACATACATCTGACATACGCCTGTCTGTATTGAGCAAGGAGCGGATGTGAAGATACGTCTGGTGATGAATACGGGTCTAGGTCCGCTCTGCTCTAACAGACAATACACTGCAGGATACGTCCAATACATATGGGGCATATGAAGCCCCAAAAGAAAGCACAGAAAGAAAAAAATACAAACTCTTCAATGATCGTCACCTGTTATAATATTAGCATTAATGACAAAACATTAAAAAAAAAGTTCTTTTTTACTCCCCCCCCCCCATAAAATACATTTATTAGGATGATCTTAATGTCATCTGTACATAAAATACATTGTTACAGTTGCTCCTGATACAAACACATGTTCTAGCTGTATACACAGCCGTCATCACTAGTAATCAGCACTTACACCCGACCTGCAGCTGGTGCAAGTGATAGGACTGAGAAACACGTACCTGAGAGATGCCCAAAGCTTGAATCAGACGCTGCTACGTGCGCTGGAGCTTGGTACATCCTTACATACATTATGTGCATAGGTCCAGTCCCCTCCCCTCCCCGTTCCGCCCTTAAAATCATAGGCTGTAGTAAGGATCCTCTGCACTCGAAGATGAATTGGATGTTGTTGTGCTCACTAGCGTTACGTCTTTTCACTATGGACATTAACAGCTGGACCCACAATCTCACAAATTGTTACTCAGAGCAAATTTATGCAAAATGAAATGCACTGTGCGCTCCAGTATTTTATGATTGATAAATGAACCTTACTAGGCTCCATGCACAAACCTTCAGGGCTCTCCTGATGTGGGATTATCCTCTTGTCTTTGGGATGGGAACAGTCACATTGCAGCCACAAAGCTTCTCCCAGGGCCTTGTTATGAAAGTGTCTCATGAGCAGAAGACGTTTGTTTTTTTACTTTTTTTAACTGTAATTTGTTATAAGCTGGATCTTATACGACTCTCCTTTAAATTATTGTCCCAACATCTGTAACTTTCCTTAGGACCAACCATCCTCTGCAATGCAGCATGATCTCCCAAACATTGCACACGGTTGGTGCTTTTATAAGAAATTATATGCAGTAATAGAGATCCTTTAAAAACTGCAAATAAAATACATTTGACAGTTTTCTTCAATTTAAGGGATATTCCTGGTTTCTAACAATGATATGTAGTGCAGCATATATTATCTGTCGCAGTGTGGGTGGAACAGAGCAATGTTCTGCAGACCTCTAGAGAGGTCAGTAATGTAATAATCTGCAGAATGTATCACTATGTATCTGTCAGGGGATAGATGGGACAGAGCAATGTTCTGCAGATCTCTAGAGAGATCAGTAATGTAATAATCTGCAGAATATATCACTATGTATCTGTCAGGGGGTAGATGGGACAGAGCAATGTTCTGCAGATCTCTAGAGAGGTCAGTAATGTAATAATCTGCAGAATATATCACTATGTATCTGTCAGGGGGTAAATGGAACAGAGCAATGTTCTGCAGATCTCTAGAGAGATCAGTAATGTAATAATCTGCAGAATATATCACTATGTATCTGTCAGGGGGTAGATGGAATAGAGCAATGTTCTGCAGATCTCTCAATCTTTTTCAGTATAAAAAGTAAAGGGAACTGTTTGTAACAAAAAGAACTATGAGGTTCTGGTTAATAAAGGTCAATATGTTCAGCTTCTGGAACAGTAAAGTACAGCGCACATTGTTTGTGCATTTAAGTAATAGTACAAAAAACCCACAACAAATAATGACATTGCTACATATCTGAAGCCATTTAGTGAGATTTTCTTTCTGGCAGAATATACTACTCTCCTTGTACTGAAAGTATAAATTAACTGCGTTTTTTAGGCCAATGTTTTGTTAATCTCTGAATTTGAGATTTGTGCCCAAAAGAGTCACTGGCACTAGGCAGCATATAATGATGCCAGTCGTAATGCCATTCACCAGCAAAGGACTGGCTGAAACAGCGGCTTTTCTCGGTTATCAATTAACCCACAAATAAGCGTCTGCTTTCGGAAAGACAGCTGTGTAGTATTTACACATTGAACTGGAGTGCAGAATGAAAGACACTTGTAATAACAACATTAAATGTTACCGGTGCTGGAAAAGGATGTGGTTAATCTTTTGGCCATTTCAACCTGGCACATCATGAACTATTTATTTGTGGAGTTCAGCCTTAGAGCCTCAAAGAACACATTTTTTTTTTTTTGTTTTATTTTTGGTAATGTAACATTTGCAGATCCTGCTGCTTTCTTCATCCTGAAACTGTTCTGCTACATTGTAAGAAATGGCGAAAATGTGTCAGTTAAAGTCCGCAGGGTCTTCCAATAAAATCCATAATCAGTGACTCAGGTAACGTTATAGAACTTTACTCAAGGTGATAAGTTGAAAAACCACCACGAACATTAGAAACATTTATTTATACATCAAAGTGGGGGCTGTTTAAAAACAACATTTTTATTTTTATTACAAAAGAAAAACGGGAGTAATTTTTTGAAAACATTAAAAGTGAAACCCAAAAAAATATGTACAGTGCTCAGTTCTTGATGTTTTAATATAAATATTTAATATATGGCTTGTTTTGCTGACTATTGGGATAATCTACCCCTTCAAATACAATAGATACAAGAAAGTATCAAGGTGTAAATACAACAGTATCTGTCAGCTGTTGTATATCAGTGATGAGTGTAAACATAAAATTATCATATGCGGTCAAAATATGCAACCAACGGCGTACGTCAATAAGCAGTAAATACAATCAAGTGTAAAATAAATTTTAATGAATATAATGAACTAAATAATATAGTAGAGACAAATCTATTGGTAAATTAAAATATAGAATAATGTGTATAAGAAAAATATATAAAATGTAATAAAATAATAATAATAAAAAAAATAAGACTTTTAATATTTCGGGTGTTTATGTATTTTATGTTCATACTTATTAACAATATAAAACTTACATATTTCTACTACTTACAGATATGTTACCATTGTGACGTCTTATAAAGTTTGAGTAACACAGTGAAGCAAATATTTGAGGGTTAGAGTAACCAGCAGCTTCAGCTAACCCCTAAATTACCACCAATATAAACACAAGTAGCAGAACCCCAAACTAAAATGATAAGGCCCTAACAATAAAAGAAGGAAAATAACAGTTATACCAGTAACACAAAATAAACAAATCAGCGTATAAACTCACAGACTGTGCAGAAGCAAAAGGTAAAGAGGAAATATTGCCAATATAAGGGGGGAAAACACAAAACAAGAATAAACAGTGAATCACGGGGTACGTGCGCAGCAGCAGCAGAAGCAGAAGGATTGTAAAACATTAATAATAGTAAATTCACCTCTATGAGAGCAGCCCGGGATCGTCGTAGAATGTAATAATTAGTGTTTCTCTCCAAGTAAGAACATAAATCTGTAGGAAGCACAGAGGAATCAGAGCAGGAAGTCATCAGAAACCGGCTGCTAAAGGAGAGCAGAAAATAATATCAGATGATTCTTTGTTTTAAAGGGGACTAATATTAATATCTATATGTAACATAATCTATAAATAACATTGCTTTGTATGCAGTGCAGAGTGTCAGGAAACGGAGGCACCGACAGTGTCAGGAAACTGAGGCACCTACAGTGTCAGGATAATGAGGCACCCACGATGTCAGGAAACTGAGGCACCTACAGTGTCAGGATAATGAGGCACCCACGATGTCAGGATACTGAGGCACCCACGATGTCAGGATACTGAGGCACCGACAGTGTCAGGAAACTGAGGCACCTACAGTGTCAGGATAATGAGGCACCCATGATGTCAGGAAACTGAGGCACCTACAGTGTCAGGATACTGAGGCACCCACGATGTCAGGATACTGAGGCACCTACAGTGTCAGGATAATGAGGCACCCACGATGTCAGGATACTGAGGCACCCACGATGTCAGGAAACTGAGGCACCTACAGTGTCAGGATAATGAGGCACCCATGATGTCAGGAAACTGAGGCACCTACAGTGTCAGGATACTGAGGCACCCACGATGTCAGGATACTGAGGCACCTACAGTGTCAGGATAATGAGGCACCCACGATGTCAGGATACTGAGGCACCCACGATGTCAGGATACTGAGGCACCAACAGTGTCAGGAAACTGAGGCACCTACAGTGTCAGGATAATGAGGCACCAACAGTGTCAGGAAACTGAGGCACCTACAGTGTCAGGATAATGAGGCACCCATGATGTCAGGAAACTGAGGCACCTACAGTGTCAGGATAATGAGGCACCCATGATGTCAGGAAACTGAGGCACCTACAGTGTCAGGATAATGAGGCACCCACGATGTCAGGATACTGAGGCACCCACGATGTCAGGATACTGAGTGTCACGAACGCCCAGCCTGTCCCAGATACAGCAATCTGAACAGCTGGCCGTGACCGGTGTCACCTTAGTCACTTAGCAATGAATACACCTTTCTGCCACCACAAAGGATTTATTATGGTGTCCTTACGTTCACCACAACCACTTATTAATGTTTCACATTTAAATCACATACACATTTAGCATGAGCCTCCTTGGGCTTCGTAAGTTCACCAACAATCATGGAGAACACACTAGATTCAATTTATTTAATCTGAAAAGTGATTCCAAGGCTTAGTTACAAAAAATAATAACAAGACATACAATATGTTTGCACAAATAAGTTTCAGAAAATAAAATAGGAAATAAAACCAGAGTCACTACTTACTAGTTAAGACTTGGTGTGTGAGGGAACACAATTGAGGTAAATGGGACATTTCAGTCTTGATAGACCCCCTCATGAAAATGCACATGTTCTTGTCTGAGTCAGAAGATTTTAAACCTTTTTCCACATAGCCCTCACCCCTCCCCTTTGGAGTTTAGCTGCCAATAAAGACAGATTGATCTCCCAAATGTCACAGGGCTCTCAAAGTGAGCTAGGGATGTCCTGAGATCGGGAATGTTCACAAGACCTTGAGTTCTCACTTCTGCTCCTTCTGCTTGAGTGGCTAGATGGTTTACAACTTTGGGGCTTCAAACTCCTCCAAGGTTCTATCTCTCCATGGTCTGGCTATGTTCAACAGATTAATGGCACTTGCTTAAGTTTAAACTCATGTCATCTAGCAAAGCACACATTGAGATTACATTACAAGGTTACATACAATATACATTGTCATACATGAATTCAACAGAAAATAACAATCAGTCATTAGATATACTACATAATCATCACACTGAGGCACATACGATGTCAGTATACTGAGGCACCCACAAGCTATTAACCAGGCCATCTCATGGACAGGGGTTATCCAGCAAAGGGGTAAATGGATCAATTGGCAGATTGCCTTCATTATCTAAAACAGCAATATAATTAAAGGTGAAGCCAAAAACATTTACCCCAAAGACTCTTGCACCAAATCAGCGCTTACCGGGCTATCATCCATCTATCTCTTGCCTTCACCCAGGCAAATATCCAAACAAAAATAAATATGTAGCACACAAATACTTGATAGCTTATTTGTACACTGAAATTTAAAGTTGATATTTGTGTGCTACATGAAAAAAACAGTTAGTATTTAACTTATGTGCAAAACAGAAAACTAATTTCACCCCTTGCATTGTAACATGGTTTTGTCCAGGAGACTGAAATAAGAAGTTTCTTAAGTTAAGATCCTTAATGAATCAGGCCCTTAGTTTTCTTCTCTTCTTTGCCTATATGTCCATACACAACCCATGGCCATGTTAAGTTGTATTCTGTTGTATCATAAATGCTTAACTGTGATACTTTGTAACCTTTCCAGAAGGTTGGATAAGAACAGAATCCGAGAAATCTATCCAATGACCAAAACATGGAAGAACTGTTAATATGGGTAATATAATATCTCAGGACAACCTTAGGACCCCTCTTCAAAACCAAAGACTTCTTCTGAGAATCAAGGACCAATCTCAATGTGTATATAGCTCTATTGAGTATATCACTGTCATCATTGTTCTTATCACCAACATTTGGGAGTAAATTTGCAGTGAAACATTTAATCAATGTATGAGCTTTGTCTATCTATGTATGTTGCAATATATTCATTTTTAGCTATTGTGAAAAGTGATACTTCAGCAGGTAGCAGAAAACGTAAGTCTAGTTCCTGCGAGTTCACCTTCTGTTAGCGGCCCTCTAATTCTCCTCCAGACTCTCCGCACCAGTACGGGAGCAGCTACTATGGAGGAAAGTTGTATCTCGCTGTCAGAGGACCATATGCTGATGTAGAAAGATGGTACAAATAGTCCATTAATCTCCAACAGGGGGCCAGGTGCTATAATCACTGCTGAATAAGCCGCAGATTCTGTTTTGTGTCCATGTTAAGGGAATAAAATCAGAAGTTTGTGTTCATTATCACTCTAAAACAAAATAAAAACAAACACAGAAAAAGTTACGTAGTTGAGACACCTCACTTGACCTACGAATTTGCTGCCTTTCCAAAGTAATTTGGTTGGAACTGACACTGATAGCTCTGTCTTCAGATTGGAAGCCTGGGTCATCTTTGTTCAATTACAATTACAGCAAGATTTCATCCCAGCAAATCTGTCTGTACATCTCCATTTATGTCTGAAAAATGGCTCCACGGCTTCTATTAATGTGGTTAGTGCGGATCCATGAGGTCGGTACTGAGGGAGCTGGTTTGCATTTTAAACAAACGTGACACATTTTTCTATCAATGTCACTTATAAAGATCTTTCTGCGTGTGTACACTGCAGACCCCACACACGTGATCCATTATTGTAATAAGTAACCACTCTGTATAAATCAGGTGAGGTCACAGCAAGATATGTTCTAAAGGCAGAATTTAGCCTTAAGTGTTCTCAGTTGTATCCCAACAACACCACGAAGCAGAACAAACTGATGGTCCCAGCTCTATTCAGCGAATATAAATTCTGCAAAGTGTGAATGTGTAAGGCAAGTAGATGCACATTGCACTGAATGGTCCAGCAAAAGTGTAATGTAAAGATTATATCGTAGGAACTTCAAACCTCTGCAATGTGGTCAGTTCTGGTAGGAAACTCAATTTGCATCAAACTTTCGCCATAACTTAGATCATTTCTATGTGGCTAGATATTAAAAGGGCTTTCCACCTTAAAAATTTATTTTAATAAATCCCTTACTGATAATAGTAATTTAGATGGATTTGGCAGTCGTTGCTTGGGCAGATCTGAAACAGCAGCACTATGGCTCTCACAGCGGCTGTGGCGAAGAGATGAACGATGCCAGGGCTATGTGTAAGTTACCCATCTGCGAGACACTCATCAAGTGTGTCAGCTGCTCACCAGTTGTAGGAGAGTGTTCGCTGCCACCACCAGGTCCTGGGACCGCTAGCCTCTGGGTGGTGTGAGTAACTGCTGCAGCACCTCTTTGCTGGTAACAGTGGCTGGTTCTTCCTGACGGCTTAATCTGGATCATGACTGTAGGGGAGCAGGCAGAGTGTTGGCTGAGGATGCCGGGGGATGGATTAGAGTGTTAGCTCATATCTGTAGATCACAGGATTTCAGCAGGTAGTAGGTGTTGTACAGGAATAGAGCAGGATCTTTATTAACAGTAGTGTTTATTGCTCATTAGTAGCTCTTAAAACAGCGGTTACACACCACTAAAAGGTTGTGATGATACACACACACACACACACACACACACACACACAGGTGGAATAGCAAATTCATAATATAACACAAAATCTACTCCAGAGTCACAAAATTAAGCTTTTTTGTTTTTTACAGAATAGATTTATGTTGCAAAATAGTTTGTTGTTAAAACTGTTTTTGGTAAAAAAAAAATTGTGCTAAAAATAAATTGTATGCCACAAAATAAGCTTTGTGTGCTACACAATAGAACATGTCACAATATTAGTCTTTGCATCACAAAATTTAATTTGCTCTAAGAAATAAATGACTGTGCTAAGAAATGAATTGAATTGCCACTATCCACAAATGTGCATTATTATTTACTATATATGTTTATATTGTAATTAATATAAATGTAATATATAAACGTCACAAACCATTTCATGTTTTATTATAAACATCATCATTAGGATTTCAGGGGGTAAGGAAACAGAACTACATTTACTCCTTATATATACCTACAGGCAGAGATAACCAATGGTCAGGTGTAATGTACTTATTTCCTTTATACAGGTGGAGGGGAGTTTGGTGCTATAAATATGGCAGTCGTTAGAAGATGGGATGAGCACAAGTAGCGTAATATTAGCCCTGGATGCTAAATTGTGTGTTTCACTTTTATTATTTATTTAATATATTCACTTTTATTTTACATATGAGAGAAACGTTCTCCTCTGCACGTGTTTCACATGTCTGAAATAAATAGCTGCTGGTTTTAGTACATAGACCCTACTGCAATACAGCTTGCATGTGAAGTCATGCGTTATATGTATTTCATATGTGTTAGGTTATTGAATATCTCACTTACTCACTTGCATTTGACTTTTATAATGGAATACACACATAAAATACGCCTTCTAGACAGCTGTGCTGTAAGAATATACTGTGTCTGTTTATAAGATCCACCATGTACATCCAGATACATATAAAATAACACAGGCAGCATATTTACATTACTGTACATCGGATATTTCAGGAGACTCATCATTAAGGGAAAACATCCCTGACTCCAGAGCAGCAATTCTCCCGCAGAGTGGGCGGGGTCATGACACGAGGGTGGGAATCTCAGTCAGCTGCATGTGATTATACGATTTGCACCGCCTTCTTTATGTAAATGACTCACATTAAGTCCCACCCCTCTTCTTACATACCTCTGCATCTCCCTTAAGCCAGGTATGAAACATAGGTATGTATGGTAACACGCCTTTTGCATGTTGGATAGTAAAACCTGTGCATTTTGTATGTCTTGATTTAAATGCCTGATCCGGCAATCCTAACTGAAAACAGAGTATAAAGTGCAGTTACGTGAGAGTGATACATACATAGAATTCTCATAAACCACCATCCCGGAATCCAGTTTAAAAAAATTAACAAACGTCATCATTAAGATGCTAAAAAAAATTCAAAGTGGTTCTCAAACTAGTGTGAATGAGCTCAATTCTAGCAAGGCCGAAAGGTTTAACCAAACTTGCCTACTTTTAAATTTCGGCGGAGAAGTTATGTGACCACTGCAGAGGGTGGGGCTTAATGGTGCAATCGTTTCATTAAGCCCTGCCTCCTCAACGATCCAGGAGAATGCTTACCCTTCTGGGAGTCCGGGCGGACACCCCAAAAATCGGGAGCCTCCTGGAAATTCCGTGAGAGTCGGCACGTATGGGGCTAACTATGTTTAAACCACCTGAATAATGTCTGAGCTTCAAAAGTTGTACTGTACGGTATTTGTAATGGTTTTCTATGCAGATGGACAGCTTAGATTTCAAATTCAAACACAGTGTTTACTATTCAGAAATATACTGCAATGTAACCATATAAGCTTTCTAAACATGTATTAGTTTATTTTAAAGTCTTTTGTTTTAATTGTGAGCTGCGAAATCGAAGCTTGAATCCCACGCTCAAGCACAAACTAAATGGGCTCAAAACGTTCAACTTCGATTGAATCTGGAAACCGGTTTGAATAATTCAATCATTTCTAGTACTATGGCCAAGATTTTATGACTTCTGTTTCCCAATTCACTTAGCAGAAATGGATTCCTACATCCAAGGACGTCTCCGAATTCTGACCTGAGTCTTGCTTGGGAACCAAAGAGAAGCTAAAAATCCTGTTTCTGGACGCCACAGAGACGACGTTGGACCTTGTATTCGGCCAGTACCGATGGGCATTACATCACAAAGCTGTGCATGAAAATAGTATTTAGAGCTAAGAAACTTTCACAAAATCTGCAAATCATCAGAAAATACAGGAAAGGGTCCCAGGACAGAATAAATCTCTGAAATATGGCTTATTTGTAACAGAAACCAACAGCTTGATTCAGTACTTACTGTCTAATATTTCTGTTTAAATGGAACACTCGCCTCTCCAGCGCTTTCCTCAGAAGTATTGTAAAAGTTTTCCCCTTAAAGGGAGTGGATCTTATTTCAGTCTTGGCTCGTGCAGCCGGCTTCCCAGCCCATCTGGAAGCAACTAACAGGTCAATTTTCAAAGCAGTATTGAAGATGCTGCAAATTCAATAGTTAGAAATAAAACTTGTGCTTCCCACCTGCTCATTTTGCCGGGTCCTTTCCTCCTAATGAGGAGGACGCTGTCTCGGGAATAAAGAAATCTCTGTGCGCGGAAAACACCCAAAGAATGCTCAGTGTTCTCTCATATATTTCTCAAGCAAAAGTAATTTCCAAAAAATGTCATAATATATACTACAACATTATAAAATGGCCAGTGAAAATATACAGAACATTTCGTTGTGTAATTTTCTCATTTGCAGATATAGTAATCCCATCTGTTGTAAGTAATATATATAGAGAGTGGAGGAGGAGGGGGAGAGGAAGAGGGGGAATGAGGGGGAATGAGGAGGGGGGAAGAGAAACTGGACTATTTGCTAGTCTGCAATGGTATGGCTGATTTCCTCTCTCCACTTAGTGGATTATTGAAGGTATGACACACCACCGTATACCAGCCCACTTCCACCACTGTATATATGTATATCTATATGGACAAAAAAAAAAATATATATATATACAGTACTTTTTTGGTAAGAAAAAGGGTGCCGGAAATCACATCACGTAGTCAATCACTGTACACACACGTCAGTTGTGTAATGAAACACAACGGTCACCGCCTGCAGTAAGCACTCAGCGCGCGACCACGCGACCAATCCCAAGCCGAGCAGTACCATCACAACCAGCACGGACAAAGTACACACGCATCGGACTGGACAAACAAGCAGCCTGCATGCACCGTTTTAATGATTTTCCGGCGACCTGCTACGCTCGACAGGGCGATTCAAGTCCACGTGGACCAAACATCAAATGTTCAAAAGTTACTTTTAAAACTTGGAAAATCCATTGAAAAAAGGTGCCGGAACTCAGTTCTGTGAGTTCTCTGACAAAAAAAGCACTATATATATATATATATATATATATATATATATATATATATATATTCACTGATACTCTGCACTCACAATTAATGCATTACTAGCTAAATTTCTATATTAAAAACAGGTATTGTTAGTATCACATTTTGCAATACATGTTAAGCTTTTTAAACACTGCAATATTATCACCATTATATTTGCTTCCATTGTCTCGTCTTATCGTTCCCTTGAGAAGCGGTGGGTTGACATAAATCACACTTGCCTACTCTCCAGGAATATCTGGGAGGCTCCCGAATTTTCTTGTCATTAAGCCCCACCCCCGATATTCAATACCTTGAATTTCTGTATTTTTAGTGAGGGTGGGACTATAGTGACGCAACAGCGTTGTCACGCCCCCTTCTACCCTCTATCACATGACCTGTACTCCGGGATCTCCCGGAGTACAGATGTAAAAGGTAGGCAAGTATGACATAAATTTGGTATAATGTCACTTTAAACATACATCATAAACTATTAAATATGTTTCTATGTATCAAAACGTATGGGGATATAGAGGGGTGATGATTATTCTGTTCTTCTCTAAATGGTTCCGAGTTTGTTAGTTCTAACTCCAGATTCTAAATGGAAAAGTTCTGTATGTTCCTATCCTCCCTCATAATCCAGAATGACTGAGATGGGAATCTACAGACACATATAACATTAAATCAGAGGGGTGACCCAATAAAAAGTGGAATTGTTGTTATAAATGGAGCTATGTTTTACAGCTTGCAGCAATACAAAGGCTGGAGATCATTTGTTGATTTGTTAGGTGTCCCCGATGTATAGGTACTTCTTAAAATGTATCAAGATAAAGTCCCCGAGCCAGCCAGCCCCAGACGGCAATCTTGTGCCTTTGTTCTGACTGGTGAGTGGCAGTAATTGTCTTTCTCTGTTATAAAGCCGATGAAATATAGTTCTGCTGAGCGCGGAAAGTTTGGGTCCTGCAGCCTGAAGTTTTCCCAGCAGTTTAAGGTCAGCACATTTATTTCTGTGCAGAGCACATTGCAAAGTATTGTTAAGCTGTAAGTTCATTGCATTCATCCATCAACAAACGGCCTTCATGTTATTGTCCGAGCTCTGCACAGCCGCTCCTCGCTGCTTCTCATTGATGGCGTTAATAAATGGCTTTGCACCTTACTGATTTCATCCAGTGGAACACACTTGTCCTGAAAAACTTTCTTTTCCTGGGTAAACTGCACAAGGACAGAAATTCTGCATTTTCGAAAGGATTAAAGTAGAAATTCTTTTTAACACTTGTGTTTTGTAGTTCTTTGACTGCCAATTAAGCTTCCAGCTTGTCTCCATTCCCCTCCTCACATCATAACACTGGCAGAGTCACATGCAGCCCTGTCCTCACTAACACATCACTCAGCTCCTAAAATACTCTGTGCTGCTGGAGACCCTGATCCCCCCACTATGTAACTCTGTCTGTGACTCCCTGCTGTCTCCATTCCCCTCCTCACATCATGTCACTGCCCCTGTCACATGCAGCCCTGTCCTCACTAACACATCACTCATCTCCTGATATACTCTGTGCTGCTGGGGACCCTGCTCCTTCCACTATATAACTCTCAGTCTGTGGCTTCCTGTTACCTTCATTCTCTTCCTTACATCATGTATACTTGCCTACTTTCAGGCAGTGTAGTCCAGGAGAGGGGCGTGACTAGAGGATAGGAGGGGCGGGGCACTGTCAATCGTGTCATTTTGGCCCCTGCCCCACGACAAAAAATAATGCAGTTTTTCCGCGAGGGCGGGGCCAAAATGACACGATTCACCACTAATTGCGTTATTTTGACCAGGGAATTGCAGGATGCGGGAGACTTGCCTGCTCTCCCGGTAGTCCAGGAGAACGACCCAGATTTCGTGAGTCTCCTGGACATTCCAGGAGAGTTGGCAAGTATGACATCATGTCACTGACCCTGTCACATGCAGCCCTGTTCTCACAAAATCACAGGCGTGTACAGGTCATTGCCTCCCACATGTGAGCATTCTGATAATCTGATTGGCTAAGGGTTGCTCTATCCTTGCACTGTTTAAAATAGTCAAACAAGTGATGAAGGATGGTAACAAATGAGTGATTTGCCCGTAGTTGTATTTTTCTTTATACAATAAGTTCCCATTTGCCATTCAGCAATGACATGTTCTACAGACTAAATCCAATATACATAAGACAATCAAACATTAAAAAGAAAAATCATTCACATTTTTATAACAGTGCAGTCAGATGGCGCACGCCCTCCTACAGCTTTTACTGTGTCATTGCTTTTTGTGTGTACTTTTCATCCATGGTTTTATATTTTATTGTCCTAGAATACAACACAACGCTGCCCTCTAGATGCAAATGCACAGACCACA
Source organism: Mixophyes fleayi (assembly GCF_038048845.1). NCBI lineage: Eukaryota > Metazoa > Chordata > Amphibia > Anura > Limnodynastidae > Mixophyes > Mixophyes fleayi. The sequence goes on along the minus strand of NC_134413.1, from coordinate 2,526,121 downwards.
GATCTGTGCCTCTTATCCGCACCTGCGCCCATTCATGAATACAGTACATGATTTGGGCTGCACACACTGGAATTCCACCTGTCTCCAAGCCTTTGGCCATTCCCTGGAAACTCATCCAGACAGCTTATCAAATTCCCAAACCACCTTCTGTACCTCCCTAGGCTATTCTGCCATATTACCCCCCCCCCCCCACCCCCCCCCCCCCCCACCCCCACCCCCTACACCATTCATGCAAAGCTTACATGTATTCTAAATTTAAAGTCATCCTATGGACCCCCAAAGTAACATATCTGTGTGACAATCTAAGTGGATCAATTCAATATACAAAACGTAGCACCTACCCCCATGTATCCTATTCCTGTGATCCAATAGATTGTAAGTCTGCCAGGAGCGCTCTTATCTCTCTGTCTGTAATACTCAGTCTCGTTTTATTACTGTGTAGTTCCCAATTGTAAAGCGCTATGGAATATGTCGGCGCCATATATATAAATGTTAATAAATACATTTAGTGGATATTATTTCAGTACCATCATTTTCTTGCATCTTTTAATGTCACACTAAAGTTATCGAAATTGGACCAGCACAAGTTTGGCAACTGGAGTACAACTGAGAAAGTAGAATATTTATGTGTTTCAGGATTTGTAGGTCTCTCTTGGTGCAATGACCTCATCATATAGAGAGATAAAAACAACACACGTAGAAAAGTTTCCTAACTCCACAGGTTAATAAAGTATTTTACCCTCTGGCTTATGGACATCGCTGTGGCTAATTGTTACCTGAAAATTCACAAGCAAATTTAAGTTATCAGTTAATAGAAAATAATGTTGGTCAACCGTTGAGGCACTTTACACCTGAAATGTCCAATCAAATCATATTAAGAAGATTAGTAATTATAATTGTGATGAGCAGACTCCTGACAAGCTTTCTGCACAGCGCGAACTCTCAAGCGACCTTCCCATCTTCTGCGTGGACCCCAAGGCCCCTGCTCATTATACAAAGACAGAAGTCATTATGCATCCAGCCAAAAGTGTCATTAACACTCAATAAACAGCACACAAGGTTTCTAAAAATAACCCGGAGCCTGACAATCATGTTTTCTGGGCTCGTCGTAACTTTGTAGAATTCCACAGCAAATCATCTCCATTACAAAACCTGTCACTTCTAAGAATACCCTTTAAATGGAAACCATTTAATTTAATGCTTTAAGAATTCACTTTTATAGTTGCCATGTAAATGGTGTCCTCAGAAGTGTCAGGTTCACTAAGGAAGCCACTTGGGGGTCCCATAACAAAATTTTCATGGGCCACCAAAGTTCCTAGAGAGAACACCCTCCCCTCCACTTCTCTCCTCTCCCTCACTTAAGTTGCCGTGAACGTCTCCCATCTCCACTCCGTTGTGCCCCATTCTGCATTTCTCACTCAGAGAGGAAGGGGAGATCAGTGTTCTCTTACCCACTGAGCAGAATTTAGTTTCGGAGCCCTAGAATGTCAACTTGCATGAATGGCATTCTGGAGCTACGAGTGCCTTGCGTTGTCGGATGTCCCTGAGTGCATCATTCTGAGTAGATGGAAGATGGTCCCGTAGCTGCCCAGTTGTCAGTTGTACAAGGTGCGGTGGATGAGGAGTCCTGGTGGGCAGCTGCTACAGCATGATCGCTACTAGGTCAATGCTTTACAGTGTCTCTATATTAAGTGTGTTATTTGAAGTTCCAGATCTTGAAGGGAGATGTATATTTGCATATAGCCAGCACTTTCACTTGCCAAACAAACCTACTGTACTTCCTTTCTCTAATATCTACTCTCAGGTCATTCTGACAATGTCTCTGCACTTATCTCATGACCACACCATGGAACCTGCCCCCTCAACCCTATCAATCCCCAACTTCTCTGCTCCCTTTCCTTCTCTGCTTGCCCACCTCATGCTCAACTCTCCAACTTGTCTCTCTCCATTGGCACATTGTCATCCTCTAAACATGCGCTCATTTCACAAACCTTAAAGAATTCATCTCTTGACCTAGCCTTTTCCTCCAAATACAGCCCTATTTCTCTACTCCTGATGCCTCCAAACCACTTGAGTGACTTGTGCATAGCCATCTTCCTCCCTTTCTCTGGTCTCACTCACTTCTTGATTCTCTGTAAACAGGTTTCTACCCCAACTTTACACTGAGACACAATCGAAGGGTCACTTCTCAAAACTTATTCTCCTGGACCTCTCTGCTACTTTCTACACTGTTAATCACCTCTTCTCCTACACACCCTTCACTCCACTGGCCTTCAAGACACAGTTCTTCTCTGGCTAATTTCCTACTTTTCCGGTCTCTCATTTAGTGTCTCAAGATCTGGCACATCCTCCCCTCCACTATCTGCTGATGTCCCACAAGTCTCTGATTGTGGCCCTCTGCCTTTCTTTCTGTACCTCTTCTCTTGGTGAACTAATTACCTCATTTGGCCTCCAGTACTACTTCTACAATGATGACACCCACTTCTATCTCTCCTCCCTGACCACTGCTCTTCTGTACTATCTTGTTCTAACGTCTCACTGCTCTCTCCACACGGATGTTCTAATGCTACATGAAGCTCAACAAGCCCAAAAGAGTCCCAGAGTCACCACCACCACTCAAATCTCCCTCACCATCAATAACACAACAATCTCCCAAGGGTGCTGCCTTGGTGTCACACTTGGCTCCGTTCTCTGCTTTATTCCTCAAACCCAGTCTCTCTCAGAGGTCTTTTTGCCTCCACCTTATAAGTATTACTACAAAATTTAATTTTCTTACCGAAGATTAAACCAAAACTCTTAGTCATTCTTTTAGCCTCTCCGCTTCGACAACTGCAACCTCCTGCAATCTGTAATTCGCCCTTACCAAGCTATCTGCTTCAATCGGTCCTAAATGCTGCAACACTCTACAGATTACACTGTTACCTATGTCCTCCAGGATACAATTCAAATTACTCACTGTCACCTACAAAGCCCTCTGCGACAACACTAAGGGCCTGATTAAGGGTTCATGTCACCCTAATACAATCGTAGCACCCCCTCACCGTCCACGGCAGGATAATATGCAGTAGGTTATAGCGAACTTGCCCTTAAATCAAAATCCGGGTTCCTTCACCCCCCCACCATTGTTTATGTTCCTGTGTTTTCAAAACTCAGCTAGACTTAGCTTTTTAAAGGGAAACTGCAATCTTTGTCGTTTCCTTTTCACTTTGGAAAACAACTATTCTCTTATATTTTAAAATTAATTTCAGTTTATACCCCTCTCAGCCACAATTTTGCACCCCTACAAATTTTCCATCCCCCCAAAAGCCTTGCACCCTAGGCCACAACAGAAGTCAGCACATTGGGTAACCAGGGTTAACTACATCCCTTGAAATATCTCAAATCTCACTGTCCCACAGACCCTCTTAGATCTTCCTCTGATCAGTGTCATACTTTGTGTCTGGTAACTATCACTCACTCCCACCTACAACTTTTTTTGTCCTATGCTGTTACCCACATATTAATTACCGCACCTATCAGACGTTCGGCCAGCCTTCAAATCTTTGATATTAACTAAGCCTATGCTATGGGATGTGTCCATTTGTTACAAGATAAAGTGCAATCAATAATAAATTGTTATTTAAAAAATAAATAATATTTTCTGTGTAAAATGTCTTTTTCTATTATTTACTAAATAATCTAGAGTGTAAATAAGTCTTATCTGTAACGCAGCATATTCTCCCTGTAATATTGTCGTACTGCAGAGCACCGTACAAGGGTATGGGACCTGTTTATTTAGTACCTGCAGGCTGGTAAACAAATAAGGTTAATTAATCATTGGTTTTCTTTTTTAATTAAATGCAAATAACAAGTCATATTGTTTGACAAGCGACAGTAATTTTATGATATGGGCTGTAAAAGAGAGAACTGAGACGATGAAACAAATGTCAGCTGACCGTGTACTCAGCCCGGTAGCCTCCAGGCGATCACATCACAGAGCTGTGCGCCTGTCACGCGTCCCCAAGTCTTGAAGAATTACGGTCATTTAAGCCAGGGTCAGCGGTGTCTAGGCACAACCTTCAAGCCCCGCTTCCACGGCTTGTGTTTTCACCAGTGATAGATGAATTTACTCATTCTGTTCTCTGAGTGTGATGAGATTTTCTAAATTCACCTGAAGCTTCTTTTTCCAATATGTCACAGGCTGTCGGCAGGTGACCTTCTAATATTCCGCAGCCTATAACACCCAGCAGACGCCGGTTATCAGAAACAAGAGGAAATTCCACGGGGGGTTTGTGTTCACCGCCGAGGCGCTGAGGTTTAATAGGAAAAAGACATTCGTGGATTTGCTGGCGGAGGAGCTAATTGAAAGGAAAATTAGAGATGAAATGCAAGTGGCTCTGAAAGGAAAAACACATTTCAGCAATCCTAGACAAAAGTGAAGGGATTTTATGCCTTAAAGTGAAACTAAACCCAAATATGAAAACACCTATTGCACGACTCAATAGAACCACATTCATACATGCAAACATGATAACTAGGCATTGTACTATGACTTATATCTGTTATATAATATCAGCTTTTACTGACTGTGAGTTACAGCGATCATCTTCCACTGCGAACAAATGAGCAAAATATTATTTATTGAGTTAAGTCAATATCTAGGTATTCGGAACTGACAGAAATATTTGGGGATTTAATTTGCTTCTGCAAATCTATCAAATGTATGAAAAGGTGCATCGCAGCTTCGACGGACTTTACCTAATACAAGAGTGCAGGAGCAGACTTTACACCAGAATTGCCCAGACTCAGTCCTCAGGAGCTACCAACAGGTCATGTTTTCAGGATTCCTTTAATCATGCACAGGTGAGTTAATCTATTTGGCTGGCTCAGTAATAATTCCACCTGTTTCTACAGACAGAAATCCTGAAAACATGGCCTGTACCTTTTAAGGAAGGGGTGTGAGCATCTCTGCTTTACGCATCACAGTAACAAACATCTGTCTATTAGACCCTCTGTAATATCAATATATAATGGCACTACCATCGTGGGCAGTCTGGGTTTGGGGGCAGAGGGCATCTGAGCCCCCGGGGTGGTCCCATAGTGGGCTACTTTGGGCCGGGTCACAGGGCCACCTGCATTTTCTTTCCCTTAATATGTTCCTAATAGGCTGTTGAGTTGAGTTTTGCCCCCATGGGCTAAAATGTACCAGCCTGCCCTTGGCTACCATTAAGAAAATCTAACCTAGGACGGCAAAGGTTAGGAGTAGAAATGTTCACTGATCCCTGTGTTCTGGTTTTGGTTTTGGATCTAGATTAACTTTGTGTTTAGGTTTTGGTTTTGGCAAAACTGCCCTTGCGTGTTTTGGTTTTGGATCCCGATTTATTTTTTTTTAAAAACAAAAATCCCTATTTTTTTCTCGCTAAAATCACATATTTTTGCTTTTTTCCCCCCTACATTATTATTCACCTCAATTACACTAATTTCAGGTCATTTGCAGTCAATTTTGACCACCTCACAGGTCACAATATTATTTTCAAACACTTTTAAACAAGGACTGCAGATTTAGAAGACCAAACCTGCCAGACCGATTATTTGTATTTCAGCAATGACAATTAGCAATGGAGCAATGGAGCTCTCCTGAATGTCACTGTAGACTTTGAAGAACACTGCTACCCCTCCTCTTTCTATTCTACCTATGACGCTGCCCAACTACTCTACAGACTGCCAAGAACTGTGCTACCCCTTCTGTGTACCGCTGTTAAATGGCGCTGGATCGCTGTGGAGGGCGGTTCTTATAGAATCCAAAGCTTGCGAGATCCGATGACGTAACAATGACATTTTGCCTCGTTTTCAATTCTGAGGTCTATTTATTATTATACAGATGTATCATTCATTATATAACGCCGCAGTGATACTCAATGCAGTACAGCTATAATTTACCACACAGGGGCAGCTCTGGGCACCTTGGTGTTAACCCACCTTCTCCACAAAGACTTTTTATAGTTCACCGGCAGCCTAATGCTGCCGGTTAATGGAGACGGTGAAGGGGAGGGATCCAGTAAGGTCAACGGCAGACGGCGTCAGCTTGCTGACAACAGTAAAGCTTTTTGCTGCTTAATGAATCACCTGATGCTGCTGTCCCCATATTCATATTATATTCATCATATATGGGTCTGAATTAGGCAGCATTAAATGGGTTATGGAAGGAGAAATCTAAGAATTCTCCTGTGTTGAACCTTTCATAAGTTGTGTGATGGCCGTTTTATGGAGAAATCTGCTGTTTTCACGGCCGATAGTAGATAGACCCTTATTTGAATGACATAATTACAGCAACGACCCTTATAAATTATAATATCTGAAATAAACATGAGGCTCCTGGTGCACATTTTGGGTAAATTGTGAATGTCTCTCTACTAGGACAAGGCAACTTCATTCAGAGTTGTTTTGCGTTAAAAATCCAAGTTCAAAATGCAGCGAAACCGAATGTTCGACACCTCTGCCTTTCACTTGCTGAAGTTAATGATGTTTTCCGTGTGTTGGACCAGTCATTGGGGGTCACATGGCTGCCACGAAGCAGTCACTTGGGGTAAACACTACTAGTGAATGGAGCAGTCAGCATTCTGCTATAATGATCCCCAACACGTGTGATGTCCGAGTGGATACTGGGCCATTGGAAATAATGGCTTCTATTTTCAGATCCGGCAAGTGAGGCCTAAATGCCTCAGATCTATTTTAGCCACACCCCAGATCAGTCAGGCCACGCCCATTTCCTAGTAGTAGGATATAAGTCGTACAGTTGGGAGTATGAGAATGCAGGAGATATAAATATATTACATGTAAATTTCTATCCTATGATTTATTCATGTATTGGAAAGTGATAAATGTGTTTTCTACTTACATGAGTTCTATAATCTCACCTTGTACTGACTGGGGGCGGCCATGGTGTCTGGGTGGAGCTGTGTTATATACAATATGAGACCAGAGACAACTCTATGATAACAGGAAGGCTCCCCCTGAATGATGTATGAAATGCGAACAGGTGAAGGAGCAAACAGTAACATACATTCCAGTAACATAGTATATTGTGAATGGGACAGTTTGTTTATTGATCCAGTCAGTTAAGTGGGAGGTTAAATAGAAATATGGCAGCATTCAATGAACAACATTTTTATTAAACAAACAGCTGGTTTTTTTTTTACTTCTTTCAGAGCGTATTAAAGTATTATTAAGGTTTAGTTTCACTTTAAATTTAGATGAATTTAACATACTACAACATTTTGTAATGTCAGCTTAGCCTTAAGGTTTGACATAGACAAAGTTAAATGCTGATTTATAGAAGAAGTATTTGTTTTATATGTTAGGAAGACTAACGCACTATATATATAACTATGGGAGATTTCATGAGCACTGATTAACAGGCCGCTGGCTACTTCTCCAGCTTATGGACGTGTCCACATTAAACCTTAGTGTTCTAAGTACGGACTGATGAATTTCAGTTCATCTGAAAGTGGGGACAATTAAAGTCTGTTTCCCGATCCTCTCCAGCGTCTCCCCCATCTGTTCCCTGCGCTTCTTCTCTGTGAACGTTTCGCCGTTTAGGACCATTACTGGGTCTAATAATTATCAGCGCTGTTAGGAAGTCATTCTGGTGTCGCTGCCTTTGGCTCTTCTCATCGGAATTTCTCTCACATTGTAAACGGAGATTAATGCTGTGTCCTTCCGAGGAGCAACATAAACGGCTCCAATCGATGCTAATCATATTAATCAGTCCCCACTCTTCTTTCCAGTTTGGGTTTGCAACTTAAACAAACGTGGCCCTCAATAGTTAGACAGCAATTCAGCAATCGCCAGGGGCCCCACCCCCCATTAATATATAGACCTCTTGGTGCCAGCGATAGTCAGGGGTCTATTTAACATTGATGTTTAGTGGGCCGCATCCGCAGCAAGAGAAGATGTCTCGCCACTGTATTTTATGAAGTTTGGGCTCACTGGAGCCCTGGTGACTTCCCCCCACCTCACTCCCGTTCTCTTAAACTAACTAAAGCCTTGTGCGATGGAACCCGACGCTGGATGAAGAGAGACTTCTCCAGTGCAAATGGAGTCTACGCTACTCCATTAAAAATGTTAACGACATCTTGGCCTTTTACACTGGGAAACTCCATTGGGTGAAATTTTGCCTGAACTGCGCTCATATAAACACTGACCGACTCTAGAACCTCTCACAGACACGGCGGATTGTGAAATCAATCAATACTTTGTTTACAGATGGACTCCAATCAACCAATCAATCAATTAAATGACTTTTGAAGGCAACTGATTGCTCCAGGGATTATTTAGGTGTATCCAAGTATCAATCCTCGTCTGTGTTTATTTGTAATAAATTATTTATTTTAACCCATTTTGATTCCATGATGTAAGAAAATGTGAACAGATGCCACCGGGTGTGAATACTTTTTGTAGCCAAAGCAATATATCTACCAATCTTATAGACTCCGGCTCATTCCACAGAAGCAGGATTCAGGTATGTGAATATTATGTAAATGTAAACAATATAACATGTTTATTTTGATGCCTTTTAAAAAAGCTGGGGGGGGGGGGGGGGGGGGGAGCCCATAATGAACATCTGTCACCCACATCCTATCTCTTATCAAACCACCGGATCCAGCGCACTACATACAAACACAGCTCGGAATTTACTGCTCCATATCCGGAAAAGATGACAGAAAAGCAGATTTTTAATGTATCACAGACTTTGCAAGGTTTATTCACTATTGTAGTTCTCGGTATACTGCCGGTGATTACACCACTGCACTCGCTGAGAGATGTCTCTTTGTGAGAATTTAAACGTTGTCTCCGCCGCATCTTCCTCACGCTGACAATATGTTTCTAAAACAATCACCGTGGATTAAAATAATTTTGTTTTATTATTTTTGTTTTAATGTCTAAATGTTTTTAAATATTTTCAATTGCCTTTTTTATCATTCCATTCGTGAAACTGAAAGGTTCGCCGGGCCGGTCTGGTGGGATATGCGCCTGCGCAAGTCATCTAGCCGGTTAGCTCATGCGCAGTAGGACTGATATATATCTGATAAAATAAATAGTAAAAAAAAATATTATCTTTCATTATCTTCTGCCATCGCTATCTTTCTGATATCGGGAAGCCCTATCGCTGTTTACCAAACAATAATAAAGAGTAGATATCATTACAGGCATTATTATCCTACTTGGTGACAATTATTTTCTTTTATTATTATTTGCTTTATTACAAAATTATGCATTTGGAACTCCCCCTTTAAAATTTGCCCCTCCCTGCAGAATGAGCACCAATGTTATCCTGCGCAAGTGCTGACGACCTGTGAGAAAATGAAAGATTTGCGCGCACAGTATGAACGCTGTTGGACTCTGCGGATGGGAGCAGATCATGATATTCAGCAATTTGCCCCTAAGGCTTCAATAGATTAAGCTCAGCTCAGAGTCCTTCACTTGGGGTTTAAAAACCTTATAAACTGGTCCTTTAACATAAAATTATACGATCTGCACTCACATCATAGGGCTACGTGGAATAGATACTCGTTTTATTGCTTATTTTCAACTCCTTTGTACCGAGGTGGAAAAGTCCTTATGTTCTGTTAAAAAATGTATAAGATGTCAGACATTCAACTTGTTCTCCTTGGACAAATAGGTCTCTGGAGGATGCTGTTTTAATGCCGCTGCACATTTGAGGCCATAATTTAAGCAATGTGTCCTGCCTCCCGGATGTTGTTTTACAATGAATATACTGGCAGGACACATATGTAACGCAGTGAATGTAGAATCCCAGCAGCCTTCGGAGCCTCAGTTGAAAGGCACCCGCTCACTACTAGAATGGAATTGGTTTAAGGCTGGATATTTCTGGGGGGATTCAATCAGTCATGAGTTGACACCCATGAAATCTCATCAGTCCATCTATTTTGTGCTCAGTACATATTTTATTAGAAAGTCACATGGAAGTGGCTGGCAGCCGATCCGTTTTAACACTTACTGGACATTGTAGATATTTTGCAAGGGAGGAAAGAGAGCGAGGTAACAATAAAAAACATATAAAGTATACGTTAGTAGGAAACGGATACATAATATAATTGATTGATTAAATGTTGTGGTATGTTCATCAAAAAATTAAAGTCTAATACACTTTGAAGTGTTACAAAGATGTTAGGACCTGTTATGGGTCATTTTAGATTTTAGTTCCATATGGCTTCTAAACTCTCCTGTTTGGAAAAGAGATATTTACTAGTCAACTCCTGGAAATTCAAGCAACGAGGGGACACTCTAGTCCTCCCTCCACCAATCCAGCCACATCATGAAATCAGTAACACCCACACTTAATAATTAGGCCTCCTTTTCCCCCAATTAACCCCAAAGTTAAATTAATAGAATTCACCTGGTGGTACATTACATGAATAGTCCTCACATTACATTAATAGCCAGCACATTACATCAATAGCCCCCAGCAGCAGCCGCATTACATGAATACCTCCTACGGCATTAAACCACACTACATTAATACCCTCCCCTACTCACACTACAATACTAACCCAACAACATCAATTATTGCCAACATTTTTGCTCACCCTTTCCAAAAATATCAGGGAAGAATGATAGGAGATGTGTAGACTGCTCAACTGGTTTGCAATTTGCATAGATGTACAGAGTGATTTGTCATTACCCTATCAGAAGAAGGAAAGCAGAAACTCTTCTGAATGGCTACTAAGTAGAGTGAATATACTGAGCTTCTAACGCAGCCTGAATGAGAAGGTTGTGGCTCTGCATTATATACTTGTTAGATGTACTGAACTTTTTAGCCAGGGGTGACCTGTTTGTCTTATTGTCACGTCCTGAGCGCCAACCGCTGGGAAAATATTATTAACTCCAAGAAAAATTCAGAGAGGGGGGTTGATAATTATAGAAAATAGCCTTATTTCTGCATAAGAAAGGTTTTTCCAATGGACTTCTCATCGGACTCTGTATAGTATATTATCTTGATTACTCATCGGTGACAAAATTGAATTTACTCACCGGCACAAATGGAAAATGGCAACAAGACGTTCACTCGGAGCAGAGAAATTAGCTTTATACAAATAATAGCAGCTGCTGGCCCCGTATTAACATATAGATAATAGTGCAGTGATTGCTTTCTCAAGTCATACAACACATGTAATGCCTGCAAAATTGTTGTTTTATTCACATCCCAATAACCCCAGGGAGGTCAATGGGCATCCTTCCATTTATCTCACTATCCTGAGGCGCATTGTGCGGAGGATTTATCTGCTGCAGTGTGACTCGTTCGTTTGTTCACATAATGATCCAGTAACTGATGATCGATCGGAGAGGAGACAGGCATGACTGCAATGTCTCAGAGAAATAACGCTTTATTTTAATCCAGAAGCGTTTCTAAAGTTGTCATGTGTAACACATGAGTTTGGCATTCTGCAAAAGGATAGAGGTGTTTCGGATTTTAATTGGGAGGTTGTGTTAAATTGTGTTGTTCACATTGGCGAGATTGGTCAAAGTGTTATGTTTTAAGTAAGATGCCTGCACAGAAGGCTTTTATATTTGATTGCTAAATTGTGGTTTAAAAAAAAACAAATTTTTTTTAGACACATATCTAATGATTTGTACAACTAAACATCGCATACGGTGAATCCAGAGCACAGGAGGGGGATGGCAGTCAGGGCCGGTGCTAGGGTCCACGGCGCCCTAGGCATTTTTAAAAAAGCGGCGCCCTCCCATCGCAAAAATCGCCGCCCCCCCCCCCCGCGCAAAAACCGCCGCCCTCCTTCCTCCTCTCCTTACCTTGTCTCACCACTGCCGCCTCTCTGCTCCGTCTCCTCCCCTCCACTCACTGACACTAGTAAGTGGAGGGGAGGAGACAGAGCAGAGAGGCGGCGGTGGTGAGCAATAGCCTCTTCCCCCCCTCCCCGTCCATCTGAATGCTGTGCGGCGGCCGTGACAGGTATGGTCAGCAGTCGCCGCACAGTTTTAAAGTATTTTAGAATACTGTGGCGCCCTCCAGAGCCCGGCGCCCTAGGCAAGTGCCTAACCTTGCCTAATGGGAGCGCCGGGCCTGATGGCAGTCGTCATCGAGCACAAGTATATTTGCATAAATATACTTTTGCATAAAGATACATTACATCTATTCCCTGGTCTCTCCTCTCCTATCCCCTGAGCTCTCCTCTGCTATTCCCTGAGCTTTCCTCTACTATTCCTTGATGCCTCCTCTCCTATCCCCTGAGCTCTCCTCTGCTATTCCCTGAGCTTTCCTCTACTATTCCTTGATGCCTCCTCTCCTATCCCCTGAGCTCTCCTCTGCTATTCCCTGAGCTTTCCTCTACTATTCCTTGATGCCTCCTCTCCTATCCCCTGAGCTCTCCTCTGCTATTCCCTGAGCTTTCCTCTACTATTCCTTGATGCCTCCTCTCCTATCCCCTGAGCTCTCCTCTTCTATCCCCTGAGCTCTCCTCTTCTATCCCCTGAACTCTCCTCTCCTATCCCCTGAGCTCTCCTCTACTATCCCCTGAGCTCTCCTCTCCTCTCCTACCCCCGGAGCTCTCCTCTGCTATTCCCTGGGCTCTCCTCTGCTATTCCCCAATGCCTCCTCTACTATCCCCTGAGCTCTCCTCTTCTATTCCCTGAGCTCTCCTTTCCTATCCCCTGAGCTCTCCTCTCCTATCCCCGGAGCTCTCCTCTGCTATTCCCTGAGCTTTCCTCCGCTATTCCCTGAGCTATCCTCTGCTATTCCCCAATCTCTCCTCTGCTATTCCCCGATGCCTCCTCTGCTATTCCCCAATCTCTCCTCTGCTACTCACCGATGCCTCCTTTGCTATCCCCGGAGCTCCCTTCTGCTATTCCCCGATCTCTCCTCTCCTATCCCCTGAGCTCTCTCTCCTCTTCTGTTCCCCGAGCTCTCCTCTCCTATCCCCTGAGCTCTCCTCTCCTATCCCCTGAGCTCTCCTCTTCTATTCCCCGATATCTCCTCTCCTATCCCTTAAGCTCTCCTCTGCTATTCCACGTGTCTGTATGGGAATAAGTAATTGAGCTCCTATGCAGCATCCATCCCTCACACTCTCAACCATGTGGGAGGCTGTGAATCTGCACCTGTGTGTCCCCCAGGCAGAATTTGCTGTTGGGAGAGTTTTATTTTTGGTGAACAGATGCAAATCTGATTTATAGAAATGACATTAAAGTCCATAGCCCCTACAATACACCCCAGATAATGCACTGAGCAGTTTCTCTCCTTTACTGTGTCCTGGTAACATTTAAAGGAAAGCTGTTATTTAATTAAAACTTTTCAATTCGCCATCTAAATGTTAATACCATTGAATGTTAATGACATGTATCAGGTATTTGTTATAATGCTCATTCTCTTTAGATTTGACATTTTCTTTCATTAGTGTAACTCACTGTAGAGGAATCAAAGCTAATATATGACTATTTGCTGTGGTTTATAGTCCGTGGCTGCTGTTTGCCCCAGGTTGATAATATAAGTCCTGGTCTGTGACAGAGGTGCCCTCTTGTATTTGTATTCCTGTACAACATATGAGACTGCACATATAATCCTACAACCAATTATATACAAATATTAGTGACATTGCGAACTCTAATCAATAGGACGTGCTGCACAAAAGACAGGGGGAGTAACTGACAGCTACAGGGCCCCCAAGTGGCCCCCAAGGGTAAAGCTGCCAGAGGACCAGTCATTTGGAGTCTAACATTAGATAAACTCATTTTCTAGTTCTATAAACTTGATCCTAACACAATAACTACAGATTATTATTCATAATTCTCCCCCCCCCCCACCACCACTACAATAGTCCTGATTTTTGTGTGCATTTATTCCTGATTTTTGGAGCCCAGCAGGTGCGGGACCTACCAGTGAGAGTGTGCATGGCGTTGTGGGAATATTGGTATAATAGAGGGGATCTGTGTCCTATCATGGCAGGCAGGACATGCTGGTACCTGTAGTACCACTAGATAGATGAAGAGCCACATATTACCCTAATATTACCCTTTTGGGAGAATGGCACTCAAGGGAGTAGAAGATGTCGCCCACACTCCTTCCCATCTGCACTAGGACACCATTTAAGCTTCCACCAACCCTGATTGCTCCTTCTCTAAGTTTAAACCAGTTACTATCAAACTGAGATATTCTGAAATCTGAACGGTTACCAATAGCTGAAGACAATGACTGAGACACACTGCTCTGGAAAGCTCCCTACAAATCATTACACCCGAACACACACCAGCCAGAATATCTCAGATTCTGTCAATTTTTCTCTTAGTAGAAAATCACTTTTCTTGTCCATTTTACAGAAATTATTTACCTGTCCTTAGTCTGATAATACACAGCTCCCCCTAGCATTAACTAGTGTCACGTTATTATACGGTATTAAATTGACCAGTTCCATTGCTAGTCCTCCTCCGTCTCTCCACTAAATATATAAACCACACGGCACTCGCTGGAAACATGAAATCAATACCTACCCACTTGCTGCAATAAGTGACATAATTTGATCAATAGCGATCAATCCATGTGCATACGTTGGGTAAGCCACTCTTGACTCCAATTTCATGTCAATTTTCAGTTTACTAAGACAGGTAGAAAGCAATAAACAGGTCTTATACCAGAAGAGACATGTCTATTTCATATTTCTTAACCCTTTTCATGAACGGAGACATTTTGTACCTTGCTGAATGGAATAAGTTAGGAATTGTATACTATGTAGTCTCTGCAGGGAATCTTTGTATAGGCTAGTAATTGGATTATATGTTTTTTATTTCATGGTAATAGAATTAAAACCGGTCAAATCACAAGTAAAATAAACATTTCCCTGGATTATTCCCCTAGTTTAGTTTACACAATTAAGGCAGCCCCAGAAAATGATACTAAAATGTATCCAAAATATACCTGGCTTGTTCATACTAGATATAAATAGCTTTCTCAAGGTTTGAGGTAATGAAAGAAACAGGAGCAGTAAGTTAATAAACATCCCCTGGTTGAATAGCCTGGTGTACTCCTGGCACATGGTGACGATGGAGACCCTTAGATCCATTCCCCAGGCAGACTCTTTAGTACCTTGGATGTTACACCAGGCTAGTTGATGATATTAAGAAAAGTCTCCACACTTTCTTAAAGCATGAGCTGTCCTCAACCATCCTGGTCCAACATCCAAGGTTCTAAAACCAGGCTACTAAACTGTGCCAGCCCATGCTTCATCATCATCATTTATTTATATAGCGCCAACATATTCTGTAGCGCTTTACAGTTGGGGACACAGTACAGTAAACTAATAAACAAACTGGGTAAAACAGACAAAGAGGTGAGAAGACCCTGCTCGCAAGCTTACAATCTATGGGACAATGGGAGTTTGATACATGAGGTTAACTCTACATTTTGCATTTTGCTTCAGCCAGACTGCAAAGGTAAAAGTGACTCATAAGCTAAATGATCCTGTCACTCAACAATGTTGGTCAGGGGGTAGTTGTCTTTTGCGAAATTGTGTAACGGGTGATAATAGGGTAATGTAGTGAGGTTAAGAGGGTGGTTGAGGAATATTAAAAGCTTGTCTGAAGAGGTGGGTTTTCAGAGAACACTTGAAAGTTTGTAGACCAGAAGAGAGTCTTACTGTGCGAGGGAGAGAATTCCATAGAGTGGGTGCAGCCCGAAAAAAGCCCTGTAACCGGGAATGGGAGGATGTAATGAGTGTGGATGAGAGACGCAGATCTTGTGCAGAATGGAGTTGCAGAGTTAGGAGATATTTTGAGACAAGAGAGGAGATGTATGTTGGTGCAGCTATGTTGATGGCCTTGTAGGTTAGTAAAAGTATTTTATATTGGATTCGGTAGAAGACAGGCAGCCAGTGTAGAGACATACACAGTGATTCAACAGAGGAATAATAATTTGCAAGGAAAATCAATCTTGCCGCAGCATGCAAAATAGATTGTAGAGGTTTGAGTCTGTTTTGGGGAAGACCAGTAAGGGGGGCATTGCAATAGTCAATGCGGGAGATGATAAGTGCATGAATTATGGTTTTTGCATGCTTGTATCATGGTTAGATTCTTCTCAATGTCACCATTCAGTCTGGAGCAAAATTCAAGGTACTAAAGATGGGATTTAAACAAGAACTCCTCTACCATCAGTAACGCACCTTGCTTAGTCCACCTGGGGAATCATAAAGCATAACCTGGCGCAGTTGACTAGTAGATATGTGCTCTGCTAGTAGTGATTTTCGATGTCCCCATTTCAATCCCAAGATAAGTTTCCTTTTCATTACATTGGATGTAACCTCATTAGAGTTTCTTACTTAATTCCTATTGCAGTCTTCCTGTTTAATACCTTGGATGTTGCTCCAGTCTGAAGATGACTTTGAGAGAAGTCTAGTCACTTGCCAAATGCATGAGTTGGTAGGGTAAACAAGTAGCCTGGTGCCCTACAATTAGCCTGGTGCCCTACTAGCAGTGAGGATTGGAGGTCCTGGAGCAAATCCAAAGGCTAATAACATTTAGTAGTTTGATTGCACCAGGTTGGTTGATGACACTGAGAAGAGTTTCCATACATTGGGGACATGAGCTGGTTCAGTGGACTAGTAGCTGGGTGGTCTATGGCCAATGACGATGGTGGTTCAAGGTTCCAGGTAGGCTTCTATTTCTTACCATGGATGTCATATAAGGATGGTTGAAAACATTGAGAAAAGTCTGTAAAATAACCTAAATCATGAGATGGAGAAGTCCATGTAGTAGTTCGGTGCTCCACTAGCAGCAGTGGTGAATGATCTTGAATACACAAGCAGACATTTTTTATTGAAGGATCAAAGGAGCATTACAATATTGCATGAAACACGTACATCATATGCAGCTGCAGTGCATTATGATACATTATGAACAATAATTGCAATAGAGTTAAAATCAGGTAACATTGTTGCACAATAGTACAAGATGAGGCATCAGATTGTGATGCTTCTCTCTGAAGGAAGGAAAGGGCCTTTTTTATTAATTACCTCAGATGTCTCATTAGGCTGGTTGTTGAGATTAAGAAAAGTTTCCCTACTTATCTAAAAGCCCAATTCAGCATAATCAACTAGTGGTAATTCCACAGGCAGAATAATGTTTAGTAGTTTGCTTGTTGTGTCAGGTTGGTTGATGACAATGAGAACATTTTTCCTGCTTTGTTTGGCAAATAAGCTGGACTAGGAGCCATGTGATCTGCTGACAGCAGAAACAAGCACAGAAGAAGACACACAGCCAGCGCACTGCTCTGAACCAGTAAAATAACTGCACTTCTACTTGTCTATAAACTTCAGAATTCTCAGTTACACACATCTGCAGATACATGATAAGTCACCTGCCACTTCAAGGTGCTTCTGCTAATAGGATGGTCCCAACGTTAAGCAATGACAGTCCCTATATTGGGTCATTTATGTGTTTTTAAACTGAAAGCTAACTTACCAATAGGTACCCCACAAACCTCCAAATGGCAATAGAGGATCAGCACCCCCTGTCAGCTACTGATACCAAAGCAGGTGCTTGAAAGTGTCAGGTTTTCCAGGTAGTAGAGTTACTGGTTCAAATGCCCAAAGAGACTGTGCCTTGGATGTAGACCCTGGTTGGTATATGACATTGTGAAAAGCCTTTCAGTCTACTAAAAGCATGAGCTGACTGAATGGACAAGTAGATGCTTAACTGGCAATAATGGTGGCGTCCCTGGTAAAAATCTCCAGACAGACCTCGCTTTTTGGGGGTTTATTTGTTTAGTACCTTGGATGTTACAAAAAGCTGGTTGATGACATTGAGAAGAGACAAGTGCAGACAAGTATTAGCCAGGTTCTTTGCTGGTTGGCATGATTGACAGTCTACCATATGGTTCCTTAGATGCTGTAACTGACTATTTGATGACATTGCTAAAAATCTACGGTACTGCTTAAAGCATGAGGTGGTACAGTGGATGAGGAAGCATGTACTCACCTGGAAATTATGGTGAAGACTGTTCATAAGACTGTTATGGTGAATCCTCAGGAAGGCTTCATTTTCAGTACCCAGTACCCAGTACCCAGTACCCAGTATGTTGCACTAGGCTGGTTGGGGACATTGAGAAAAGTTTCTATACTGGTAGTGATGGTGGAGTTTCAGGTTCAAATGCCCAAGTGGGCTTTGGATGCTGTGAATGTTGCACAAGATATTGACTATAATAAAACAGTGATCTGCAAACAGTTATGACAGAGTTCTGGGTTAGGGATTCATTTCAAAACTGATATAGTTTTTTTGTCAGATAATACATCTTTATCCCAAACAAAATAAGCTGTAAATTGTCAAACAGTATTGAGCGTACATGGAATGGTTTGAATACTGTCGAACAGGCCGAACATGGTCAAACTAGTTTGGGCCTGTTCGACTTTCCTGATTTTCTTTTTTAATGTTTCTGAAATTCAAGATAATCTTCCAATTCGTGGAACCAGTTCCGGAATCAAAATGCGCCAGTTGGAGCATCTCGAACACATGACTAATTATAACCAGGGCCGTGAAGCGGACTGTGAGACCACATGGCACCGCTATTGGACTTGGCTCAATCGCATCGGCACTCGCGATCCAACTCCATAATTGTATATCATGGATGTCGTCTTCTTGCTGCCTTACATGTTTTATTGTTATTAGGCTGCTAATGTGAGCTGTGTTATTATTAGCTCATTGTTATTATGTCGACCACTGGGTTATATGTGAGCTATGTGGGGTATTCTTTAATGTCCCAATGTGGGTTGTTAGGAAAGTAAAGCTGGTCTGGAATTTTAGCCTTGAGGTTGAGACTCTGCTCAGCAGCCTATCAGAAACAGTTTAAAGGGAACAAAATGCACAGAGCCCAGTGACCCAGTCCAAGGTAGCCCACTATGAGACCGGCCGGGGGGGACTGATGCCCCCGAATAAAGATATGGGGCAGGATCACAGCCATCGTAATCTGGTGGCCAGTCTTTTGCAAAAGTATGAGGAGGTCAAGAGGAGAGACAGGCGCATGGGTACATGTCTGGTGTGTACCTGTATAAATACATTATGTTAATCAAGTTTTTGCCAACAAATTTGTCTTTGTTTCACCGGTATTAATTGGAAAACCAAGCGACGGTGTCCTATGTTAAGCAGGGAGATTATCATCCATCCTGCGAACTATATTATCTGCATATCCTGTACCGTCAGTTCTTAAATAAATTAGTATTTGGTTGTATAAATCTGCCTAGGAGACTTTCTAAGAACCCACTAGGAAGCTCTGTCCTTTCACTGACGGAGGCTAAACAAATGTTTGTATGTCCAGCCCAGCCCAGCATACGATTACCGGGAACACCAAATGAAAGAATTACCAGTCCAGGTCGGTGGCTTATTACAAACATCTGTTACAAAAACTTGTTGGAACTGACTATATCATCATCATCACCATTTATTTATATAGCACCACTAATTTTGCAGCGCTGTACAGAGAACTCACTCACATCAGTCCCTGCCCCATTGGGGCTTGCAGTCTAAATTCCCTAACACACACACACACACACACACACTAGGGTCAACTTGATAGCAGCCAATTAACCTACCAGTAGGTTTTTGGAGTGTGGGAGGAAACCGGAGCACCCAGAGGAAACCCACGCAAACACAGGGAGAACATACAAATTCCTCACAGATTAGGCCATGGTCGGGAATTGAACTCATGACCCCAGTGCTGTGAGGCAGAAGTGCTAACCACTGAGCCACCGTGCTGCCCTGCTGTATTTATCAATGAAGTCTTTTTTTGTTCTAGACATTAGAGAAGTACATTATATAGGCCATATAGATCACAAGTGTCTCTTGTAATATTATTTACCGTCGTACATTTCTTTGCCCTGTGACTGAGGAATAGCATTTGAAAAATGCATCTCCACTCTCATGTCCAGAATTAAATCATGGTGACCCATATAGTGAAGTCCTGAAGGAAGAGGGACATTGATCAATTGTAATCCTTGTTCTCCACAGTAAGACAATTATTGGGTTAAACAGGAAGGATCAAAGCAAACATTTACTAGTCTCTTGGTAAATTATCCCGGTACCGGAGAATAGATAGAGAACAGTGCAAGATTTGTTACAGATAGTTAATCCTCCGGGGCTGGAGAGCGATCCCACCGCCTCGTCAGCGAATGTTGATAAAGTCAACTCCGTCCTCTATACTTAAATTGTGAAATGTACCATTATTCCCATTAGCTTTCACTTACCATTAGATCTATTTTCTAACCATTTGCATAATGTTTCATAAACATGTGGGCACATTGACCTTTTTTCAGTAACTTTAATTTATTCATTAGCCATACAAATTCAAAGCACCTCTCGTAAGGAGACGATGTCTCGCTGTTAAATGACATGGAAACAAAGAGATTGGAACCAATTTGGGAACTTTTTAATGTGTTCAAGAAGAAACGTAAGGGAGTAAGAGTCGTTTTGTCTTTTAACCCTGTAAAGTACGTGTTGAGAGTCGTTGGCTCCTGAAGTCATGTTGACTTCTAGGAGTTGAACATCTTTGTAGCATGAATTCTTGTTGGGATACGGGGTACAGTGATGGGCTGCTGTAGACGGCTCTTACACCACAAAAACACCTGCACAATAGGTTTTAACACAACACCTTCACATTAAAATCTGTACTACAGCTGGTGCATATGCCCAATACATATTAACACACACTGCATTGAATTCACATCTGTTACCGCTAACCTCTCACGTGTAGGAAACACATGAGGTTCGGGCTGTCTTGAAAGCATCTGTTGAACCACACACCCGTGTGACAACTTCAGACAACTACCCAGGGGAGAAGACAGGACTAAATGGTCCTGCTGCTTCCTCCAAAGCTCTCCCCTCTTTTTCTCTTCTATCCATATTTGTTTGTTGGAGATGTCAGATGCATAATAAGCCAGACGGATATGTTTATGGCAGCTCTCCTCTCCATTAATCAGGATCTTCATTTGATTTGCTCCACTGCAAGAGTCTAAGTTTGTCTTCCTTAAATAAAATTATCGGAAGGGCCATTTGTCATGGCGAGAGGAAGTCATCTTAAATCAATGAGAAAAAATGTTTAGTAAATCATTAATTATATTTCCTGAGGGAAATGGATACATGATAATTCAGTAGCAAATGTTTAACTGATGCAAGTTTAATATGTGGATTGGGCTGCAGTTACTAATTCCAAGGACGGGGTACAGACACAAAGGAAAGGTCCTGTCACTCTGCTCCAAGCACTTAGTGAAAACATCATTTATCAAACAAAATGTATAATATTTCATTTCCTTTGCTAGTTGGGTGAATTTATATCTATTTTTGTTATTCAAATGACAAATTTCTGTATCTGAAACACAATGGTTTCCTCCAGCAATAACAGGAAGAAAAAAAAACGTGTTCTATCAGTATCACATGTTCAAGATCCAAAATAAGAGAACTTTAAACTATTGCAAGAAAGTGGTGGACAAAAGTTAGACTTGTACAGGAGATGAGTATGTCAAAGAGTTTGAAATGAACAATTTTGTTATTGTAAAATAACAAATGTCAAACGCATCAGTTATGATAGACACCATTATATATAGAATCCCTTCATTTAAATAAAATGATCATGTGACTCTCTTACTGAGCCACGATGCCATAGCCCTATGTAATTAACCTACTAAGTATGCTCTTCTCAATTTCCTTTACTTTTTAATCAACAAATTTCGCATCATTGTTTCGGTATCACCAAAATCAGTTCTGCGACCCAAAAGGTGAAACATTGTTTCCTGTCCATAAGCTTTAATTGCCCCCAGGGCATTTTGCATCCTCTCCGATGTGCCTACTGTGTACGGTATGTAGGGAGAGACTTTATTTACTTTAGTTTGTAGCTTTGAAATTTCCATTTTTTGTTTTAAGATTCATTGATGTCGTTTTTTTGTTTAGAAAACAAGTTTTATTAGTCCTCAGTTAATTTAAGTTAGATTAGTTTACTTAAGTGTTGTTTAGTTTTTCTTTGTGTTTTCTTAATATTAGTAATTTTTATTGTTTGTAATTCTATTTTGACTCTGCTCTTGTGTGTGTGTAGTGTATGAGGAGACTGAATAGGAGCTGCATTGGCCTCCTTCCTACGGTATTAATGTTGTCTCCATCTGGACACTGTTGAGCATCGGATGATAATAACTTTTCATCCTCTTCTGCCCAGTATCTATAAATATTCCTCTAGAATGTAAGCTCTTGTGAGCTACTTATATGTATTACCTCATCTAGTTGTTGCTTGCGTCTGTATCCCGCGCTACGGAATCTGTGGCGCCTTATAAATAAATGAATAATAATAGTAATAATAATTTCTGTGCTTTAATGCTTCACAGCCTCATCTTCCAAGTGAATTTTCACATACTCACACGTCGTATTACACAACGTTTATCCCCCCCCCCCCCCCCATTTTTGTGATATTTGTTGGCTAAAGAACAATTTTATTTCTAAAATTTCCACTTTGCTATCAGACTTGCAATTTGATATATTATTTTACACTGCAACGACCCCGTTCTTTCGTTGAGTTGCCTCTGGAAGACAGACAATTATGTTGCAATTACAACACAGTGTTTTATTCTATGTTTGATGAAAGCAACTGTTTATGAGAAAACAATACAGTAAATTATAATTAGTTCCATGCACAATACATTAAATTACACCTGTCACTAAACGTTTGTGAAAAAAATATGTTTGTGTCTAGGTGACGGGAAGACCGATCTATAAGTGGAAGAAAAGAATATATTACACATTTACTGATGACACCTATACAAATAATGCACTGCATTGTATATTATATAAATATTCAAATGTCTATGTATCTCTTAAAGAGGTATATTTACTATTGTATGCACACTGAAGGTGTTTTACTGAACAGTGTAAACAGTACTGTCAGGGTTGTTGTAACACCAACGACTTGGCAGAGCGGTGTAATACTGTAGTATAGTTGAAGATTCTCTATATAGGAGATAACAGACACTTCTTCTCCCACCGATTCAGTAAGAATCAGAGGGAAACTGGCTAAATGGTACTTTCATAGGGTTTTGCTCATGTATCGCAGGGATAAACAGCTGTACATAACTTTTAATAGAAGCAGTCTCTATGGAGGGAATTCAATTCCCCCAGAATACCGACGCGCTAAGTGTATTACCGTTAATACAGTCATTTTAACACAGATTTCTGCTTGTAGTTACGGTCCGTTTAACCGTAATATCGGTGATAGTGCGCAGGACGTGTTACTTTTTACTGTAACGCTGCCAATTGAATTTTCCCCCTATATGTCTTGATAATAGTCATAACCTTTCAATTAGTAATAAAATAATCTGCAGGAAATTTAATTTGTTTATCTACTTCGTTATGGCTGAAAACAAGATATAAAAGTATCATCTTCTATTCAGTATTATTGGCTGTTTTGCAGAGAGGGGGCAACATTGTAGCAACAATATAAATGTCCTGGCTGCCTGCAAAGTTCTGCTATAGACAGTGAACGGCAAAACATAACCTAAACCCTATGAAACCAATAAGGAACAAGTCAGATGCTTGGTTACATAGGGAGAGGAATCAGTAGCAGAAAGAAGTAATAATACCACTGTATAGGTCATTGGTACGGCCTCATCTAGAATACTGTGCTCAGTTCTGGAGGCCGTATCTCCAGAAGGATATAAATACATTACAGACTGTACAAAGAAGGACAACTAAAATGGTGCATGGCCTACAGCACAAACCTTACCCGGAAAGACTAAAATATCTTAATATGTATAGTTTGGAGCAGAGAAGGGAACGGGGGACATGATAGAAACTTTCATATATATCAAGGGTTATAACGAGGTGCAGGAGGGAAACATTCTACAAAGGAAGAGAAGTATTAGAACACGAGGACATGTACTGACACTGGGGGGGAAGAGAAGTATTAGAACACGAGGACATGTACTGACACTGGGGGGAAGAGAAGTATTAGAACACGAGGACATGTACTGACACTGGGGGGAAGAGAAGTATTAGAACACGAGGACATGTACTGACACTGGGGGGAAGAGAAGTATTAGAACACGAGGACATGCACTGACACTGGGGGGAAGAGAAGTATTAGAACACAAGGACATGTACTGACACTGGGGGGGAAGAGAAGTATTAGAACACAAGGACATGTACTGACACTGGGGGGAAGAGAAGTATTAGAACACGAGGACATGTACTGACACTGGGAGGGAAGAGAAGTATTAGAACACGAGGACATGTACTGACACTGGGGGGGAAGAGAAGTATTAGAACACGAGGACATGTACTGACACTGGTGGGAAGAGAAGTATTAGAACACGAGGACATGTACTGACACTGGGGGGAAGAGAAGTATTAGAACACGAGGACATGTACTGACACTGGGGGGGGAAGAGAAGTATTAGAACACGAGGACATGTACTGACACTGGGGGGAAGAGAAGTATTAGAACACAAGGACATGTACTGACACTGGGGGGGAAGAGAAGTATTAGAACATGAGGACATGTACTGACACTGGGGCGAAGAGAAGTATTAGAACACGAGGACATGTGCTGACACTGGGGGGAAGAGAAGTATTAGAACACGAGGACATGTACTGACACTGGGGCGAAGAGAAGTATTAGAACACGAGGACATGTACTGACACTGGGGGGAAGAGAAGTATTAGAACACGAGGACATGTACTGACACTGGAGGGAAGAGAAGTATTAGAACACGAGGACATGCACTGACACTGAGGGGAAGAGAAGTATTAGAACACGAGGACATGTACTGACACTGGGGGAAGAGAAGTATTAGAACACGAGGACATGTACTGACACTGGGGGGAAGAGAAGTATTAGAACACGAGGACATGTACTGACACTGGGGGGAAGAGAAGTATTAGAACACGAGGACATGTACTGACACTGGGGGGGAAGAGAAGTATTAGAACATGAGGACATGTACTGACACTGGGGCGAAGAGAAGTATTAGAACACGAGGACATGTACTGACACTGGTGGGAAGAGAAGTATTAGAACACGAGGACATGTACTGACACTGGGGGGAAGAGAAGTATTAGAACACGAGGACATGTACTGACACTGGGGGGGAAGAGAAGTATTAGAACATGAGGACATGTACTGACACTGGGGGAAGAGAAGTATTAGAACACGAGGACATGTACTGACACTGGGGGGAAGAGAAGTACTAGAACACGAGGACATGTACTGACACTGGGGGGAAGAGAAGTATTAGAACACAAGGACATGTACTGACACTGGAGGGAAGAGAAGTATTAGAACACGAGGACATGTACTGACACTGGGGGGAAGAGAAGTATTAGAACACGAGGACATGCACTGACACTGGAGGGAAGAGAAGTATTAGAACACGAGGACATGTACTGACACTGGGGGGGGAAGAGAAGTATTAGAACACGAGGACATGTACTGACACTGGGGGGGAGAGAAGTATTAGAACACGAGGACATGTACTGACACTGGGGGGAAGAGAAGTATTAGAACACGAGGACATGTACTGACACTGGGGGGGAAGAGAAGTATTAGAACACGAGGACATGTACTGACACTGGGGGGGAAGAGAAGTATTAGAACACGAGGACATGTACTGACACTGGGGGGAAGAGAAGTATTAGAACACGAGGACATGTACTGACACTGGAGGGAAGAGAAGTATTAGAACACGAGGACATGTACTGACACTGGAGGGAAGAGAAGTATTAGAACACGAGGACATGTACTGACACTGGGGGGAAGAGAAGTATTAGAACACGAGGACATGTACTGACACTGGTGGGAAGAGAAGTACTAGAACACGAGGACATGTACTGACACTGGGGGGAAGGAGGTTCAGGGGAAATGTGAGGAAAAACTACTTCACAGAAAGGGTAGTGGATAAGTGGAATAGCCTCCCATCAGAGGTGGTAGAGGATAATACAGTAGAGCAATTTAAACATGCTTGGGATAGACATAAGGATATCCTTACAACGAATAAAGGATCAAATAAGGTTTAAGGTTGCCATAGGTTAAAAATTAGGCAGACTAGATGGGCTAAGTGGTTCTTATCTGTCAAATTCTATGTTTCCTTGTTCTATGTTATGTCAGAGCTCAGACTACTATATTTTCAAACTGAGGGGATACTTGTTGGCGTAAATTCTCCAGCTCACAAGTACGTCATTTAAGGGGATTTGGGGAATTTAATTAGCTTTTGTTTGTTTGTTTGTTTTAAATCTGAGTGGAGATTCCTTTTATTAATGTTTAACTGTAGAATACTGCCTCCATTAATGTGCACAAGTTATGTTATTTTCAGTGTCTGGTCTTATTTTTTTAAGGAGTTTATTTAAAATAGAAAAGGAACGTGTCATGATTGTATTCAGTGGTCAGGTCATGTTGGTTTGTAATATTTTATATCTGTTTAGAAGAATCTCTCATGCGTTGTGTGTACAGAAAACTGTTCTTAGGAATTGAATTTATATGTTATCGATCAGACATGTGAATACTGAATACATTACAGAGGGGGGTCTAGTTCTCCAGAAATACTCGAGTCATGATTCAGAAAAAGAAAACAGCTTCTAAGAACCTCTCCCCCTGCCTGCATTAGCACAGTGTGCAGCCAAAGACCAATTTTTGGGGGGATTTTACAATGTTTTAATGAACTTTGGTTTCAAAAAAATGGCCACCATTATGGCTCTTATTTATGTTTTGGCTCTAGTGGAAAAGTATGATACCTGTGCTGCTCTGCAGTTCTCCTGGCTGCTGATAGTTATATGAAGCATTAGCTCAGTAACTGTAACACTAATTGTAATTGTTTTTAATGAATAGGATGTGTGGGGAGATTAGTATTCATTTTGCAGAGCTGTATTGCTTTTTAAGGTATTACATTATATTAATTTGATAAGATGGTTAAGATTGTTTTATTTAAATGAGGTCAATATTAATGTAGGTTTTTAAAGTACAGTTTACTTTATGCATCATTCTTATTTTTATGCTGTTACATTTACATACATTGAACTTTTATAACTTTTTTATATTTATTCTTTTTATTGTTGTGGCGTGTGGTTTTTGTTTTTGCCAATCATTTGGAAATCCCCCTCTAGAAATCCTGCTTTTGCTTCTGCATTAATCTTTTTCTCTGAAAACTGAAAAGGTCTTTAAAAAGCTTTAAGGGTATAATATGTTCTTGTTATTTTTTTATTGACTTTGTTGCTCAAAAATTACATATTCCAAGACCGTTTTTTTCTGAATATAAAATTTTTGTCAGCGTGATAGTTGTTAATTGATCGACTACCGACGAAACGTTGAATTTTACAGAAACGGGCAAAAACACTCTTCTCAACTCTATAAGCAACTGAGCTGCACATGGATGATAGATGGTAATATAATGTCAAGCTGAAGGACACAGCAGAAAGTAACAAACACAAGACTCTGGCTACCAGAACCTCTGCAATGACATTGGCTGGTTAACAAAGACAAACATGTAATAGCTAAATAACCAGATGGAAATACAAAATAATATTTCTGCCATCGACATGCTGCATCATTGGGCCATGTGTTTTTTTATTCTAAGTCTGGCAAGTTTTGGGATTTTTCCTAATTAACTTCTCTGACCAGGCAGTTGTGGACACCTCTGCCACAATGAAACCTATAGACGTGCCCGCTGACAGCCTGCGGCTCCGCAGATGTGCGCCCTCTCTGTACTATACCATTAGCGTCTTGCACCATAAACCACCAGATGCTCTAGATGGTAAAGCCGCAAGTTTTCCTGCTACCGCCCTTCTGGAAGTGCAGTAATGGTTTCTACATCAGTAACTAAACTAATTGTTTTCTATGTCTAACTTTCTAAACCAGAAGAGGTTTCTTGTTTTATTATAAAGTAATGAAGTTCCTACTATTCCAAAATGTCTCTACAAAGCTCCTGCTCAGCTTGACAACTCGCTGAGTACTTTGAAGATTAAATTGTTACAGTAAAATACTATTCGACAGGTGTAAAAAGTCACATTGGATGACGGATGTCTTCACATATCCAGCCATTGGCCCACTTATCCAAATAATCCGATAGCTAATGTCCAGTTCATGCTCATGCAAACATGTCCTGATAGGTCATAATACACAAACGTCTTACCCCCTGTCTATACTGCTGCCATAAGTAAGAAGTATCCTACCTGTGTGTCTGTATGTCCCAGTCTTCTACATTACAGCTGCTTCTGTTCTTACAGCTTCTTCTTCCTGAACATTGTGTCACCTTCTCTCAGCTATCTTTTGTGGATCTATTAAATGTTGCTCATATATACAACTAAGAAATTGCCTTTTTTTCCAGTAATAAAGTTAGTTAAAGTCATCCAACAGTGCATGAATATGTCACCCAGACAGTGTTCCTGAAGTGACTTTCGGAAGAACAAGTGACTTTTTTGTTTTGTTTTTCCCAATCTGTCCAAAATCCAAAAGAACCCAATGTACTTCTGCTCTAATTAGTTCTTGTTATAAAGATACAGGATGTAAAACTGTAAAGGTCTTCGTTTCGCTCAGATTTACAGTGACATTTTTGTGCCATTTTCTGTTTTATTTGAATATATTTAACTTTTTTTTTTTTGCTGTTCTCTCCCATGCTGAGAGACTCATGTTCAGAAATATGCAAATCGCACAACCATCTGCTGTATTATTTGAAGCAAATGGTTTCTGTGAAGGCTGCAGTTATATTGCTAGTCCTCTTGAGGAACAAAAGAAAAAAAAAACGACTTTATTCACTTTACAGAGAATAACTAAGTGAAGTGAAGAGGTTTCCTCCTGGCTGAGGCTGCCATCCGCCGTCGTTGGGTTAACCGCCTTCGGCGTGGATCTTGTGTAGCGCGCAGTGCGCTGTGCTTGATTTGATTAAGTGCTTGTTGTGCAGATTGTGAATTAAGTGTCTTCAGCTCACTCGATAGAGGATTGTGTCTCACAATCTCTTTGTCATATCAAATATACAATAAATAGTGATCTGCTGGAATGGAGGTGGATGTCTGATATTTCAGATTAATAAGGTTTTATTCTGTGTGATGTAAACAGAAATACAATCGGTTTCACATCGGAAAAATAAAGTATTATATTATTATTTAACTTCACAAAAAACCTTTGTGTCATAATAGGATTCTTCTCTTTTAAATTGGGGGTGAGCAGTAATATCCAGAAAATTAAAGTTCAGATTCAGATTTCTCTAAAATAAAGGAACAATTCACTAGCGAAATATAATGATATTGTATGTATGTATTATATATGTATATATATTGCATCTTAATTCAAATACACATATCATGACCTATCTGGGTACATATATTGGGGGGAGAGGGCCGTGTAAGGGGGTTGTTAGAGAACAGGGCTTTAAGGCACATATTGTGTTGTACGACTTCTTCGGGTACAGGATGTCTTAGGGATCATAGATCACTGGGGTACAAGGTATATTTATGACTTCCATCATTTTGAAAGATCTTTTACACCCAGGTTACCTAAAATTTTCCCTGCTGGGGTCACTCATAAAGTAAAACAGTTCTGGGAATCTTTTCCCATTCATCCTGTTAGATGTGTGGGCAGGGGCGCATGCAGGGGGGGTTTCTGGTTCTCCAGAAACCCCTCCGCAAAGAACAGTGTCCCTACATAGCAGCACTGTACTATACAGCAGCCGCGGCGCTGTCAAAGAAGCGTCCGCGGCGGTGCTGTATTGTAGTACAATACAGCACCGCCACGGACGCTTCTTTGACAGCGCCACGGCTGCTGTTCATTGCAGTGCTGCTGAAATGGAGCTGCTGCGCATGCGCGGCCACACGCACAGCAGCTCTCTCTATGTAACCCCCCCCCCCCCTTAAATATCCTGCATGCGCCCCTGGTGGACTTTAGGTACATTAGGCCTCATGGCTGACTAGAGCACAAGTTGTGTTAGGGGTCTTCTCAGGGCCGTTTTTCACGCTGGGCACGCTGGGCAATTGCCCGAGGGCCCCATGAGCATAGGGGCCCCATAGACAGGGCTCAATAGGAAAAATCTATCCACCCATGTATCAAGGCACAGCTGTACAGCATGTATTTTAATGTTTAAACACTGATTTTTTTTTGCAGTTACCAATAAATATAAACTTAATGTTATTGATAATTTACATTTTTATCACTGTGAGTGGTTGTGTAGGTAGGGGCCCAAGTGCCCTGCTTTGCTCAGGGGCCCATGCTGTTAAGATAGCCCTGGGTCTTCTAAGGGAACACACTTGTACATGACTTGTGGGAGAACCTGGATTCATAACATGTAAGACATAGGCCATAGCTACAGGTCATACAAGCACGGGAGCTAGAAGGTTCAAGAGGAGTCCCATAGAAAGATTATTTACTAAACTGCGGGTTTGAAAAAGTGGAGATGTTGCCTATAGCAACCAATCAGATTCTAGTTATCATTTATTTAGTACATTCTACAAAATGACAGCTAGAATCTAATTGATTGCTATAGGCAACATCTCCGCTTTTTCAATCCTGTAGTTTAGTAAATATACCCCTAGGCCTGGCCAATGGCTGATAATGCAGCTGCCTTAGAGTAGCCACATCCACGTTACCACCACCACCTACATTGTTACTCCTAAACCTTATGCATCAAGAGTTCCCCCCACCTCGTAGATTGTAAGCTCATCAGGACAGAGCCATCTTTATCTTCTGTTTCATGTCGTTGTATGTTATTTCATTGCATCACAATTTCCTCAAAGTACAGCGCTGAGTAATATGTTGGTGCTTTATAAAATAATAATAATCATAGTAATAATAGTATATTATTGGTTCATTTAGTTAAGTAACATAACATCGTTAACGAGGAATGGACATAACATCATTAACAAGGAATGGACATAACATCGTTAACAAGGAATGGATCTGTCACTGAACATGAGACTCTGAACATTCAACATTTCCCATTGTACAATAAAATGAGCAGCCGTAACAGAAGCAGATGTCCTGGGTCTCTCCAGCTGCTGTGGAACTATAAGTCCCAGAATGCCCTGATGGCCTTCGTGATTGCCAGGTCTTGCAGTTTCACAATAACTGAAGTGCCACAGGATGCCCAATTCTGTTCTGTAACACATGGAGGACACATTTATCCAAGGATGAAACTCTGTATAGCTCCAACGGTAACTCCCAACCCCCTCCGAAGATAAGATTCTACCAATTCCGCCAGTGGTGGCTTCCCCAGCAAGATTCACGCCGGTACTTCTTAGGATTTGCGATAACAGATAAAAATTGTTGAAAAAATGATTTGAATTTTGTATAAAACTCATTTTCATTGTTTTATGGTTTTTTATTTTTTTTCTTTAAAGATTTTTCAGTTTTTTCAGGTTTTTGTTTTTTTTTGGTAATTACTCGAACTGCAAACCCAAATCTCAGCTTTCATTCCCAGCGCACATGTGCGAGCTCGCTAGTATGTGAATTTCTACAGAGACTGGCCCTTAAGCGGTAAGTTAACCCTTAATGACCCAAGTCAGTACCACGATGGCAGCTGAGCATCACACAGCTACCCCAATGATATTATATTGATAAATTGCGATGATAAGTGATGTACTAATGACACCATATGCAGCGATGAAGAAAAATCATCCTTATTGCTGCATTTGTAAAAATAGGTCCCACAGCTACGTCGTCGAGCACATAACAAGTCCTTTCTTTTTAGATACATTTTATTTCTGTTTATAATACTGAACAATTTTTAGAGTATATAATGTTTGGCCTACTATTAAAAAAATGTACTTAGCTGTCGACATCTGAATATACAATGATAAGTGGCTGCGAATTATATTGAATTATTTTATGCTCCGTACACGCAGCGCTGGCCGTGCAGCTTTGGGTCATACAAACACTGGATTATTGCAGAGTAAACAGTTTGGGACAGTGGTCTGTGATGCTCACAGAGCCTGCAGAGGGACCCTGAGTGTCAGGTAACATTGTGTGTACTGAGGGTCCCCAGATCAATGACCCCGACTCAGAATGATGTACATGGTACATTAACCATGAATCTAAATGCAGCTAAGACAGAAGGAACCACAGGCGTGTGACAGTCATTGTTTGTGCGCAGTCTGACGGGATAACGTCACCAGAAATTAATCATTGCTCTGTATGAGAATATATGGGATAATTATCGATTCGCTCAATATGATTCATTTATCTGTGCATGAATAAGCCACAAAACACAGCTGAATGTGATTAGTTCAGGAGCAGAGTCAGAATATCTGTAACCTGTGTGATGGGGCTCATTCACAAACTGCAAATAGTGTAAAACCTTCAATGCTTCAATGCTGACCATATTTTATTATTACTATTATTATTATTTATTTATAAGGCGCCACAGGTTCCGTAGCGTCGGATACAGAAGCAAGTAACAAATAGATGAGGTAATACACATAAGTAGCACAGTGTGAGTAGGGCTATGGGGACTCAAACAGACGCACGAGGGAGTCAGGCAGTAGACAGACATGGGACAATAGGTAGAGATGACCCTGACCGTGAGAGCTTACATTCTAGAGGAGGTGAGAGACAATAGGACCAACTGGGAGAAGATGGAGATGGCAGGCAAGGAAGAGGAGGTGATGGATAGAATGATCAAGAGGTGGTAGGATAGACAAGCATGTAAAGGTGAGTTTTGAGTGAACGTTTGAAGGAATGAAGGTTGGGGGAGAGTCGAGTGAAACGAGGTCAGGAGTACCAAAGATTAGGGGCAGCACGGCAGAAGTCTTGGAGGTGATCATGTGATCTGTCACAGGCAGAGCACATGATCGCAGGGGGAATGAATCCTCCACCCCTGCGATCGGATCCTGGTGCCTGGCTGTTACGGTGACAGCCAGGCTGAAGACAGAATAGCGGCAACCAGCTGCGGGCCCCAGGTAAGTCTGTGCTGAGCTGTTGTACCGGGCCCCCTGGTGAGCCGGGGCCCGGTACAACAGTACCCCCCGTACCCCCCTGATGGCGGCCCTGGGTACATGCCCACTTTCTGGTCGTTAGAACACCCCCATAAAATCACTCTGCACCCAGTTTTTGGGCGTACTTGTCTTCTCTCCTGGAATAATTAGGAGACTCACATATTTTGACTACTTCTCCTGAACCTCTGTGACAGAAGGTTTTTCTCCCGGATCCTGCTCATTCCCTGTGGCATGGCGTCATGGGAGGCAGGGCCAAAATATAGTGATTTGCTGCACCCCCGCTTCTTCCCCCTTGCACTGACCACTTGACCAAATGTTACAAGTTATGGTTCTGGGGGTTGGCGGATGCTCCTCAAATTACGCATAGTGTGGACAGTAAATCGTCACCTGCTAACACTTTAGGATCTCCCCTTTAATTAATTTACACTATTCCATCTGCACCCTTTTATCTCATTTACATAATCTCATCTCACATAATGAAATCAATTTCCTCTCCATCCCCCCCTCAGATGCCGCCATCTTGGCTCTCAAATTAAGATTACAATTTTGCACGTGGACCCTAAATAATTAATATCCACAGTGTAATAATGTTCTGCTCCTGTTCCAAACCAATTTTGCAACACGCTGAGCTACTTTTATTCTTCCCTTCTTGTCCACGACCGAAACTGCTTGTCCTGTGCTGAGTATTCTATATTATCATTGAAGTGGGTGATAGATGAATGCCTCCCCTGTTCCTGACCCTATTGCTGAGCACATGGCCCAACTGGCAAGGAACTGTCATGGTGACAGCGTCACTGTCCCACCAACTGCCTAAAATGTTTATTATATCAGGAAAACAGGATGCAAGCAGCAGCGAGACCGGAGAGCGGTCTCAGAAACACTAAATCCAGCAACGTAGACATTTGCTGTTTTTGTAGGACACAGAAAGAGGCTGGAGGAGAGCTAAAATAAACATCTTATTAGAGACGTGTTTCTCTGTAGGAAAACAGCAACTTCCTGAAACACTACGCTCCAGTGTGCGCTTTTCTCTCCCCATCAGTATAATCACTTAATGAAAAATGGCCATCAATGCTGGCTTTTATTTCCCATCCAAAATTGTGGGTGGAAAAATTCTCTTCTCCTTTGCTACACTAAACACAGAATGCAGGCTCCACCTGACCTTGTGGACGGGATGCTATAAGTTTGCTGAGGTTATTATTTCACTTTAGCAAAATAAATCACTCATTGCATTACCCTCCCTTCTCAGTTTTCCTTTAATAGCTACAAGGTGATATGGGGAGGTGGAGATCTGTTTTGTTGTCTGTACAAGGTAAGGGGCTTCTCAGAGTTTACACAATCCCACCTGCTCAGCAGAGTCTCTTACCATAGGTGGTGCTGTGGTTGGCATTTCTGCCTTCCATTGCAGGGGCTCAGTGTTCAGTTGTCAACAGAGAGTTATTTGCATGGAGTTTATATGTGTTGAGGACAGAGTAGCTTGAGATCCCCAACTTCTAGAACATCTTCATGAGATTTTCGCCTTCAGCAGCTCCCATTGATTCGGCACTTGCTCGTGGGAGTGGACGGAACACGGTAGGGGGTAGTAAGCAACCAGGATATCGTTGCCAGAAAGTCAAGCGTAAATGCAGAGTAGTCTGGCACTTGTATGATAGAGTGGACAGCTGACGGTACAAGGTAGGCAGAAGGCATTTGGCAGAATTCAGAGTTAGACAGGCAGTGGTTAATGCAGTGTAGTCTCACACTTGTCTGATCCTTTAAACAAGCCAGGGGTCAGGGCAGGTCAAAAGTGGAGACAATAGCATAAACTAAGAACAATCCGGGTCAATAACAGAAAACAGAGCTGGTTAGGATACAAGCAACACTAGGTCAAGAAGGAACTATCGGCAGCATTGGTATGCTGCCAAAAAGAGGTTTCTAAAGGCAACAGCACCAATCAGAAACTGCTTGATAATTAGCTGCATGCATTTTGATGCACAGTTGGCCTTTAGTAAATCGCACGGTTTACAAACTGCACCTCAAAGTGCATGAAAACCTCCAGTTTCAGCAAACCGCACTTTAGTAAATTTTCCACTACAAATTTTGTGAAGTAGGTATTTACTAGAGGTGGGCGGGCTCGGATATCTAAAATCCGAGCCCACCCGAACGTTGCCAATCCGAGCCGGATCCGAGACAGATCCAGGTATTCCCGCCAATTGCAAAACTGAAACCGAGGCTCTGAGTCATAATCCCGCTGTCGGATCTCGCGATACTCGTATTCTATAAATTCCCCGCTAGCCGCCGCCATCTTCACTCGGGCATTGATCAGGGTAGAGGGAGGTTGTGTTAGGTGGTCCTCTGTCCTGCTATATCTCGTGCTGTGCTGTGATGTGCTGTGCTGTGCTGTTCAGTTCTGTGCTGTGCTGTGCTGTGCTGTGTTCTGCTCAGTCCAGTGGTGCTGTGTCCTGTGCTCTGTCCTTCTGAGTTCAGTGGTGCTGCTGGGTCCTGTGCTGTGTCCTGTTCAGTCCAGTGGTGCTGTGTCCTGTGCTCTGTCCTTCTAAGGGCATTGTTATTTCCCCATTATTCCCAAGTTATAAAAATATTTAAAAAAAGTTATAAAAAAAATAAAAAATAAATAATTATAAAAAAAAAGAAATTAAAAAAAAATATCCAAAAACAATCCTGCAGTATAAGTCCATTGGTACTGCAATATTACAAAGTTCACTGATTCAGCAGTATAAGTCCAGTGGTACTGCAATATTACAAAGTTCACTGATTCTGCAGTATAAGTCCATTGGTACTGCTATATTACAAAGTTCACTGATTCAGCAGTATAAGTCCAGTGGTACTACTATGTTACTGGCAGGAAAAAAAGGCAGTTTGGAAGCCCCTGTACAAACTACAAACTGGCTCTATTTTACCTGAGTTGTCCCCCCTCCAGTGTGTACTTGGAAAGAGTTTTTAGTGCAGCGGGGAACCTGGTCAGTGAGCGGCGAAGGAGGTTGCTTCCTCAGAACGTTGAAAAAATGATGTTCATAAAAATGAATTATCAATTCCTCAATCAAGTACAGCACTGCCCTCCAGATAGTACAGAGGGACCTGTGGTTGTGGAGTCCAGCAGGGACGAATTGATCATGTGTGAGGAGGAGGAAGTACACACTGTAGGGGGAGAGGAATCAGAGGTTGAGGATGAGGACGACATCTTGCCTCAGTAGAGCCTGTTTAGTTTGTACAGGGAGAGATGAATAGCTTTTTTGGTGTGGGGGCCCAAACAAACCAATCATTTCAGCCACAGCTGTTTGGTAGGCCCTGTCGCTGAAATTATTGGTTTGTTAAAGTGTGCATGTCCTATTTCAACAATATACGGGTGGGTGGGAGGGCCCAAGGACAATTCCATCTTGCAACTCTTTTTTTGCCATTATGTGACCATTCAACAGTCGTTTGCCATGAGCACAAAGTAAAACAAAATTAAAACAAATTCAACAAATTAAACCAAAAGTAAAATGCCCTGTCATAATCAAAAACAAGAGGTATTGACGTGCTTGAACTACTGTAGTGTTTATAACTTATAAACACTACACTTGAAAGCTTGAGCCTTTAAATGAAAAAGTCACTCTTCATTGCATGAATATTTGCAACAGGGACAGTTTTTTTGTTAACAAAGTCAACAAATAACTCTTCGACCCTGTCTGTCTTTCACATACTTGATGGGATCTCAATGATGAATGCGCTGTACCATGGTCGTCTAAAACAAGAGTTATTGATGTGCTATAACTACTGTAGTTTTTATAAATTATAAACACTACACTTGAAAGTTGGAGGAGGTATTGTGGCCCCGGTACCAAATTGGGTACCGGGGCCACTCCACTATGCAGTCCAGATAGAGGCATATCAGATATTAAACAACGTTGACTGTTGCTGCCAAATCATAAATTAATGAAAATGACCTGTCATCGTCAAAAACAAGAGGTATTGACACGCTCAAACTACACCCTGTATATGCTGCAGAGGATGTAGGAGCAGGCAGCTGTGCAGTGGAATTCAGACCATTTGAAGGCGGAGGTATTGTGGCCCCGGTACCAAATTGTGTACCGGGACCACTGCACTATGCAGTCCAGAAAGCTCCCTCGGTGAAACGTTTTGGACTAAAAACAATATTGTGAGGTGTGAGGTGTTCAAAATAGACTGGGAATTAGTGGAAATGATTGTTATTGAATGTTATTGAGGTTAATAATAGCGTAGGAGTGAAAATAAACCAAAAAACTTGATTTTAACACTTTTTATGTTTTTTTCAAAATAAATCCGAATCTAAAACCTTAAATCCGAACCAAAACCTTTCGTCAGGTATTTTGCGAAACAAATCCGAACCCAAAACCTCAAGCAAATCCGAACCCAAAACACAAAACACGAGACAGCAAAAGTGGCCGGTGCACATCCCTAATATTTACAAATACAGGGCTATGCACCATTCTGCAAACGAGCGTAGCAAAGTGGAACAAAGTGATTGTATCACTAGAACTTTGCACCTTTCCTATTGGTGTGGCATTTCCCCTCATATTGCAGAGTGATTAAGGCGGCTTACACGAATGTTGTGGGACCAGTAAGGTCTGATCGGAAACCCGGCAACACCTTAAAAAATCTGCAAAACCATTTAGCACTTTCCAGTGGTTTGGAGATATCAATACGGTTACAGAAATACGACATGGACTTATTATTAATACATATCTCAGCTTTACAAACCAAACCTAAAGAAAGACACTTTTATGACAAAAAGATTTTCCGTTTGATAAATGTGGTGGAGTGTATATAACCTGCACTGTTATAGCTGGAAAATGAAAAGAATTTTCGCTCTGGCTGCAATATACTTAGTTTTACCCAAACTGCAGCAATTTAAGCAGTTTTTGAAAATACCATTGTACACTCTTGTGAATGCTGGATGTAATCCTCAGTGTATATTCTTATTTTGAATGTATGCACAGTACTACTTGTATTCTCCTGTTGGCTGCAGTCTCCGTATCTGTATATACTGTGTATATTACTTACGTCAGATCTGGGTTAATCTACTACATGCCCATATGTCCCCAATATTGAAATGGATAGGTATGAAACAACATGTAGCCAATCATAATATTCACAGCAGCACATAGTATTTCCGAAAATGTGTCTGCTGATCTTGTGGGAAGCAGTGACCTGTTCACACGTTATTGTGCATGTGAGTACAGAACTGCTTATGACAAGGGCAGTGTGACGGACTGAGGAATGGGGCAAGTGGCAAGCCACGGATTGTGGACATATTTATCTACTATATTATAGAAAATGCTGTAATATGATTTGGTTGATATCCCTGAGCATTAGATATCAGAAGGAGCAGAGTCCCCAGCACTGCAGAGTAGGGATGTGAAGCTGCTGTCACACTGATACAGGAAGCCACAGGCTGAGAGTTATATAGTGGAAGGAGCAGGGTCCCCAGCAGCACAGAGTAGTGATATGAGGCTGCTGTCAAACTGATACAGGATGCCACAGACTGAGAGTCATATAGTGGAAGGAGCAGGGTCCCCAGTAGCACAGCGTAGGGATGTGAGGCTACTATCACACTGATACAGAAAGCCACAGACTGAGAGTTACATAGTGGAAGGAGCAGGGTCCCCAGCACTGCAGAGTAGGGATGTGAGGCTGCTGTCACACTGATACAGGAAGCCACAGACTGAGAGTTATATAGTGGAAGGAGCAGGGTCCCCAGCAGCACAGAGTTGTGATGTGAGGCTGCTGTCACACTGATACAGGAAGCCACAAACTGAGAGTTATATAGTGGAAGGAGCAGGGTCCCCAGCATCACAGAGTAGTGATGTGAGGCTGCTGTCACACTGATACAGGAAGCCACAGACTGAGAGTTACATAGTGGAAGGAGCAGGGTCCCCAGCAGCACAGAGTAGTGATGTGAGGCTACTATCACACTGATACAGTAAAACTGAACAGGCCTGTCTATAAAATTAAAGTTATATTTGCTCTCTACATAGACAACTGTACAGTACCACTTCTCTTATTCTGTGTGCTGTGAAGATGCAATTCTTACTATCTATTCTATATACATATAGTATAC
This sequence comes from Mixophyes fleayi, assembly GCF_038048845.1. NCBI lineage: Eukaryota > Metazoa > Chordata > Amphibia > Anura > Limnodynastidae > Mixophyes > Mixophyes fleayi. The sequence goes on along the minus strand of NC_134413.1, from coordinate 2,487,114 downwards.
TGTAGAATATATACTGTTATTTGCATTCTATCTGCAAAATAAAACAAAGCACTGAGCAGTTGCACTGCATCACTTCCTTGTATATCTCTGTATACTGCAACTGCACAGTGTCACTTCCTTGTATATCTCTGTATACTGCAACTGCACAGTGCCACTTCTCTTATTTTGCAGACAGAATGTAATTCACAGAATCTATATTATTCTAAAGTGTTTCTAGAAAAGACCACATTGCTACATGTTGAATTTCTCAGCATCTGTTATAATATTAAAACATAGTTATAAAATGTATTGTTTTGTAGCATAGCAGACATTTGGTTTTTCAAATATTTAATGTTAGAACGTAACAATGTTTGCATCCCATGGTTTCCATTCTATTTTTCCAACACTGATTGGTACATTTGTTATATAGAGCTGTATAACTGCATAAAGTGATTCTACGAATGGGCACTTATATTGCAACTGGAAACAATAATATGGTAATGTGTTTTCCATTTCTGTAATATATGAAATAATTCCATTTTTAATAACAGGTATTAGAAACATTTGCTCCTTGAGTGGAAACCGTTTCCCCATCCAACGGGCGCAGTCTGTGGTCAGCTGCAAAGAGCCGCCGGACGACCAACAGCTCATTGTCTTAGTTACCGTAGACGCAGTCGTGACAGCAGAAATACCTTTTATCTCATTTCTGCCAAAAGTGCTTTTCAAGTGCCAAGTCCTACAGCTTAGGAAAGCTTCTCTCTTCCCACCGAAGGCTTTTAGGCTGAAAGAGCTTCAATTAGCGCTTCTTATTTAATTATACATGTTTCACGTTTTTTCACATGAAAAGCAGAAATCGCTGTAATATAAGGAGCCCTGGGAAATGTAAAACTTAGCCAATTTTTTTGCCCATCTTTTTTTTTAATTCACAGTTCTGCAAAGCACCCCATTAACTGATAGAAAGAGCATTTAAAAATACCACTTATATTATTGTGATAATGCAGATATAAAGCACCAACACAAGTGCTAGGCAGACAGAGCCAGACAAACAAATTCCACAGAAGGTGGAAAGGTTGCAAAGTTTTAGATTATTTAATATTTTTTAGAATTTACGCTGCTTAGGGGGGTGTGAAGTGGATTTTCACACTGGCGTTCTCTAATTTTTATAACGTTCTATTGTGTCATGGCATCTGCTTAAATATAATGTATTTTAATAACAGAGCGTTTATTTTGATCGCCTTGGACAGTTGTCCAAAATGTTTCTGTTGGAATTTAAAAAATCACTGGAGTGATTAAAACATGTGACACTCTCTGCATTTTACTCACAGAAATGAATGATTTAAATTTGATTAGATGCTGTACTTTAAACGTGGAGTGAACCCAACCCTCAACCAGCAAGGGACACAGTAGAATAGATTGCACCGTGCCAAATAGAATGACGCAATTAATGCGCCATGTGACAATGAACCGTGTTCCAAAAGATTTCTGCTTCATCTGTAATGATGTTATGCTAATACCCAAACCCCGCAAAGGAGGTACCTGGTCAGATGCTATTACATCATCCGACGTCCACAATTATGCTATCATCACACCCAGGGGACGTCCACAATGATGTCATCAACATGCGATGACGTCATCACACTTGACCGACATCCACAATAATGCCATCATCATGTGATGACATCTTCGCACCAGCTTATGTCCACACCGATGACATCATCACACAATGACATCATCACACCTGCGAGGTGTCCACAATGATGTCATCATCACACAATGACATCATCACACCCGGACTCTGTACTCGAGATGCAGATTCTCTCTTGGCTCTTCTGTCTGTCTCTGGACAGGAGTATATTCCCCGTACTACAGACATACAGGATGACTGAGCCATAAATACACTATATCATTATAACTACTGCTAATATCACTCTCATTACCTAACTACTCTTTATCTACTGCCTAGATATCAATACTGGTGATACTCCTGTGTAATTATCTAACTACTCTCTAACTTCTGTTAATATGACTATAATTACCTAACTACTATTAATGTTTAACAACTATATAACCATAATTACTGGTTCCACATAGAAAAGGAAAGTAGGTTGCGGTAAAGAGAGAAGATACCTTGTAATATGTAATATGTATTATAATACCAGCGATCTGTGTGTGTGAGATTTTATAAGTATCTATATGTGTAATTGAAGATATGTAGGTCAGTAAAATACTTTGATTCAATTATCTATACTCATTGTCAGTGGGAGATATTTATAACAGGCGTAACAGGTAAAATACATTTTTGATACAGTAAGTATTGGAGAAAGAACTCTGAGAGGGTTGTATGTTATTTATGTGATAAAATGGACTCAAGTTGCCGAAATTCATATAGAAAAGTGTGAAAAGAGTTATCCGGGATTGTTGTTTTATAACAATGATCATTATTATAAAAAAATATATGGCAGATTATTACATTACTGACCTCTCTAGAGATCTGCAGAACATTGCTCTGTCCCATCTACCCCATGACAGATACATAGTGATATATTCTGCAGATTATTACATTACTGACCTCTCTAGAGATCTGCAGAACATTGCTCTGTCCCATCTACCCCATGACAGATACATAGTGATATATTCTGCAGATTATTACATTACTGACCTCTCTAGAGATCTGCAGAACATTGCTCTGTCCCATCTACCCCATGACAGATACATAGTGATATATTCTGCAGATTATTACATTACTGACCTCTCTAGAGATCTGCAGAACATTGCTCTGTCCCATCTACCCCATGACAGATACATAGTGATATATTCTGCAGATTATTACATTACTGACCTCTCTAGAGATCTGCAGAACATTGCTCTGTTCCATCTACCTCCTGATAGATACATAGTGATATATTCTGCAGATTATTACATTACTGACCTCTCTAGAGATCTGCAGAACATTGCTCTGTTTCATCTACCTCCTGACAGATACATAGTGATATATTCTGCAGATTATTATATTACTGACCTCTCTAGAGATCTGCAGAACATTGCTCTGTCCCATCTACCCCATGACAGATACATAGTGATATATTCTGCAGATTATTACATTACTGACCACTCTAGAGATCTGCAGAACATTGCTCTGTTCCATCTACCTCCTGATAGATACATAGTGATATATTCTGCAGATTATTACATTACTGACCTCTCTAGAGATCTGCAGAACATTGCTCTGTTCCATCTACCCCATGACAGATACATAGTGATATATTCTGCAGATTATTACATTACTGACCTCTCTAGAGATCTGCAGAACATTGCTCTGTTCCATCTACCTCCTGATAGATACATAGTGATATATTCTGCAGATTATTACATTACTGACCTCTCTAGAGATCTGCAGAACATTGCTCTGTTCCATCTACCCCCTGACAGATACATAGTGATATATTCTGCAGATTATTATATTACTGACCTCTCTAGAGATCTGAAGAACATTGCTCTGTTTCATCTACCTCCTGACAGATACATAGTGATATATTCTGCAGATTATTATATTATTGACCTCTCTAGAGATCTGCAGAACATTGCTCTGTCCCATCTACCCCATGACAGATACATAGTGATATATTCTGCAGATTATTACATTACTGACCTCTCTAGAGATCTGCAGAACATTGCTTTGTTCCATCTACCTCCTGATAGATACATAGTGATATATTCTGCAGATTATTACATTACTGACCTCTCTAGAGATCTGCAGAACATTGCTCTGTTCCATCTACCCCATGACAGATACATAGTGATATATTCTGCAGATTATTACATTACTGACCTCTCTAGAGATCTGCAGAACATTGCTCTGTCCCATCTACCTCCTGACAGATACATAGTGATATATTCTGCAGATTATTACATTACTGACCTCTCTAGAGATCTGCAGAACATTGCTCTGTCCCATATACTTCATGACAGATACATAGTGATATATTCTGCACAACTAAACTTAGGCGCACTGCAGCGAGCAGCGCAAGGCGGCAAACTCCGCACATCCAGAATACAATTTGCATGAGGTGCCACTGAACAGATGCCACTTTCCGGCCATTATGGTAGGAATCTCCGCTCATTTTTCTGCACACCTCTATGGGGCGCAAGAATAAATGAGCGTAGATTTGTGCCATAGATGTGTCTTTGTGGATGGTCCGGAGACACCTCGCACTGAACTGAATCTCCGAATCTATGTTCTCATCAACGAAATGAACTTTGTGTGATAAGTAAGCTGAGTCTGGGTGGGAGGAATGAGCTGGGTCATAGCCACCCCTAACCAAAAAGTGTAGAACCACTCATAGCAGATTATGCCACAAGAGACGAAGAAACTGCATTTATCTTGTGGTTCCACTTCTTCCGGCCTAGTAAATTAGCTAGAAAGTAAGAAGAGGAGAGAATTAATCTCCATACCCCCAGCACTCCTTATCTGGTGATGTGAGGAGCCAGGGGAGAGGTCATGCTCCTAGACATGTACGTTTTGACCGCAGAGAGGAGACGGTATGATAACAAACGGAACCGCAGATGAGGCTGAGCCGTCAGAACTGCGACAATCACAACTTAGGCTCCCCTTTACTTTTGTAGAGAAACAACAAGTTAAACCTGACAGGGGACTAATTACATTCCCCTATCTGCCATTGATCTTCTGCACAGCAATTAAATCATCTGTCGTTTTGCAGTCAGGAGGAAGAAATATGTTTATTGAAATGTTTGCCGAGAGATCCGTCTCAGTTTCCCGCTGTTGGTTATGTGCGGAGGACGGATGTGGGACTATGGATTATTTACAGACAAATTCTCTACCTGTCTCCTGTTCTATCTCTTTATTTGGTTTTTTGCTTCTTTTCTTATATTCATCATTTCTCTATGACTTTCATCCTCGTTAAATCTCCCTGTTGTTTATGCCGTCTCCTCGTTATACAACTCGCTGTCGTGCGCTCTACACAAAACTTCAACAAATGTCACAGACA